>NC_059270.1:13198598-13343598 GCF_017591435.1 Portunus trituberculatus
GCTAACGGCGCAGGAGCCTTATCCGTCCATGTATGGAGTAGGTTGTACATGTATGAGGGGACCCCACTCATACAGTTACGTATTTTAAACATGGTGGAATCAAAAGCTTTTTCATCTTATTAACTATTCTAACTGATTGTTTACAGCCTCTCTTGCATCACTGCAATATTGTGCCTATTGGTATCTTCTATTGCTATTTTCTTGGTAACTGCTCTTCTG
Organism: Portunus trituberculatus; assembly: GCF_017591435.1. Taxonomy (NCBI): domain Eukaryota; kingdom Metazoa; phylum Arthropoda; class Malacostraca; order Decapoda; family Portunidae; genus Portunus; species Portunus trituberculatus. Next base: position 13,198,818 of record NC_059270.1, read on the forward strand.
ATCTTGCGAACCGCATACCTTACCTCCTCCCGTGGCAGCACTGCACAAAACTTTATTTTCTCACTCATATTCTGTCCACATCTCTGTCTCTAATACAAGAGTTAACAAGTATTCCTAATTATTCATTCCTTTTCTGGTAAACTCTGGAAATCGCTGTCTGCTTCCGTATTTCCAGCGTCCTCTGACGTGAACTCTTTCAAGAGGGAGGTTTCAAGGCACTTATCCTCTGCCCTGGACTCACTCTTTTGTCTTTCTATGGACTCGGCACATCAATAGGCTTATTTTATTGTTATTTTTTTTTGTAATTTCTGGTGCTCTTCCTGCTTAAAAAAAATAACAACAATTGATAGTATTGGAAGCACTGCACATAATGTTTACTACCACCTGCAGGATAAGAAAGGAGACTAATTTAACAGATTTCTCCAGTGTCTGGCCCAGGGGTCCTCAAACTTTTTAACTCGTCGAACCCCCCAATGAAGTTTCAAAATTTCCATTGAACCCCCCCACCCTATCTTTTAATTCGAGGAAAATAATTCCAATAAAAAAAAATATGTGCAACAGCAGCAGCAGCAGCAGCAGTAGCAGCAACAGCAGCAGCAGCAGCAGTAGTAGTAGTAGTAGTAGTAGTAGTAGTAGTAGTAGTAGTAGTAGTAGTAGTAGTAGTAATAGTAGTAGTAGCAGTAATAGTAGATTTTACATCAATGATGTCGGTCAAAGGAAAGAAAAAATATGATAAACTAAAAGCCACCATTTGCCACTCAGAAAAAGAAAAAGAACATGGTGTATCCAAAACGATGGCCAATTTAGTTAGCAAGTGTTCTTGATTCTTCTCTCTTGAAAAATGTCAAGTTGAAGGAACGGACAGTAGAGCTGAGGGACAATGAGGGTTGGTTGAAGGCAGTGTAGCCAGCGCTGCTTAAATTTCTCAAAATTAATTACTGAAAAATAATTGCTTATGGTTTGATTTTAAGAAATTGTCTATTTTTAGTTTAATGGTAACTGATTTTCTTAAAAGCTTTACATATTATAATCCAGAATATAGAATTTCCAGAAGGAAGCTTCATTGGCCCCTTCGACCACATCAGTAATGTTCACCGTCGCCCCAGTTATTAACCAACCCCCTTTCGACCCCCTGGGGTTTTCATCGATCACCCTTTCGATTTCCTGGACATTCATCGATCCCTTGGATGGTCCCATCGACCCCTGGGGGTCAATATCGACCATTTTGAGAAGCACTGGTCTAACCAACATGATGTGTAGAGGCAATAATTAAGTTTGAATGAATGCCTTAGAGAACTTTGTGTTTAAGGAAAGATGTGTCAAGTACCGGTGCTTTGAAATGAACAGGAATGTGAAGGAAGTAGAGACAAATAATTTTCATTCAGGGAAAGATAAAATGTCATGTTCGAGAGAGAGAGAGAGAGAGAGAGAGAGAGAGAGAGAGAGATGGAATAGAAAATTTCAATGACGAGAACTATGCAATGAATGAGACGCATGGCACATAAAAAAACGACTTCAACATTTCTGAAAGTCGTTTTTTTACTTCTTAACCTGCAAAGTTGAGCATCGCGTTGACGAGGAAGAGAGGCGCAGGGGAGGCGAGGGCCGGAAGGGCGAGTGGACTTAGTGAGGGGCAGGAGAGAAACTAAGAAGTGAGCTCTTGTCAGGCAGAGGAAGGCGACCGGCAAGGGTGGCAAGCAGGCAGAGCTGACACACATATCATATTTAAGAGAGAGAGAGAGAGAGAGAGAGAGAGAGAGAGAGAGAGAGAGAGAGAGAGAGAGAGAGAGAGAGTGCTGGTCTCTCTTTCCCCAAAATCACTTTCCTCTCCTACTATTCTCCCCATTTCCTCCTCTTTCTTTTCTTCCTCCTCCTCCTCCTCCTCTTACTCTTCGTTGTCCAGTTCTATTTTCTTTTCTCACGTATGTCTCTTTTTTTTCTTCTCCTCCTCCTCCTCCTCCTCCTCCTCCTCCTCCTCCTCCTCCTCCTCCTCCTCCTCCTCCTCCTCCTCCTCCTCCTCCTCCTCCTCTATGTTCTTCCTGAAATCCCCCTTCCCTTCTTCTAAATCTTCTCTTCCTCCTCTGAATTTTTCGCATCCCTTTCCAAATCCTTTTTCTTTCTTTTTCTTTTTTTCCGTCTTTCTCCTCCGTCTTTTCTTCTTCTTCTTCTTCTTCTTCTTCTTCTTCTTCTTCTTCTTCTTCTTCTTCTTCTTCTTCTTCTTCTTCTTCTTCTTCTTCTTCTTCTTCTTCTTCTTCTTCTTCTTCAAATCATCATTATTTCAACCTCCTCCTCCTCATCATCATTATCATTCTCTGTTTCCTTTTTGCTTTTGTTCTCGTTCTTCTTTTTCTTCTTCCACTCCCGCGCTGGCCCCCCCCCTCTCTCTCTCTCTCTCTCGCTCTCTCTCTTTACATCGTCTTTCAGCACAACCATTACCTTCTCTTCCTCCTCCTCCTGCTCCTCCTCCTTTTCCTCCTTCTCCTCCTCCCTCCCCTCTCTTCCTCCTCTTCTCTTCCTTCTTCTCCTGCTGCTTCTCTTTTCACGTAATATGTATGTAAATTTTTATCATCAGATCTTAGCATTCGTCTCGGACATCATCCTCCTACTGTGGAAAATATTAAACTTTAAGTGAATTTTTTTGTGTTGTGAGCTGCGTCTTGTTTTCTTCGTGTCGGCATGAGATGGACGTCGATTAGAGGTAAAATATGAGACTGGTAGGGCGAGAGGGAGGTTTTCTGAAGAGAGAGAGAGAGAGAGAGAGAGAGAGAGAGAGAGAGAGAGAGAGAGAGAGATGGATGGATGGATGGATGGATGGACCTATGGACATGGCGATACGTAAAAGGAGGAGGGAAATAAGAACTAGTAGCATAAGGAGAAACAGGAGGTGGAGGAAGCCAGCGGGTGACAGGTGGATGAAATAATGAGACAGAGGTACAAGGTAAAGAGGGTATCAAGTTTGGAGCGAGAGGGAAGACAGGGACGAGTGAAAGGTGAGCTGACGGGGCGAACCGGAATGTGTGAGAGAGTTGACCCGGCACATAAGGAAACAGGGAAGGAAAGGGGAAACTCAGGTCATGCTATGTAGGTGGACTTGAGGCGGGGCTAAGCTGATGATAATATACCAGAGTGGAGACGCGGAGGAAGCAGGTGAACGTCTTGGTCTAAGATACTGAAGGGGACGGTGACAGGAATAGTAGAGCGAGGAGGAGGAGGAGGAGGAGGAGGACGAGGACGAGACGTAAAAATTATTAATCGGTTCATAATGACAACAGAGGTAATGGCGAGGATTAAGACACTGGGAAAGCAAAGCAAGGAAGGAAGTGATTATAAAAGATAACGACAGAGAAAAAGGAACTATAAGGATGAAAAAATTAAGTAGGTGGGAAAAGGTTTAAATATGGAGTTACGTATAAAATAAAAAGAAGACCAGGAAATATACAGGATGATGAAAAAAATAATAAAAGCTGGAAAGGAAAGATATAAAGACACGAAAAAAAAAAAAACGTGTGTTGTGTAAAAGGAAGGTGGTGGAAAAGTGGGATTATTAGACGAAAAAAATAATAAGAAATATAAAGAAATATCTGTTGAAAGAAAAAAAAAAATGAGAGAAAAGGATAAAAAGGTGAAATTTTTATAGAAAAGAAAAAAGAACTTTGTTGTCAGAAAGTGAAAGTAAGAAAGGCGAAGATAAGAGAAAAGCGAGGAATCCGCAGAGAAGAAAGATAATGAGATAGGTCGTTAGAAAGTCTTTGAAATCTTTGAAAATTAAAGTATAAAGAAAAAAAGTAGAAGCAGAGAGAAAATGGAAGGAAAACAAAGGAAGATGCGGAAAAAAGATATGAAGAGGAGAGTAGAAAGAGAAGAAAGGTTAAAAAGAACAAGAAATGTATATGAATTAAGTTTTTAAATACAGAAAACATTAGCGGAAAAAAGGAAAAATCAAAAGATATACCCAGAATTTGAATGACCAAAAATATAAAACAGAAAAAAAATGAAAAAGAAATTAAATTACCCCAAAACAGAAAACGGGAAATGGAAAAGCGACAAATGAACGAGAAAATAAGAAAAAAAAAATAAAAAAGGAAAATCTGTAGTAGCTGTCTCAAAAAAGGAAAAGACACAAATAAAAACGAAAAAAAGACAAGAAAGAAAAAAAATAGGAGAAAAAGTATAGGGAACAAGAAAAGGTACTAGGTCAAGCTGGTTAGGACGGAGAAAGGCAGGAAGAATAGGAGGAGGAGGAGGAGGAGGAGGAGGAGGAGGAAAGGATCGCTAATAAGGGCCACCTAGCAGCTTCTTCAGGTGAATTCTGGACTTGAGATCTGCTTCGGGTTGTCAGGGGTCATTACGTCGCCGGGTGTTTCCTTACCATGCTGATCCTCCACCGCCACGCCGCGCCACGCCGTTCGTATAGGTATTTCCATGTTACGTCAACCCAATCGTTAGGTTTTTGGCCTTTTTTGTTGTATACTGTATCTCTTTTCATCTTGTCTTTTCTTTCCTTTTGTGTGTGTTGTGTTTACGTGTATGTGTCCGTGTTATAAATAGTTACGTTCATATTTGGCAAGACGATAGATATATGGGTGAAATTAGTGTTTTTTGTTGTAATTTGTCCATTTTTATGTTTCATTTATCCACGTTTTCATTTATACATTTATCCCTTCATTTTTTTTTCTTTTCATGTGTTTATTCGTCGTTCTGTGTATCCATGGCATTCATCCTCCTGCCCACACATTCATCGTTGTCATACATTTATTCTATACATCGATCTATTTATCCATTCACTCATCATCTCCATCATCATCCATCCTTCACCGTGTCTTTTCACCATTCCACCAATCTATTCATCTTCCTGTCCGCCAGTCCGTCTCTCTATCAGCTCATCTACTGCCCTGTCTATCCATTCACTAGCCATCGTTTGCCCATTATTACCCTACCCATGTATATCCTAGTCTCTCCACTCTTTGTACTGTCAATCCACCCATCAGTCACTCCATGTACTCATTTGTTGCTCAGTCCATCCACTCATCATTCCATCAAGCCATCCATCACTCCACGCACCTGTCTGGCGAGTGGGCATCAGGTTAATGAGCCTTTCATCTCGCTCCAGCAGAATTCCTCGATCAAGTGAGTTTTGCGCCGTCCTTGCCACATTTTTGCCGGGTCATCCTCTCTGACCGCGGGCAGCGAGCGAGAGAACTCCCGTATCAGATTTCTTCCGAAGTTGTGAAGTTAATTAAGAACTTCTAATTACAATGTCACTGGCATAATGACGCCAATAAAAGAATGCAAACTATTATCTTGCTACCAGATCCCGCTGAGTAATAAGTTGATGGGTAGGGAGGCTAAGGGAAGGTAAGGAGGGGCAGAGTATGGACGGAGGGAAGGAAGGGAAGGGAAGGAAGGGAGAACTAGTGTGGATAGGTAAGGTTGAGGTGCAGTAAGTAGGTCGTCGAGCCGGCTCTTTTTTTTTTCTCTCTCTCTCTCTCTCTGTGTGTGTGTGTGTGTGTGTGTGTGTGTGTGTGTGTGTGTGTGTGTGTGTGTGTTATTGAGTGTTTCTATAGTAATGAATGGAGGTGAATGTTATTTTCATTTGATTTTTTTTTTTATATCCTTGTAATTTATTTAAGATTTTTTTTTTTATTAAAGTACTATTATAATCTAGTTTGCAAAGAATGAAAATTTAATGTGGCATCAAAGTCGCTAATTATGCACGTTAGGGAAGACTCCTTAACAAGCTGTCTGGAGAGAGCAGCTAGGTAGTGTATCGTTTTTCTCTCTCTAATTCTTCATACTTTAATCACTTGTTGAATACTATGTTCAACTTTCCAACCTGTCTGGTGACCAAGAAGCGTGCGTGCAGACTGAATGAGCCTCCAGCATCACTTCATTTTGTGTTGTTACCAGTTTGCATCTGACTTCGTTGAGTTTGCCTCTGACTTAAAACAAGAGCATAATAACATAAAGGAGCTACAGGACACCACCAGGCCTACACGTGGCAGTCCCTGTACGAAGTGAAGGGACTAAAAGAAAAGAGTGCGTGGCTCTCCAAAAAACTATCAAAATTGCGTAAAAATACTAATTATGTTAAATGAAAAGAAAAGAACAACAAAAGTAAGATATTATTCAAAAGAAAAAGTTGAAACTAAAAAATAACAATGAAGTTGGCTGGAAACAAAATAAACCTACTAATTGTAAGTGAGTGAGTAGCAAACTCATTGACCTAAAATAATGTGTTCCTGTACGAAACTGACTTACCTGCTTCCACCTCTCATCCTCATCCATAAATTTGTCGAATCTTGTACTGAAGTCCCGGAATGACTCACCATTAACAACCTGACTGTTGAGTCTATTCCATTCGTCTACTCCTTTACTTGAGAACCCATTCATTCCTATCCTTTAGAATCTACCTTGATTAAGCTCAACGTCAGATTCCAGTCAGTCAATCCGAACTGTTCTTTGGAGTGGGGAAGCGATGAGTTGCTGCTGTGTGGGGCGGCGAGGAAAGTTGCAACATAACACACATTTAATTAAAATCGACCTTTTACGTAATGAAATGTCAATGCTAACATAACAAAACAGACTTTTGTTGTAAGCTTAGTACAGAACACTTCTAACGTAATGAGAGAAACGCTAGAAATAAGACTCACTCACGTAATGACAACAAAGAGTGTGATGAAAAAGCATTAATTTTAAAGATAACTTTTTTCATTAGTTCGTCTCGAGAGTTTTACAGAAGATCCCGTTTATAAATGTGTGTGTGTGTGTGTGTGTGTGTGTGTGTGTGTGTGTGTGTGTGTGTGTGTGTGTGTGTGTGTGTGTGTGTGTGTCCAATTTTCTCTAGTCTGAGTAAAAAAATATATATTAACTACAGTGAAGAACAAATATTTATTGAGTTTTCATAATTCATCAACATTGACTAGATATTTTTTCCCCGCAGACCAACACACTACATCAATGCCGTTATAGTGTCCACGGTTCTTGGTGAATATTTTAGAGCTGACTATTGACGACTCCATTAATGAAATATTTCTCGTCTTGGTCTCGTAAATAACGATGTTGTTACTCTTTCCTTGGTCGTGTTTTATTCTCCCCGTGTTTTCTTTCTGTTTTGCTGCTCTATTTAAGCACGCAGTGAAGGAAAACATGCTGGTGGTGGGTGTGACTGTGGAAGGCACAGGAAGCCAAGCATGTTGGAGGAAGATGCTCTGTGGGGACCCCTGACCGGAGCATCAAAAAGATTTATTTATTTATTCATCAACTTATTTATCCATTCATTTATCTATCATCAATATATATATATATATATATATATATATATATATATATATATATATATATATATATATATATATATATTAATTTTATTTTATCATATCTTTCCTAGTGGCTGAACTCTCCTACTGAACAGACTCCATAAATACTGAACATGCGTAGGCAGCCTCCCTGTCAATGTCTCGCTCTCCCCTTGATGCCTATCCTCCAACGCAATGCGATTAGATCATCCAAAGAAAACGTTCACAATGACACCCACGCAGAATGCTTCTTGCAGCTCTTTATTTTCTCATGTTCCAAGATCTTTGGCGTGAGGCGAAAAAGATATATGTAAAAAAATAAAGTAAAATAAAAAAGTAAAAAAAAAGTAAGAATAATGAAGAGTAGAGTAAAAATCCTTCAATTGGTTTTCGTCATGAATCATCATAACTTCACTACCTATAACTCACTATAATGACATTGCCTACATTTGTTAGTCCCATGAACTAGAAAAGTGCGCATTGGATATGAATACAAGGAACATGAGTGTTGGCGAATCCTCATTTCATTTAAAGACGCACTGGTATATGCTTTACGTGATAGTCAAGGAGAATTTTATTGGAAAACTAGTGACAACATCGGATAGAAAAAAAACACTAAAATATGCTTGATTGGAAGAGACGTTGGTAGAGTTTCATAAGAACACTAACAAAGATCAGCTACTCTATAAACAAGAAAAAAAACTAGTGAAAAAGAAGGAAGATTAAAATATGCTTTCATTGAGAAGTAAAGGAGGGTTAAATTAAAAGAATATCTAAGACCACGGGCATGTTAAAAGCTGCATGATAGGAACTAAAAAGAAAAATGCTGTCAGAGGTAATGGCAGTGTCGATGTGGAGAGAGGAGCAGGCAGCCTACGCTAACACTGAAAAGACAATGATGGAGAGGAGAGGCGTGACGGGGAGTGTGGGATGAAGTGAGGTGATGAGACACGGCTTGAATACTACACTGTGGGGTCAGGCCTGGTCATGCACACTGTAATAATGCAACTTTTCCCCCCTCACGCTCTCTTTTTTCATTGTTGTTAAAGATGATGGGTCTGTAGGAACATTACGCTTTGTTGACATGCTTGTGAAAGAAATAATGTCAATGATATGAGTTTTATCCATGTGTCGTGAAACATTACGCATTGTTGAGCTGTTGCTGTAGAGAATCAATCAGAAATGTAACTTGCGGAGAAAACCAAGTACCTGTGATAAGAGGACATTAATTATTCTATATTTCATTAAGGAATTCGTAGAGTAACTATCAGCCAGAAATATCAATCATGGCGAAAACTGAGGACTATTGGTGAAAGCTTTTAGACACGTGCTACATCTGATCTTTAGTAATAACTCTGTCATATAGGAAATAACTTCCAAAGATATATCACTTACAGAGAACACTGAGCACAACTCTTACAAATTTTAGTGGGGGCGCGTCACATTTTTTACGTCACATTTCTACAGATTTAGTAGTTTTAGAGTAGTGACATATTTCCTCTCCTACACACAGCAGTTGTAAGAAATATGCTGGGCACTATGTTGTTGTGTAGGGAATGTGCTTGACATTTGTCCTTGTGTAGGAAATATGACCTATGTGTAGGAGCTGCCGCAGTATGGCATAACACCTACAGTTATACTGTCTTATCTCCTACAAACATTACATAAGGTCATAGACAGGAGTCTGGAGAATATTGATGTATATAAGATAAAACTGTAGAAACTGGAACGCACATTGATTAAAATAGAACTTTTATTTCTCATTAAAATGAAACTTTTTATTTTTCACAAAAACATGCGTATACAAAAAGAAACATTTTATATACAATACTAGCCATGTTTGGTCCAGGAGAAGTGGAGTACAATAAATGCCGTGTGCCCCGTTGAATGGAGAAACAAATACTGCTGGGTTGAAACTAAACTAGAGTTAACTCATGTCTGAATGATAAGGATACTGCGCAGAACGGACATATAACTAGCGAAGTATTTGTTGACTGGTCAGATTCGTCAGGAGTGTAGTGAGCCAGAAACTCCTGCTATGGGGGTGAACCTAGACAGTGAAGGAAATGTGACACAAGAGATTATTGTGTGTAGGGAATATGTTGTATCCTTGTAGGATATGTGACAGAACAGATTTTTGAGTGCAGCAAATATGTCACTATTCTAAAACGGCAATATTTTTTTTAATAAGTCTTCTAAAGGTTATAGATGATTATGGAAAAGATTGACCGACAGTGAAAGGGATAATGAGCAATTTATACCTGTGTTGATCACCTATCTAGTTTATATCCAGACACTTTTCCCTCTTGTCAGAAAAGAAAATGATCTTATCTATGCTGAGATGCAAAAAAAAAAAAAAAATAAATAAATAAATAAATAAATAAAAAAAATAAATAAGAAAGTAATAGATAATTATGGAAAATATTGACCAGCAGTGAAAGGGATAATGAGTAGTCTATACCTGTTTCTATCACTTGTCTTGTTGATATCCAGACACTTCTCTCTCTTGTTTGTTGCTGTGCAGTCTGTTTCAACGTGCCGAGGTGATCACATCAAAAGCCTTTCCCAGCATTTATCCGTTACATTAATGAACTAAATTGAAATATAACAATGTACACTGCATAATAACATTGGCCTGGAACACTTGATTGAATGAGAACGTTATAAAAATAGAAGATTCAAACACATAAGTACAAGAAAGCATGCAATGAAGAAAGATGACACTGCTTTTATCAATACATGTCACGGCACACATGTACACACGATCCCCTTTATTCTATATGTGTGTGGAGAAGGGGCGGGTGGGGTGACGGGGGCGATGGGCGAAGCTATTCAGTATCAATATCATGAAGACAATGTATGGCTTCTGTCAATACCAAGATTATATTATTAACAATGATGGACAGCGAGCGTTATGTTATATGATTATAGCAACAACCTATCCTATGATGAAGCTTTTTATGTGAAGATTATCATGAGAACAATGGGAAAAAATAGTTTGTGCTGAATGAGATTAAAGAAAACGATGGAGCGAATATTGTATTTCAAGGTTATAAATAAAATAAAACGGGTGTAGCAGAATTATAAATGAGCAAAGTTTTCCATCCCACTCTCATTAAAAGACGTTATGTATCAATGAATGGAGGTGATGTGTGGAAACAGGTAGGCATGTCTCGTACAGGGACCGCCACGTATAGGTATGATGATCAGCCTCTCGCGGTCTCCCTTAGTTCCGTAACATCTGACGTCTCTTGTGTCACCTAAGATAAGATTAAACGTATTTTATTTTCCTTTTAATCTATACTCATTAAACTAAGTGTAAATCTTATTCTAATACGATAATGCCAGCCACTTAGCCACTATTTGCCCATAATTACTCCATCCTTACGAATAGAAAAAAAAAAAAACAGTAACAGCAAGAATAATATTAAGAACAACAGCAAGAACAACAACAACAACAACAACAAGAACAACAACTTTACATCTTCACATTTGCCACATTTATCATGATATAAATGTACAAAAATAACTTTGTTCAATTGAGTGGCTGACAAGAAGACTTATTGGTGATGTAGTGGCAATGGTGGTGGTGGTGGTGGTGGTGGTGACGCAGCGAGTGATGAAACTTAATAGTGCAGTGGGTAGTGCCTCTCGTGGTGGTGATGTGGCGCGTGGTGGCCAAGGCGTGTGGTGATGGTGATGAGGATGGTGACTGATGGATGTGGCGTGAAGTAATAGTGGTGGTGGTGGTGATGGTGATGGAATTGATGTGGATTACGATCGAGGTGTTGTATCGTATAGGAAGGCGGTGGTGATGGCAGTATGCTGTAGTGGTGATGGTGTTGTGATTTTTCGTGGTGGTGAAATGGTAGTGATGGGAATAATGTTGTGTGGTGGTGATGGAAAGTTGACAATGTGGTGATGATTGGGGTAATGGTGGCTGTGTGGTGTAGTGTGGTGTGGTGTGTTGTTTGTGTAGGGCGTGTGGTGGTGTAATAATAGTGGTAGTGTGGTGTGGTGTGGTTTGGTGTTGTGGTGCCTTCTGAATTGTGGTGACTGTAGCTGTGATGTGTTTATGTACAATGAGTGTGGTGGTGGTGGTGGTGGTGGTGGTGGTGGTGGTGGTGGTATTGTAATTAGTTCGTCATTGTGGAGACCGCTCAGCCTTCACTCCTTCACTAGTATCCTCCCGTAATTCCTGCCTCAATACGGTAATGCCGCTCTCTCTCTCTCTCTCTCTCTCTCTCTCTCTCTATGTCTCTTCTACTGATTTATCTCATCAATTTCCCTTTTATTTTGCTCTTTAAGTGTCTTCCTTCCTTTCTCCTACTTCTTTCGCCCTCCTTTTCTCGTTCCCCTCCTCTCTAAATCACTAAGTTTCTTTTTCCTTCCTCTCTTCTTTCTTTCCATCTATCCTACTTTCCTTTCTTCCTTCCTTCCTTTCGTCCTTCCTTTCTTTCTTCCTATACCTATAAAGTATCTCCTCCCATATTCTCTCCCTCCTTCCTTTCCCTCTCTCTCCTTCCGTCCCTTCCTCCCTCCCTATACCATCATCTACTTCAACTTCAACCACATTCAATCTTCACTATTCCATTTCCTTTCTACTCTATACAGTCCAATTCTCTCCCTCGACTCTCTCTTCCTATAAATATCTGTTCCCCTGACTTCAGTTCACTGCTTCACTAACCCGCCTTCACTATACCTTTAAAAATCTTCACCATTTGTAACTTCTATTGTTCTTTTTTTCTATCTGTACCCATAATTTCAACACTAGAAGCAATATTTCAATGCATTTACCTGTCTTTTCTTCAATGTCTCTCTCTTTTTACCTTTGTCTTTTACTTCAACTTGACCTAACCTGTCAGTATTTATAACTTTTTCATCACTAACCTCTGATAATTACCTTCCTTTTTTTTTCCTTCGTTCTCTACCCAGATTTTTTTTTTTCATTCTTTATTTGACACCGTAACCTTACTGTTCCTTTCCCTTCAGCATCCCACTCTCATTCCTTCTCAAGTCTTTCGTTCAGTACTTTCCGACTCTCCTCCAGTGTACTATTTTTTACCTTTTAATTCTCCTCACCTGATATGATAATCTTAATATTCCTCACCCTCCAGCATTCCACCTTACTCATTCACTCACTGGTTCTGTCTTCTCCTCCTTTTCACACTTATGGACTCCTCTTCCTCCTTCTCCTCCTCCTACTCATTCCCTCGTCCGAGCAGTCCAACCATTCTTGACGGCACCTCAGAGGGTCATTTACGCCTTGACAGATGAAGTTAATTTCTTCGAGGGTGCCAAGGGAGATGCCACCAACCTCCGGCCCTGTCTCACCGTGTTTTACCCTGCCTCAGTATATCGTTCCGTCTCGCTCATGCCCCGCACTGGTTCAGCCCGAGCCGCCCCGTCCCAGCTAAGAGGAGGATGACTTATGCTCATGGGGGCGTTAATGGAATCGTCTACTGGAGGTACAGCTTACATTCCTGGTGACACAGTTATTATTTTTAGCGGTTCATTATTTGTGTGTGTGTGTGTGTGTGTGTGTGTGTGTGTGTGTGTGTGTGTGTGTGTGTGTGTGTGTGTGTGTGTGTGTGTGTGTGTGTGTGTGTGTGTGTGTGTGTGTGTGTTAAAAGTGTGATTTTCCGTACGTGATATCTCTCTCTCTCTCTCTCTCTCTCTCTCTCTCTCTCTCTCTCTCTCTCTCTCTCTCTCTCTCTCTCTCTCTCTCTCTCTCTCTCTCTCTATCTATCTATCTATCTCTCTCACACTGAATGCTTTTTTCAGTCTATTTTTCATACCTTTCATCTTCTTCCTTTATCTTTTTACCTGTTCCTTTCCTCCTCCTCCTCCTCCTCCTCCTTCTCGTTCACCTATTTTTTTCCCCATTTCATTCACTCACGCACATATTTTTTGTTATATTTTTTCCTTGTTTCATTATCTTCTTTTTTCCTCCTCCTCCTCCACCTCCTCCTTCTTTCCCTCTTATACAAGTTCACAACAATAACAAGAATAGTAACAGCAACAGAAGCAGCAGCAACAACACCAGCAATAAGAGCCAATGAGAGAGAGAGAGAGAGAGAGAGAGAGAGAGAGAGAGAGAGAGAGGAGGAGAGGAAATAAGAGTGAAATTCAAGAGGGCCGAGGAATTACGAGGGAAGGCCGCGGCGGGAGGCGACTATGAATCTTAATATCCAACTTGGCGGAGTCACATAAGAGCGGATCCGAGTTTGCCAGCTTAACTCTACAAGGGAAAAGTTTAAGGGGAGTTTAAGTTCGGGCGGTGGGAATATTTTCTTGCTGGGAGGAGGAGGAAGAGGAGGAGGAGGACGAGGGACGCAGGAGGGCGGGTGTGAGTCAGGTGTTCTTACATAATTTATCGTCTGGGGTCCTGCAAGGCGCTGGTTTTGTCCTGATTGGAATTTTTTTTGCAATGTGTTTGTTCTTTTTTTCTTCTTTGCTTGTGTGTTTGTGTGTATGTGTGTGTGTGTGTGTGTGTGTGTGTGTGTGTGTGTGTGTGTGTGTGTGTGTGTGTGTGTGTGTGTGTGTGTGTGTTTACGTGTTTGTGCAAGGACACTTTATTGTTTTGTTACGTGGCAGTGTTGGTATTATTACTGAGTCATTCTTCGCGGATAATCTATTTGCGTGACGTATGAAGCACTTTACTGTTTTTTTTCTAATCTCCTTAGTTTTTTTTTTCAGTCATAGCATAATGCCGTGAAGTTTTCGCCGCGAGTGGAGGCACTTGAATTTAAGATTTCTTCATGAGAAGCTGAGATGGAAACGTAGATTTAAGAAAAATATAATATTCCGGCAAAAATTTACGAACTCTCTCGCTGGTAGTAAAGTATTGCGTAGTAAACTCCGGAATGGTCTCCCTTCCCCTGTTTTTCCGCGTCTTACGACTCAGACTCCTTCACGAGGGGCGTGTGAGGCCGCGGCGCGCCGGAACTAAATTGCCCCCTGCTATTTGGATTTCTTATTCTCTCTTTTTCCGAGACCTGCCACTGAATATTTCTGATTATCCATTTTTTTAAAGGTTTAAATTGTGGAAGATAGTTATTCAGGGATACGGCAATAACGTAAGAAGCTCATCCTTAATATCTTTTTTTCTTATTGTTATTATTATTTTTTTTTGAGAACGGACACTGAAAATACTTTTCTTCCATTTCGTTCAATGGTGTGACCACTTGTCGATAAGAGTAAACAAAGTATGTATAGAATAAAGAAGTAAATTATTATTAAGTGCTTTTTTGTTTTCTGGAGACGTGAATCTAAATTTGACCACCTTCATATATATTTTTCAAAACTATAATTTGTAGATAACATATGTATGTCATAGTATTTAGACTTCCTCATTCATTCTTTACGGAGGGGTAGAGTTAATGCAGCGTAACGTAACCTAATCTAACCCTGCCGAAATTAACTAAGCTTGCTGATCTATCGTGATGGAAGTAATTTAAAAGAAATCATGCAAGTGGAATGTTTATGGGAGTAAATATTCTGCTGCCTCGCCTCGTTCCTCCTGACTTTCCTCTCCTGCCTCGCGTCGCCCCACCGCACCTCCGCCCTTCCCTCATCTCATCTCATTCCTCACCACACCATTTAAAACACCGGACAAGAGTTATAGGATCTCTCTCTCTCTCTCTCTCTCTCTCTCTCTCTCTCTCTCTCTCTCGGCAGGAAACAATGCCAAGCCAAGAAATCTGATTAGGTAATGTCGGGAGCGGAGCAAAAAGGAACACAACAATGCTGTGAGGCTCTTATTACAATCACGGGAAGCCTTGTTTTTTCGTATCACCACAACGTAACAAAGCTAATCGGATGAAAGGCTTTATTACCTTTCAAAATCACGTAACCATGCATACCTTATTCATGCGGTTTGTTCATATAGTACGTTGTGGTGTGGTTCTTGGTACTAAGCAGCTAAGGGTTACTTGCATTAGTTCATCATTATGTGTGTCATTTTACCTTTGAAATTCAGGTGGTTGGTTTGTCGGTAGATGAGTGTTGTGGTGTGTTCATGGTGTTCAGAATTACTGTTAGTCTACCATTGTGTTATAGCTCTTCACTATTTTGTTATATCAATTTCAGTTCTGTTTAGGTTTGGTTATATGTTGATTGGTGTTTTGTTGTTATGGTGAGATGAATACGTTATCTTTAAAGAGGATGACTCAGGTACAAGAATACGGTATTAAAACGCAATGGTAAATTAATGAAATAGAATGATACCTTATCCCTCGTCTGTCCTCGATCTCTAGTTCTGTGTGTCTGTTTGCATTAAATATTAAACTTGGCATTTTGTTGTGTGTCTATTCAAATATCAGTGCTATGTGAATCCTTACGTGCTGCGAGACCATTATTCAATAGAAATATATACAATAAATGCAGCAAGAACTTGATCAAAACTGGAAATTAGCTGTACAGAATAGGTCCAGTATTTGCTGAAGGACAGAATATTTTTGGTGCAGCAAACTTATTTAGCGATACTTCCCACTAAGAACCCGATTACTGAGTCTAGTAAAGGGAGTTTTTTGTGTGTAGCATTATATATATTCACGGATATCTGATTAATTTTGCTGTGTTTTTGTTACCGTAAATGCAATGAAGTAAAGAATGATACCTTGACAGTGAAACAAAATGAAAATTGCAAGAGTCAGTGTGCTATCTAATTAGTCTCTATGATATTTCTCGTGTATTATGTGCATCTTTTAACTGACTGGTCTTATGGCACTTCGAAACTCTTGGGCGTCAAATCTAGAAATTTCAGAAACCTAAAAGTAAGAACAAAAACATTAAGAATACGTCAATAAGTAAACAACTGAATAATGTGTAATGTGGGCATTCTCTGCGGAGGAGAAACTTAAAACAAAAACATAAGAAAGTAGGATAACTGCGATAAAGCATGGGCCTCCACGTGACAGTCCCTATGCAACACATACCTATATCTTTGAGCATATCCATCTTTTATCTCCATCCGTCAGTTTGTCTAGTGACTAATCTATTAAAGCTCCTTACTAACTCAATACT
The DNA here is from genome assembly GCF_017591435.1 of Portunus trituberculatus. NCBI lineage: Eukaryota > Metazoa > Arthropoda > Malacostraca > Decapoda > Portunidae > Portunus > Portunus trituberculatus. The sequence goes on from NC_059270.1 coordinate 13,215,140, forward strand.
TTTTATGAAAGAGTGAAATGATAAAAGGCCCACTTAGTTGCCAGTTCCCATGCAGGTCCGAGAGATTTAGCCAAAAGAAAGGGATAAATGTCTTGAATCCTCCCTCTTAAATGGTCAGGTTTTAGGAACTTGGAAATGCAGAAGCAGATAAGGAGTTCCAGAGTTTACCAGTGAAAGGTATGAATGATTGAGAGTATTGGTTAACTCTTGCATTAGGGAATTGGACAGAATAGGTGTGAGAGGAAGAGGAAAACTTTGTGCAGCGAGGCCGCAGGAGGGAAGGGAGGCATGCAGTTAGCAAGATCAGTTGAGCAGTTAACATGAAAAAGCGATAAAAAATAGCAAGAGATGCATCATTCTTGCGGTGAGAAAAAGGCTGAAGACAGTCAATCAGAGGAGAAGACTTGATAAGCCTTTGATTCCACCCTATCTAATAAGACTGCGTGAGTGGAAGCACCCCAATACATGCGAAGAATTCTCCCTTTGCACAGTTAGCAGTTGAGGAAGTGAGAAAAACTGGCTGAGACGCATCAGAACGCCTAACTTCATGGAAGCTGTTTTAACAAGAGATAAGATGTGAAGTTTCCTATTTAGATTATGACTAAAGGACAGACCGATGATATTCAGTATAGAAGAGGAAGGACAGTTGAATGTCATTGAAGAAGAGGGGATAGTTGTCTGGAAGATTGTGTCGAATTGATAGATGGAAGAATTGAGTTTTTGAGTCATTGAATACTACTAAATCTTTTTTACCTCAATGAAACAAATAGAGAGATCAGAAGTCAGGCTATCTGTGGCGTCCTTGCGGGATCTGTTAACTTCCTGAGAGGTTGGTCATTTCTGAAAAGACGTGGATAAACCTAATCGCCGAATCTGTTCTGTTCATCTGCAATTATAGTTTTAGTAAATAGACAACTGGCTGAAGTAGATTAGTAGTACATGCAGTCTATCCAACTCTTCGTCCTGTTAGTTCGTTCTTCTTTAGCTGAATACATGAAGAACTAGAAGAGGAGGAACTGACGGAAGGTTGAGCTGAAATTATTGAGATATCACACTCCTGTTTCCCAGCCACTGACATTAAGAGCAAGGTGGTGTATGTATGTGTGTATGTATATGTATTATGTATGTTTGTATGTAGTACGTAGACGAATACTGTAATAAAGAACAGCTTAGTGTATACCTCTCACCTTTATTGCGACGTACCTCTCTCTCTCTCTCTCTCTCTCTCTCTCTCTCTCTCTCTCTCTCTCTCTCTCTCTCTCCTAGTCTGTATCTATTCCTGTCTCTCTGTTTGTCTGTGTCTGTATGCTGCTTTCTCTGTCTGTATAGCTGTCTATCTGAAAGTCTGTTTTTCAGTCTGTCTGTTTACCTTTTTCTGTCTGTCTGTTACTTACTTGTCTGCTTCTTTGTGTTTGTCTCTGTCTGTTTACCTTCACACTCTTCTCGATTTCCGTCTTTTTTCCTGTCCCTGTACGTCTCTCTCTCTCTCTCTCTCTCTCTCTCTCTCTCTCTCTCTCTCTCTCTCTCTCTCTCTCTCTCTCTCTCTCTCTCTCTCTCTCTCTCTCTCTCTCTCTCTCTCTCTCCCTTTCTCTCATTCTTGATGGTGACAGAGTGCGATACGGTGTCCCGTGGAGAAAAAGCGCGTAGGACGAGAGGCATTTTTTTCAGCCTGAATAAAAACACAACTGGAAGCTATTTGCGGAGGACGATGGGGAGAGGAGGAGGAGGAGGAGGAGGAGGAGGAGGAGGAGGAGGAGGAGGAGGAGGAGGTGATGGTGGAGGCGCAGAGGAAGGAGTGGGTAGAGGAAAGCAGGGTAGTGAGATTGCTTTATGTTTTATCTGTGTTCCAGTAGTGGAGGGCGAAGGCGGAGGTGGATGGGATGGAGTGTAGTGTAAAGGAGGGGAGCTTTACATTGAAGTGGGTGTGTGGAAGTGAGGTGTGGAGGTGTGGGTGAGGCGAAAGGGCGAAGGTGCACTAGCAGGGAGCAAGAGTGACGGGAGGTGTGTGTGTGTGTGTGTGTGTGTGTGTGTGTGTGTGTGTGTGTGTGTGTGTGTGTGTGTGTGTGTGTGTGTGTGTGTGTGTGTGTAGGAGAGGCTTGTTATATAGGAATGTGTAAGAGTGGGTGAGTGGTAAGAATCAAGCCCAGAGAGAGAGAGAGAGAGAGAGAGAGAGAGAGAGAGAGAGAGAGAGAGAGAGAGAGAGAGAGGATACGTACTTCAGTCTTGCCGGTTTTTCTGTATGGTTCTCGTGTTCATTTTTTTTTTTTCATTTTTTTTTTGCAGTATAAAAGTCTATCCACTATTTTTTCTCCTTTCTCTGCGGCTTTCATTTTTATTTTTATTTTGCCGGTGTGGATTATGGATGCGTTCAGTAGCGTGTGGAGCCAATTCATGTATACATATTCACTTCTCAACCTTTTTGGGTAATCCTTTTGACTCTCTGGGGACTTGCACCTTCAATGGACCTTTTTTTCTATCTTTTTTTATTCTTTTTCACTTATTCATGCTACCCAGTGGCCTTGTATAGATAAAAAGAGGAAAAAAAGTACATGTAGAATTGTAGACAATCACTCAGACGCACCAGAATGAGCACATAGGTCACGCTCCTTACCGGCGGCTGAATAATGGACAGCGACCGACAGCAGCGGGTACCAATCTTCTTGACGGATAGACCGACGCGAAATTCTGAGTGATATGACAGTGTCCGCCCAAATTATGCCCCAATATTTAAATCCTGTGCCAGGCGAGGGAAAGGAGGAAGGGTGAAGGTCAGCGAAATGAGAGACGAGAGGTTAAGAGAAGCAGGAGTAAGAGGAACAGGGTCAAAAGGAAGAGGAAAGAAAAGTGCTGAGCGGAAAGGTGGAGTGTCAGTAAATGTTTTATGTGTTTACCGGAGTTTGAACATTCTTTTTTTTTTATGTATCGAACCTTTATTCTTTTTCCATACTCGTGTGTTTGTTTCACTATTATTTTGGAGGGCAAGGCGGCAACTGCTGGCTGGCTTGCCGGCTGGCTGGCTTTCCATCCGTCGCTACTGTTGCAAAACACATTACGGAGGTACATAGTTGAGCTGAGTGGTGGGGGAGGAAGTGCTCAAAGTTTGATGGTTGACTCCCTGTGTTGTGTGAAATTTTTCCCTTCGTGCGTTAGTCAGTTGCGCTACATAATAGTCTGGGCTGTTCACGTGAGATCGCTGTCAGTTCACGCTCATACACGTTATAGAAATAGGTTGTGAATGTATCATCGTTTGGATCTTCCGGTGTTGTGTGTTAATTTTTCCTTTCGTGTTTCAGTTACGCCAGCTAACAGTTCTGCTCGTTTGTCACACACATTTACGTTTTTCCCTTCGTGTGTGTCAGTTACGTCAGTTCAGCTCGTATATGCAGTGCCGGGACTGGTACCTGTGTGGATCTTTTTTAAATATAATTCTTTGTTGCCTTTGGTTGGTTTTCTTCCTAGATAAAGAAAAAAAATCGGTTATGTATTCCAACAGGACAATCTTCGCAGAACACCTATTTACCTGTGGCTCGAGGGACATTTTTGTAATAATGTGTTGGTCTCACTAGAAGATTATTTTCTTGCCACTTTTGCTGTCCCGTTGCCGTTTTAGCTGTTTCATGGGGTATATGTTTATGTATTTTGGGTTTGGGTTTCGAATAACCATTTTTCCCCTTTGTTAACTTCCATTTTATGTCCTGCGTCTTTGTATTTCTTTCTTACGTTGTTTTTAGTGTTTCATATTATCCCTATTTTGTTTTGACGCCTAAATTTTCAGTTATGATCAAAATATGTAATTTGTTTAGCTGGTGAAGTGGCTCCTTAAAGTAACTCTTCTTGATCCCCGTGGCAAGTTATTTGAGTCAGGAGAAAGGTTGCAAGTATGATCTTCACTCGCTACATTTGCTTTGGCCAGATGAACGGCGTCTTTGCAACCCTGACCCATCACCGCTTCCGTGCATCATGCTTTACAATAACGCTACATGACCTCTATCGTCTACTGTATGATAATATGTATCTAAAAATAAGAAAATAGTGGTGTTGCTTTACCTCTCTCACTCATAAGTTCCGGAACAGTGTACCTTCCTCTGTTTTCTTCTTTTTTTTTTGCTGCAAAGGAATATTAAGACACCTCTGGGAGCTAAATTGACTTTCTTTATTTTCTTCAACGTTCCTTTTTTCTCCTCTCCGTGAAAAGACTCGCGCTCAGCCAGCTCTTTTTCTGCAGTGTGTTTTATCGCCTCTGGTTAGTCTCCTTCCGTGCTAAAAGTCCATCTGTCTGTCTCGTGTTTTTATTCTCTCTATTTTCTCTTTATCTGCTTTTTATCTGTGTTTGCCTTTGTCATGCTTTTTTTTCTTTTTTATCATTTTTTCATTTCTTTCCTCTTTTTCTGTGTTTGCGTCACCTTTTGCTGTCTCTCTCTCTCTCTCTCTCTCTCTCTCTCTCTCTCTCTCTCTCTCTCTCTCTCTCTCTCTCTCTCTCTCTCTCTCTCTCTCTCTCTCCTCCTCCTCCTCCTCCTCCTCCTCCTCCTCCTCCTCCTATCCTCATTACATACTCCTCTCTCATGCCTTTCATTCTCCAATCTTTAGCTCTCTTTTGCTTTATCCCATGTCCATCAGTCTCACCTCAACCATTCCCAGTATATTCAGCAACTGTGTCCATCTATACACACACACACACACCCACACCTACAACTTCCCAGCGTCCTCTCCCTCCTGCCTTCGTTCTCGTCTCCTTCCCAGCAGCCTTTCGTCCCCGCAGCCACCGCCGTCACCACTGCCGCCAAGTCGCACGAAGATTGCCGCTACTAGTCACATTGGACGGGGTTTGGGTAAGTTACAAATCATTCCGATCAGCGTCGCGAAGTTATAATCGTTCTGTTAAAGTTTATGACACATTCAATAGCACGGGTTAGTGATTCTGAAGAGGAGTAAGAGGTGGCGGTGGCGGTAGTGCTGGTGGTAGTGGTGGTGATGGAGGTGACGGGTAGTAGAGGGAATAAAGAGAGATGGATTATGGGAGAAATAGTAGAAAGGAGAGTTAATATAGGTGTGGCTGAGGGTGGTAAATGGAGAGACTGGTAGTGAGAAAGGGTAAAAATGGTGTGGATTATAGAGCAGATTTAGCGAAAAAAGGAAAATGAAAAAAGGGTACGGTTGAGGAAGGAACAGAAAAAAGGCTGAATCGCTTTAGCCTGAAAGAAGAAGAAAGGAAAGTAAAAGGGAGGATGAGAAGATGGGTAGAAGATGGGTAAGGAAGGATAAGTGGGAGTAATATGAAGACTATATGTGGAAGGAAAGTGTGGATAAGTGATAGTAAAGTAATAGAGCTCGAAGAAGAAGATAAAGAAGAGATAATTATGAAGGAGAGGGAGAAGAAAAAAATAAATGAAACTAGAAGATATCAAGAAAGAGATAGATGAGAAAGAAAAAAACTAAAGAATAAAACAGAGAAGATTAACGGAAGAAAGCAAAAGAAATTAAAGAAAACAACAAAATGCAAGAAAAGAAAAGAAAAACCAGACAAAAAAAAACTTAATTAATGGAAAGGACACACCACCACGACCGCCATCATCTAACAAGAGAGATAGAGAAAGAGAGAGAGAGAAAGAGCGTTACATAGATAGCCAGACAGACAGACTAATATAATTTAAGATGTATGAGAGACGGAGGCTGAATCAGAAGAGGAGAGTGGAGGTCGTTGGAAAGTGAGATGATTTATGCGTCGGGAGATGATTAGGGGCCAGGATGATGGGCGCAATTGATCCTTCAGTGTGAGCAGATAATGGTGTGTGTGTGTGTGGCAGCGGGAGGGGGAGGTGGGAAGTGTGTAATTCACCTCGATCGTCTGCTGGTCACCCAGCCAGTCTTCCCCATTACGGAGGGAGCTCAGAGCTCATATACCGATCTTCGGGTAGGACTGAGACCACAACACACTCCACACACCGGGAAAGCGAGGCCACAACCACTCGAGTTACATCCCGTACCTATTTTACTGCTAGGTGAACAGGGGCTACACATTAAGAGGCTTGCCCATTTGCCTCGCCGCTTACCGGGACTCAAACCCAGCCCTCTCGATTGTGAGTCGAGCGTGCTAACCACTACACTACGCGGTGTGTGTGTGTGTGTGTGTGTGTGTGTGTGTGTGTGTGTGTGTGTGTGTGTGTGTGTGTGTGTGTGAGAGAGAGAGAGAGAGAGAGAGAGAGAGAGAGAGAGAGAGAGAGAGAGAGAGAGAGAGAGAGAGTCAGCAAGTAAATAAACAGAGATAGATAAATAGATAAGCAGACAGACAGACTAACGGAGTGACAAACAGACGAACACGTTAAGACCTATTTATAAACTAACGGTAGATACGTGGAGGAAGAAACAGATAGACAGACAAGTAAACAGACAAACAAAACGAGAGACACACAGGTAGTACATCGAAACAAACATAAAGAAATTGACATGGGACATACATAACCTCCACGCATACACAATGAAAAACGAGATAGATTGAATAGGTAAATGAAAAAATAATAATACTGTCGACCATAACAACACAAACTGCTCGATATAACATTAGATAGAGCCATCGTTATTGTTTAGATTACTTCGCATCCGGGATAAGCGAGCAACTAAGCCAGCAAGCAAAACCAGCCAGCCAGGCAACCAGCACCACCATCTGCCCGTGACAGATAGGCAGGTAACATGTTAAGATGTCTTTTTAAATGTGTCAATTGAGGTGCTTCGCTAGGGCTGTGGGTGGCTGGCCGGGATAAGCTCCGCAGCATTTCACTCACCGACACAGCATCGTCAGTAGAAAGGAGTTTTGTAGCGCATGTTCACCTGTGCCTGATGATACCTCGCCTTGGCTTCACTCTTGTTACTTTTCACACGTGGGAATTATCAGGAATTATCGAGTTTTTGTGACCTCGTCGAGTGTCCAGATCCAGGCGTCCTTACTTCACTCAGTGCTTGCTGTTCATCCACGTGCACGTACTGTGTTAGGAAAGTCTAAATGGATATTCTCTCTCTCTCTCTCTCTCTCTCTCTCTCTCTCTCTCTCTCTCTCTCTCTCTCTCTCTCTCTCTTGTCTTACTCTTGTTTTCTTTTCAGGAACGGGATTAGTGTTTTTTTTTATATTATTTTTGTTAATGTGTAATCTACGACTTTTACGCGATACTTAAAAATAATGATAGAACAATTAGATATATAGATAAACAAATAGAAAAAGTAATATCATTATTTGCCTCTTGTGATAAGTTTTGTTGCATCCAGGAAATAAGGAAGAGAAAGAGCGAACATAAAAAAAAATAATAATAATACGTATATCATTATAATAGGGAAGGAAAAGTTCTCATATGGTTTCCTTGCTTTCGTCTGTAATAATCTTATCGTACCGCACTCCTGGAATACCAAGACAATATCTATCTGTTACTCAAATCATATCAGTGTAGCATCAATATTACCAGGACATAAGAGCATAAGGTACCTAAGAAAACAAGTAAAGCTGCAAGGAGCCATAACATCTATATTTATCCCTGTATAAAAAAATGCTTACCTATTTCCATGTAAGAGCTTCACTTGTTAATTTTGTAATCTTCATCTTAAACCTTCTTACCACCACCACCACCACCACCACCACCACCACCACCACCACCACCACCACCACCACCACCACCACCACCACCACCACCACCACCACCACCACAAGAATAACGAGAACAAAAACCGGCATTGTGTATCAAGAAAAAATCCTTGAAAAAATAATATATACTCCTTTAATGAAACCAGAAAGTATTGTTAAGATGGGAAGAGTAAATTAACCTACTCAAAACTCTTATTCTGGCTTTATTTCCCACTGCTTTGTGCTGCTGGTGTTATAATAGGCTGAGAGAGAGAGAGAGAGAGAGAGAGAGAGAGAGAGAGAGAGAGAGAGAGAGCAGGCAGGTATATACGTGTAAAAGACTGACCCAGGACGCTCCGGAAATTAAGAAGCGTGGTCACAATGCTCTCTCTCTTTCTCTCCCTTCTTTCCTCCTCCTCCTCCCACCCCTTTCCTCTCACCCCTTCCCACTCCCTCTCCCTGCTTTGTGTCACTCCCTCCCTTTATCCTCCCACTCACTACACCGGCAGCATTACTCACCTCTTATGTATGCCCTCACTTACCTGCCTAGAGGGGGGATAGAACGAGCAGCTGGAGAGGGGGGGAGGGACTCCTGTAATCCCTTCTAAACAACTCTCATCAACTAGTGTCACCTACGTACGCTTCGCCTTCCTTCGTCCTCGTCTTCGTCTTCGCCTTCGTCTCTAGGCTCGTATTCTCAAACGCTTTCGTTCTTCACTTATACTATTTCAACAGGCTTTATTTAAATTCATAAGAGTTTTTGAAGGTATTTTTACGGTTCTAGAGGCAGATTAACAAGATTTCTACATTACTATCTGGAGAAACACTCTTGAAAACACAGCTAATCATCTCTGTGGGCTTGGAGAATAGTCGTGGTGAAAGGGCAAAGTGTTTCTGAGTATGGCCCCTTGTGTTGCGAGTCTTCTGTTTCTTTGTGTTTCCTTGCCTTGCCTTGCTTTGCCTTGTCTTGTCTTGTCTTGTCTGTCTTGCTTCGCCTCTCACTTCCTCTTTCCCTCTTACTTCCTCCATCTTAGGTTTCATGTCTCTTTCTTCTTCTTCTCCTTCTTCTTGTTTTTTTTTCTCCTTTTCTTTTTTTTTTTTTTTTCTTTTCTTTTCTTCTTCTTCTTCTTCTTCTTCTTCTTCTTCTTCTTCTTCTTCTTTTTTTTCTTCTTCCTTGTTGTTGTTGTTGTTGTTGTTGTTGTTTTCTAATACATTCATTTACACCTGTACTATTTTGTTTTTTGTTTTTTATTTATTTCGCTTTTTTCATTTTTTTCGTTTACTTTTATGTTTATATTTCATTTCTTTTTTTTCCCTCCTCCTCCTCCTCCTCCTCCTCCTCCTCCTCCTCCTCCTCCTCCTCCTCCTCCCTCTTCTTTTTCTTTCACATTTTCATCCCTTTGCTCTTTATGTACAATCATGTCTCTCTCTCTCTCTCTCTCTCTCTCTCTCTCTCTCTCTCTCTCTCTCTCTCTCTCTCTCTGTGTGTGTGTGTGTGTGTGTGTTATTTGTTTGGTTGATTGGTGTTTGTTTGTCTGTCTACATGTTTGTTCCCGTCAAACCAAAGTTGTAAACATTTTGACTGCAGATAAAATTTTTCTAAATCTGAACGTGGTAGGCAGCATGCATCGATCATGTGCTGAGCTGATGAATATGTGGTGGACGGACAGTTCCTGAAATAAATGCCAGCACAGTAATATAAATAAATAGCTGACTGAATACATAAGAATATAAGTCAATAACACCTAGACAGTTACTTATGAACACATACGAACATAAGAGAATAGCAATGTAAGGGAAGATGCAAGAAACTATTAGTCCTACACGTGGTATTCACTCTACAGAACTTGTCTATCTATACCTATATCTATCATCGCCATCCTTGAATTTGTTTAACCTTTCTCTTTTGTATATAAGACAATTAACAACACAAAAAACAATGGACGAAACTTTTATAAGTATCCACAAGAAAGTTATTGGTGGAAAAGGAGAGTAGATTTTGCGATTTTTATCCAGGACCCCTTTGATACTGAGACGCATTTTTACCTTGATTTTTGGGTGATTAGACAATTTTATTTGCTAAGGAAGTGTCTATGGAGGTCAGAAGGTTAATGACCAGTCTTTACTCTTTCAATCCTTATATGTTTCTGAAGCTGTAAAAAATCACCAAATAGTCACCGGAATGGATATGGAAACACGTCATGGTAATGAAGGGGTTAGTGATTGAAGGTGGCTATGGAATAAGTAAAGGTGTCGTAGAATGATTAAGGAAAATGATTAAGGAAAGGTGTACCAACTAGCAGTCAATGAGTTAAGCTTCTTTTACAAAACCCTAATCTCTCGGTACTAACATCTTCATTACTATGTTATATCCATTCATATACCACTCTATTGAACACCAATTTATTCTTGTAACTTTACCTAGATCTAGTTTTATGGAGCTTGAACACATAATCCCTCACTCTATCCTGATTACTTACCCTGAGGAATCTGTCATCCTTGTAGTGGTAACCTGGGAGTGGCAAAAGTGAGGCATGGCAAGTGGAGAGAAGTATATGCAGATGTTAGGCATAGAATATTGAAAGACATAAATGCACAACTGACAAAGATGACTGGAGGAGGTCTTTTGTGCAGCTATGATGATGATGATGATGATGATTGATTGATTGATGGAAGATGATGAAGTCCCTACCTGTCTCTCTCTCTCTCTCTCTCTCTCTCTCTCTCTCTCTCTCTCTCTCTCTCTCTCTCTCTCTCTCTCTCTCTCTCTCTCTCTCTCTCTCTCTCTCTCTCTCTCTCTCTAGGATCGGAAAGATGTCGAGAAGATGTTCACGCGTAGGTTCGAATCCAGTCACATACCGCTTTGAAATTTTGCCACTTGTCGATTTGTTTAAAGTTACCTACATGTCACCTCGAGACCCAAGTTCTAGGTGGTTACACTAAAGATGCGCTTGGCTGATGGTATGGGCCCTGATATTAGTACCACTATAGATGAAATTGCCTGCACCACTATTGGGTGGAAGCTGAGCAGCGCTTCCCATACATACTCTTCAAGTATACCTACAGGCGCTATAGGCCATAACATTAAAAAAAAAAAAAAGAATAGATAGACATTTCTCAATCGTTCTAACATTACAAAAACCAAAAAAATAACTGATATTCTCCCTTCCTTTGTGTTCCTCTTCTCACCACTAGCGGCGAAATAAACATTCCCTCAAAGTATTTGATTTCAAAACGGTGTAAAGCCGCGTCTCACTCAAGTGGGCGGTGGAGACGGAGAAGGGTTCAGTTATTTGGCGGTGGAAATGCGTCTTCATTTACTTACCCGGTAATTGTGTGCTGTCAGGAGTGCCCCTAGGGACGGTATGTAATCGCTATCGAGTGCACCTTTATTCACTGCCTCGCTGATTAAGTGCCGCTTTTTTACCCCACGCGATCTCCCTATCCCTTGAGCGCCCTTGAGACGACCACGGGGAGCGTAGAGGGAGAGACGAGCAATTGCTGAGGAGGACGAGGTGGTGGTGGTGGTGGCTGTAGGAGGAGAGCATGAAAGGAAACTAGACTGGAAAAGTTAAGTGGTAGTAGTAATGGTGGCTAAGAGGAAGGCGGTGTATGAAAAAAAAGTATGGTGTTTTTGTGTGAGTGGGGAAAGATGGCTTGTTGGTGATACTGGAAAGAGGAGGAGGAGGAGAAGGAGGAAGAGGAGGAGGAGGAGGAGGAATTGCTGTTATATGTGAAAGAGTTGTGGAGAAGGTGGTGGGAAGGTATAGTTGGAAGGAATAAAAGGAAGAAGTGGAGATGAAGGTAGACACAGGAAAGGTTTGATAAATAATGGTGATGTCTTGAATTAAGAGCGAGGAGGAGAAAAGGAGGAGGAGGAGGAGGAGGAGGAGGAGGAGGAGGAGGAGGAGGAGGAGGAGATGGGAAAAATGCAGGCAAGAGGAATATAAGGAAAAATAAAAATAGGAAGTGGAGATTATGGTGAAAACAGGAAGGTATGAATTAAAAGTGACCGAGGAGGAGGAAGAGAAAGAGGAGGAGGAGGAGGAGGAGGAAGAGGAGGAGGAGGAGGAGGAGGACGAGGAAGAATTGGTGGTGGAGGTGGTGGTAGTGGTAGTGGTGGTAGTGGTTGGAAGAAAAGGCAAACCAGGAACAGTCTTTTGAGGGACGTCTCTGGGAGTGTTACGTAAACTTCACGCGAACAATACAGATTCCTGGCCGTTGTTAGCGGTAAGTGTCGCCCCTTTGTTGCGGATACGAGTGCTGTAAGTGTGTCTGAGAGAGAGAAAGAGAGAAAAAAAAGAGAGAGCGAGAGTGAGCCTGTGTCTGTCTGTGTCTGTCTGTCTCTCTTTCTTCCGCCCATCTTCGCCTTTCTCAACTCACCTTGCCTCTCCAACACTACAGGCTGCGTTTCGTCCTAACAAAGCTGGCGGAGTGACTGGCCTGGCTTGGGTTGGGTTGGGTTGGGTTGGGTTTAGCGGTCCTAGTGAAGTGGTCACCACCATCACGGAGATTCCACTTCGCCAGACCACATTTTCTTCCGTTTCGCGCCACTTGCCTGACTGATGCCCGAATTAATCTTGGAGTCGTGTGAATAATGAAACTGTGGCTGATTCTTGGGATTCGAAAAGACGTCAATGTCCGGGTAGGTCTTTAAAGGAACAAGTTTTTTTCCTTTTTTTTGAGATCTGGAGATTGGACGCCTGATTGCTCAAATTTTTCCCTGTCTGATGAATAAGTGAATGAAGATGGATTCTCGGAAAACCTCATCGATGATCTGGGATTCACCTTGGAGTGAGTGTCGCTACGCTCATGATCAGACGCTGCCTTCCTACTCAAGTGTCCCTCGACCTGCTGCTTTCTGTTTGATTCCTCGTAACAAACTCCCATTTTGCATCAAAGCCAAGCCTTCATAAACACTCAGGAGGAAGAGGAGGAAAAGAAGGGAGTTAGCAATGGCGGAAGAGGAAGGTAGAGGGGAGAGGGAGGAATGAAAAGAGTTGCACTGAGGATGGGAAGGTGCTTAGTTTCTGTGACGAGGAGGGAAAAGGAAAGGGGCGCTGGTAGAGGAAACCAAATAAGGAGGGAAAAATATAGAGAGAAAGAAAATAATGGAAGGGTCAGTGGTGAAGGAAAGAAGGGGAATGAAGGAGGGAAGGGCAGTGGTTAAGAAATGAGGGGAGGGAAAGAAAGGAACAATAGAAAAAAAATCGAGAAGGGGGGAAAGGGAAGAAAGGGAAAAGGTTGGAGAGATAGAGACAGTGGTAAAGGAAAAGAGAGGAGCATGAGATGAATAAAAGACAGTGGTAGCAGAAAACACAGGAGGAACATACGAAACAAGGAGCAGCGACAAAGAAAGGATGATCGTATATAAGAGAATACAAATGAAAACAAAACACCATGCTTTTTTGTTCCCTACTAGACTATTGAGAAAACGAATTACTAAACAGAAGAAAAATGGTAGAAGAGTGGAGAAAAATATAGAAACTTATGAAGACAATAGTAATTAGAGGAAACATTGAGGAGCAGTTGGAAGGAGGAGGGGTAAGTAAACTAGACGAAAATAGAAGTTTAAATAGAACAAACAGTGGTAGAAGAGACAGTAGACGAAAATATAGAAGCTTGAAAAAGAAAGAATGATTAGAGGTATTGGAAAATGCACCGATAAGTGAACTGACTAAGATAGAAACGTTTAGACAGGACAAGAAGTGGTAGAAGAGACGATGATAGAGAGGCTTGAGTGACAAGGAGGAGTGGTTAGAGGAGGTACTGAGGTTAAACTGGAAGGTGCAAGGGTAGGTGAACTGGGTGACCCGAATAAGCTACATCTTTGGGGCATTAACTTGTCACAGCCGCGGCAAGGGATCAACCTTTTTGTGCCGTGGAGAGGAGGCGCCCAGAGAGTGAGAGAGGGAGAGGGATGAAGGAGCGTTTGGCGTTATTGGCTTGTGGGAGAAGAAAATCACACATCAAGCCTCAAAATGTTATTGTTTGGTGTGATGGTGGTGGTGGTGGTGAGTGTGTGTGTGTGTGTGGATGGGTGTAGGTGCGTGTGTGTCGGCAAACATTTCAATAGATCTTTTTTGTGTTTAGACGAGAATGATAATACATAATAAGAAAATGGATCACGTCTTTTAAGGTATACACGTAACTAAAATGATGATGGTAATAATAATAATAATAATAGTAATAATAATAATGATAATAATAATGATGGTAATAATACTAAAAACAATAATAATAGTAATAATGATAATAAAGAATCACATTTGAGTTAGGTAGGATCTTACGCGGATGTTTCTTGTTAAGTAATCTTGGAAAAAAAAAGTCTTTTACCATTGCAACAAAACATTAATGTACTGATTTTGACTTTCACATCTTAACGACTTCTGGATATGAAAAAAAAAAAAAATCGAGATGACAAACAAAAAGACAAAAGAACAGAAAGACAAAGAGACAAACAAACAGAAAGACAAGCAGACAGACGAACAGACAGACAGACTCCTTACTAGTGTGTGTCTATCTTGAGGTCTGAAGAAAATATCTGGTAATGCAATCTGTACATTGAGAGAGAGAGAGAGAGAGAGAGAGAGAGAGAGAGAGAGAGAGAGTGAATGTGTGTGTGTTCACTGTTTGATCTGCTGCAGTCTCTGACGAGACAGCCAGACGTTACCCTACAGAACGAGCTCAGAGCTCATTATTTCCGAACTTCGGATAGGCCTGAGACCAGGCACACACCACACACCGGGACAACAAGGTCACTCCTCGATTTACATCCCGTATCTACTCACTGCTAGGTGAACAGGGGCTACACGTGAAAGGAGACACACCCAAATATCTCCACCCGGCCGGGGAATCGAACCCCGGTCCTCTGGCTTGTGAAGCCAGCGCTCTAACCACTGAGCTACCGGGTGTGTGTGTGTGTGTGTGTGTGTGTGTGTGTGTGTGTGTGTGTGTGTGTGAATGATATGATGTGAAAGGGAAGACTGGTGTTATGTGAGAGAGAGAGAGAGAGAGAGAGAGAGAGAGAGAGAGAGAGAGAGAGAGAGAGAGAGAGAGAGAGAGAGAGAGAGCGGACGTCTTGGGTAGATATTTTCGAAGCCTGCAAGGAGACACAGCGAGGGTAATAACACAGGTGTGTCTAGTTACAAGAGGGGGAAAAAAATGAGAGAAGGAACAGTGGAGGCGAGGAGACTTGAGAGAGAGAGAGAGAGAGAGAGAGAGAGAGAGAGAGAGAGAGAGAGGGAGAGGGAGGGGGAAAGGGAGACTTAAAGCGAGAAAGGCCGCTATTGACTTCATCTTAGTCTTTCAGCTTTCTCTCTCTCTCTCTCTCTCTCTCTCTCTCTCTCTCTCTCTCTCTCTAAGAACACCAGTCTACCCTTTCACATCATATCACAACACACACACACACACACACACACACACACACACACACACACACACACACACACACACACACACACACACACACACACACACACACCACCCCACACCCACACACACACACACTCTCTCTCTCTCTCTCTCTCTCTCTCTCTCTCTCTCTCTCTCTGGTGTCGACCTCGCTTCATCTTCCCAGGGTGATTACGTTCTCGTGTTTCACCTCCCGACTTTGTGTGACAGCGATTCGTGCACCATTGAAATCTTCTCTTTCTCTCTGTAGACTCCGAAAGATCTGACACTAAGGGTTCGAGGAGAGCAAAGTCACCACCTCACAGCCCCGCCTTGTTTATGATAAGGTGTGCTGCATTGAAGACCTGATGAGAGAAAGGAAGAATGAGAGGGTGAGATAAGTATCTTTTCACGCTCGCCTCTTCTTTTTCCTTGCCAATGAGGTGGTCGTTAATTATAGATTTTCTTGTTCTCTCTCTCTCTCTCTCTCTCTCTCTCTCTTTCTGTTCTTTTCTTTGTCTCCATTTTTCTTATTCTTTCTAGTAGATGCCATGGTTATTATTATTATTATTTATTTTTTATTGTTTCTTTTCTCTTCATGCTTTTTTCCACTTGTTTTTCTTCATTTTTAATCTCAGTGTCTTCGTTTTCTTTTGGTTTTGTTGTCTTTTTTGTTTCACTTCTTCCTTTTTTTCTTTTTTTCTTCATGGTTTTCTTTTCCTTGTCATTTTCTTTCTACTGTGCTATTCTTTTCTCTGCTCTTCCATTTCCCCCTCCATGTTTTATTTATTTTTTTTTTTTTTGAGCTTCTTCATCCTCGTCTTCGTATTCCTCCCCCCGTGTTTTTTTTCTCCAATTTTAGTTTTTTCTTCTTATATGTAAGCTTTGAATTTTTCGTGTATTCTTTTTTAATTCGTATATATTTTTTCACTCGTCGTCCGAAGAAAGTTCACATGTTGATGGTGATGCAGAGGTTTCGTTCGTCTTACTTTCGTATTCTTCAATTTTTTTCGTGTTTTTTTTTTTCGATATTAGCTGTAGTGGCAGTTTAGATTTTCCAGGGTGTTTTCATTGCTCTAGTGATGTTTTAACAATTATTGCACGCCTTTTTCATATAGAAAGGGCGCTGGCAAAAGCAACAAAAATATGATTAAAAAAGCCCATTGAGGTGCCAAGTTCTATCATGGACAAAAGCGTCAGCCAAAGCTAGAGGTTGTGTCTTAAAACCTCCTTCTTGAAAGAGTTCAGATCATAGGAAAGTGGAAATAAAGAAGTAGGCAGAGAGTTCCAGAGTTAACTAGAGAAAGGAATGAATGTTTAGAAAATACTACTTAACTCCTGCAGGATATGGATGAGAGAAAGAAGAAAGTCTTGTGCAGTGAGGCAGCGGGAGGAGGGAAGACATACAGTTAGCAAGATCAAGAGAGTAGTTGGCATAAAAATAGTGATAGAGGATAGCAACAAATGCAGATGAAGACAGTCAGAGGAGAGGAGTTGATAAGACGAAAAGCTCTTGATTCCACTTTTTCTAAAAGAACTATACGAGTGGAACACTTCATACATGTGAAACATACTCATATATGGACGGAAAATGTCTTACCAAGTCGGAGCGAGGGTGGTTAAGAAAAACTTACGGAGACGACTCAGAAAACCTAATTTCATAGAAGCTGTTTTAGCTAGAGGTGAGATGTGAAGTTTCCAGTTTACATTATTATTTAAATAAAAGACAGACCGAGGAACTTTAGCGTAGAAGAAGGCACAGATGAGTATCATTAAAGAAAAGGGGATAGTTATCTGATACGTTGTGTTGAGTTGATAGATGGGAAAAATGTTTTTTAGACATTAAATAATGCTTAAGTTTTTTTTTTTTACGGTAAGGCCTATAGCGCCTGTAGGCACAATTGAAGAGTGTATTGGAAGCGCTGTTCAGCTTCCGCCCATTAGTGGCGCAGGCAATTTTATTTATAATGGTACCCATATTAAGGCCCATATCACCACCCAAGCTCATCTTGGGTGTAACCACCTAGAACCTGGGTATCATGGTGACATGTAGGTAACTTTAAACCACTCGACAAATGGCAAACTGTTTTAAGGTTGTACGTGGTGGGATTCGAACCTACGCGTGGACGTCTGCCCGATCCCACGCTCACCACCTTATCCACTACTGCTTCAGACATAAATTTTAGAGACAGAAGTCAGTTGTTCTGTGGCCTCCCTGCGTGATCTGTTTACTTTCTGAAAAGAAGTGCAAGGTTGTTTCATCAGTGTAGGAATGAATAGGACATGAAGTTTGCTTTAGCAGAACATTGATGAATAAAGAAAGTAGGTGACAAATGAAAACCCTAAGGAACACCTATGTTAATGAATTTAGGAGAACAGTGATCTTAACATTAATACAAAGGGAAGAGAGAAACCTTGAGATGAAATTCTAAATAGAAAGATAGAAGCCGTAGGAGAGTAGTTTAAAAATCCAAGCTTTGTGACAGACTAAAGCTTTTGATATTTCAAAGCCAACAACAAAAGTTTCACCAGAATCTCTAAAAAAGATAAACAGTAAGGAAAAACCGGATCACTAGCCTTGACGGAAATCATAGTGGCGATCAGATAGGAGATTGTGCACTGATAAATGTTTAAAAAATCTTCCTGTTAAGGATAGATTAAAAAACTAGATAGATATTAAACCATATCAATGGATCAGAAGGGCCACTTTTTTCCAAGAACTGGTTGAACAATAGAAAATATCCAGCAAGAAGGAAAGGTAGAAGTCAATAGACAAAGTTGTAAGAATTTGGCCTGGCAAGGTGCAAACATTGAGGCACAGTTTTTGAGAACGATGGAAGGGACCCATTAACTCCATAAGCCTTCTGAGGGTCTAGGCAAGCTAGGGCAAGGAAAACATCAATGCTAAGAATTTAAATTGGTGACATAAAGTAATTAGTGGGTGGAGGAAAGAGACGAACAAACCCTGAATCATCCAAGGTAGAGATTTTAGCAGAGTTAAGCTTTAGAAGAAATGGATAGATGGCAGTGGTGCCATCAGGATGAAATGAAGGAGGGGAAGATGAAGAAATAAAATTGTTGGAGATAGTTTTGGCCGGGACCAGAAGTCTCGAAAGGTTTTGACACTCTCAGTTAATGAAAGGGTTTTTGGCTAGTTGGAGAACAGACTTGGCATGATTTCAATCAGATATATGAAATACGTGAGATTCAGGTGATGTAAGGCTCAAGTAGCCTTTGTGGACCACATCTCTGTCATGTTTAGTGCGAGAACAAACTGTGTTAAACAAAGGTTTGGAAGATTTAGGTCGAGAAAAAGAGTAAGGAATGCACGCCTCTGTGCCAGACCATAATATCTCTGTTAAGCACTCAGTACATAAATTTGGGTCTCTGACACAGAAGTAGTAGTTGTTCCAAGAAAAATCAGCATAATCCCTCTTCGGATCCTCCAACTATATCAGAGGAAAAACGCCAGAGGAACCTCCGTTTTAGAGGATCCTACGGAGGGTATGAAGAGATATGAGAAGATATAAGACTGAGATAGGAGGAAATAGGGTAGCAGTAAAGGTTGAAGGATGAGAGGTTAGGAAAAAGTAAAGAATGTTGTGGAGATCTCCCTAAAAGGAGAGTTAGAATGTGCTTCACATTGGGAGTTGAATTGTCAAAAAAATTATTATAATCAGAGGAATTATGTGGACACAAGTAAGTATGATTTAAAGAGTGACCTGTAGTCGTTGCCAGATGGTGGAAAATTCGCAAGATTCGATAGAGTGGGCACCTTAAGAACAAGTTACGTCGTTCAGAACATAAACATTGCCTGAAAAACCTGCTTACTAATCTTTGTGGCCTTTCAAATAATAGTTCTGTTAAAAGAAAAATATTTCATAAAAATACAGTCTTTAGGTTACTGTGTTGTAATCCACATGCTGTAATGTGTATGTTACAGTTATATCAGTGCAACACATGACATAAACAGTTACATGACGTGATATCCTCCCAATCCCCAACACACAAGCAGACACACACACACACACACACACACACACACACACACACACACACACACACACACACACACACACACACACACACACACTGCTTCGAACGTCATACATCTTTTACCCGGAGAGCTGGAGAACACATCTGGTATATTCCACATTACATAATCATCCCTTATGCACAAGGATAGAATACTGAGAAAGCATAGCGGATTACAGCATCGAGTGGCATTTTGCTTCATGCGGTTTTATGAAACGAAGCGAAGAATCTCTGTTTGGTAAGCGCTGATCCGTAGCTGAGGACAGAGGCGAGGTGCTGGGATCCCTGAATGCCAATTGTCCTACACAGAGCGTGCGATCCTCCCTCCCATGCCTCCCTTAGCCAGTGTGCCATCCCCTGACACGCACCCTGGGCGTCCCTTCTCCGCACCCCTCGTGTGTGTTTCTCACTAACTCGGTTTGTTTGAAGTGACCAAGGGAGAGGAAGTAGTAGAGGGGCCCACCTCGCACGCAGATCACTTGTTTGCTCCCGTCTGGAAGTGACTGTTCTCTTCACACGGCTGGAGCTTTTGTTGTGATTTAAAGGGAAGGTACCTGTGAGTGTTTGTAATCCTTGAGCGGACACTGCCTCACGCTGGTCATGGCACTCTCCAGCAAGACTTTTCTTTGTTTGGTCATTTTTCATATCCCTCTTATTATACGAGGTAAGAGTAGCTTATATAAAATAAAGCCTTTCGTGACGTAAACTGTTATCATTTAGTGTAAAGATTATAAATGATCTGTAGAGAATATAATTGTTAAGTCTACGTGTCGAATCTGCTTCTCAATCCATCGTGGTGAACTGCCTCCACTCAAGGCTATAAAGAGACTGAGTTGTCAAAACCCGATGCAGAAACAATTCACGCTTCATCTTAACATTACCAGCATCTTAATGGAATGTTTTATTTGTGTGCCATATGACCGTGGTGTTGCAGCGCTACTTGAGAAAAATTCTAATAGTTTTTACTTCCCTCATCTTGTGTCCCCTCACCTCACGTCGTCTCGCCCACGCCATCTTTATCCCCCAGTGAGAGAAAGAGAGAGAGAGAGAGAGAGAGAGAGAGAGAGAGAGAGAGAGAGAGAGAGAGAGAAACGCCACCTACTTGCCAGACGTTCTTTAATTAATAACCAATGATTCCTTTCCTCCCCAGTCCTGTCTCTGTTCTCGTAAAGGGAAACAAGTTGTAGAAAGAAATATTGGACCTGTGAGAGAGAGGATATGAATGAATGACGAAGGATGGGCTGGAAACCTTACATCCTGTTGAATATTTGATACGAGTATCTCCTTATAATCCTTCCTTATCAAACAAAGCCTTGAATGTGAATATAACAGCTTTTAATTGTATCCTAATATGTGAGCCTTTCTTGTCAATAATAACACAATAATTACTTTTCATGATTATATTCCATTAGGTTTGAAATAATGAGTTTTTTTTTCAGTTTTTAAGATCTTTTTGCATGAAATCACCCGGGAGCACATCATCAGTTTTATCTTATTCTGGATGCTATTTGAAGGTTTTGCTAAGTTCAGGATGACTTTTACCATAGTGAGTAGGTTACATCTGAAATTATTCACCCGCTATAATTTTTAAGGTATCTGTTCCTTTTTGACTAACAATAGAATATTTTATCATGTTTGGAAATCTTTGAATGGGGATCAAGAAGTTATACCTCGAAATTTCTTTGTATACATGTTAGTGCAGGTGTGGGCAAACTACGGCCCACCAAAGGAATTCCTGCAGCCAGACAAATATTAGAGAATTTGAAAAAGCAAGTTAATAAACAACGCCAAATAGTATTGTGAGCATTTAATTTTCTTCAAATGTGCAAATGCGTTTGAGGATGGTTTTTTCTTTAGAAGCCTTTAGTTTTATATTCTAAATATGAATGATTTTGGTTTAATATAGTATGTGGCCCGGTAAGATTCAGATTTTTTTTTATGTGGCCCTAGTACTGAAAAGTTTGCCCACCCCTGTGATAGTGTGTGCTTTTTTGACATTCGTTGATACAGTACACCAACAATGCTCTAGGCTTATGAGGACAAATGAATTAATGATCAGAATCACATTTGACACGATTTCTTCTATTTATTTTGTGAACCAGCGATGAATCTCGACAGTTAACATTTCATCCTTAATATATCCATCACTGCATGACGGGAAAATAGAAGCACGACGGCACATCACTGCAGGAAAGAAATCATGCTAACCCACCACCACCACCACCACCCCCACCACCACCACCACCCTGCCAATGATTCATGCGTCATTATAATAAAAAGGTGAGCTAAGTCAATCAAGCTGCATTCCTGTATATGTATTCCTTCTCCGCCTCCTGATTGCCACGGAGACAACACCACCTAGTATGTTCACCACCGCTGCCGCTGCTCGTGAAAGAGGGAAGATATTTTCACCCTCTAGAATTTTTGCTTCGAAACTAATTTTTTTTTCTACAGATGCGGAAATGCCACGGTGACATTCTGCAGCTTTAAGGAAGATATTTCAAGTAAGGTACAATGTTTTTATGTGTCTGTTCTGTGCGTATATGTATTCCTCCCCTGCAGTTTTTTTATATATTTTTTATTATTTTACGTTTATTTTTTATATTTCTGTTACCGTCATTGATGGGTTTCATATTCATATCCTTTTGTTTTTCTCTCATGTTCAGTTTCGTTATCACACATTTTCTTACTTTCATTTTGTCATTTTCTTTTGTTTTTAAGTTTAGCATTGAATAAAAGAATATATGTACCAGTGCGTGCGTGTGTGCATTACCCGTCTGAAGAACTATGATTCGTGTATCTGGGCGTATAAGTATTCCTCTTTAGAAGTTATATAAGTTATGTGTCTGTGCGTGCGATATGTATTCCTCCTCTGAACTAACACCATTCATTATGTACCAGTGCATGCATGTACGTAGCCTTCCTCTTAAGCTTTTATTACTGGAATATGCAACACCAACAATGAAATGAACAAAATGAGCGGGCGAAACTTACTCTGATGCTTTGAACTTGAAATACCTTCTCTTACGATTAACCCCTTCAATACTGGGATACATTTAGACCTTGAGTTTTGAGAATGATTAAACGATATTATTTACATTAGGAAGGATATACGGAGATTAGGAGATTAATGGCAAGAGTCTTCACTATTCTAATCCCCACATAAGTTTCTGAAGCTGTATAAAAACGTCATATAGAAAGCAGAATGAATAAAAAAACGTGTCATGGTACTGGAGGGGTTAAGTAGAGGACTAGCAGTAGATAACAAAGCAGTATCCGTGAGCGTGGCCACCCATTAGGAACAGAGTGGTGACGGAAAGATAACCACAGCCGTATATATTACCGCGTCATCACCGCATTGGCCGGCTGAGCAATTATGGTTATCTGCAGCCTGGTGACGCCAAACAAATCACCTAAGTCACAGTTTACGCGTGTGGGGAATCATCGTCCATTTCTCTCTCTCTCTCTCTCTCTCTCTCTCTCTCTCTCTCTCTCTCTCTCATTTGTGGATATATTATTTATTTGTCTATCTGTCTATCTATCTGTCTATTTATCTATCTATCTTTCTATATACCTTTTTTATTTATCTATTTATATCTGGGTCTCTCTCTCTCTCTCTCTCTCTCTCTCTCTCTCTCTCTCTCTCTCTCTCTCTCTCTCTCTCTCTCTCTCTCTCTCTCTCTCTCTCTCTCTCTCTCTCTCTCTCTCTCTCTCTCTCTCTCTCTCTCTCTCTCTCTCTCTCTCTCTCTCTCTATATATATATATATATATATATATATCTCACCCACACACACGTCACGTACATCTGGAAATGAATAAGTGCGGATATGAATGATAAATATTTATTCGTGTTAGTGTTAAGTCAGTAGCGTCACCAGTATTGTTTTCAGTTAAAGGACTCTGAACAGTGGGTATAATGTGACAGAGATTAGTTAATGCCGTATTATGTAAATATTAATAATAAAACTCTAAGGAGGCATTGACGATCCTGATCTTGTTTCTAGTGGATATCTGTTGTAAGAAGAGTAATATAAGAGAAATTAGGTAATGTATATAGATACCATGTGTCATATTGGGTATTGATGTCCTACTGGTTTCCCTGTTCTTGCTGGTGGTGGTGGTGGTTGTGGTACTGAAACTGATGTGTCTATCCACCTCGTCCCACGCTGGCATGTCCACTGCTGCATATAGGTACAGACATCTCTCTCCTCTTAAAGGGAAGCATCAAAATGGAGCAATAGCATCAGCTGCCTCGTGTCTCTTGCATTCGTCTGCCATCGTGCCTCAGGAACAATAACTCCCACTTTCTTGAAGACTTCACTTCCCACTTACCTGCCTAACAACAGTCCAACGTCCCTAACCCATAAAGATAGCTTCGTACCCTCCTGGCAAGCGTTTCTCAAGGGTCGTCATGAAAACCTTTAATTCACAAGCTTAAAAAGCAGCCGTGATAAAAACTCATGTATCTCGCGTCATTAATGCTGTAGACATGGTTATTTTTGCATCCATAACTGGTAAAGATTATTCTGTACTCTTGTGGCATGTGTTTTCGAGGGCTTTTGATGAAAGCTTTTACTTCATGAGCTTTAAAACACGTCTTGTTGTGACCAAAACCGTGACTGTCTTGCGTCATTACTTTTGTGTGAAAAATTGGGAGGATTTGCTTCCCCATTTCGTAAAGATCCACTTGTACCCTTCTGTGATATACCTTTCAGTCCTCGTGAGGAAAACCTTTATCTCACGAGGTTGAAAATACCTGGTAGTGATTAAATATTGCAACTTCGTTCTGCTTCTGTATTTGCGCTACTTATAACTTGAGCTCTTTGAAGAGGGAGGTTTCAAGGCACTTTCAAATTTTGGATAATCACTTAGCTTTTTTTTCTTGAGGGACTGGCACCTCAGTAAACCATCTTCCTACCATTTTGTAGAAAGAAAGGAAAAAAAAATCGTGTTTCGCGTCATTAGTGTTGCGTGCAGTTTGTAGTACTGAATGAGCGCTAACACCTTACCGTGGGAACAAGTAATGGATGAGTAAATATCTATGAATATTAAAGTTGATATTTAAATCAATGACCAGTGAGTGAGGAGGGCCGCCCCACACACTGCCGTCACCATCACCTCAATTATGTTATACTCGCCATGCCATTCTAATCGCATTACTGTTCCCTGGTGTTCTTTTTATTGCATCCCCTCTTAGGTCCAAGGCAAAAGAGGATTGTTATGAGGAAATTATAGTAATGCACAAAAGTAAATAACGTGCAGCATTATATATATATATATATATATATATATATATATATATATATATATATATATATATATATATATATATATATATATATATATAGATAGATAGATAGATAGATAGATAGATAGATAGATAAATAATTAGATAGATAAATTGATAGATAGATAGATATAGACACACACACACACGCACACACACACACACACACACACTCACACACACACACACACACATGTGTGTGTGTGTGTGTGTGTGTGTGTGTGTGTGTGTGTGTGTGTGTGTGTGCATACACGTGCGTGTGTGTGTGTGTGTGTGTGTGTGTGTGTGTGTGTGTGTGTGTGTGTGTGTGTGTGTGTGTGTGTGTGTGTGATAGATAGATAGATAGAGAGAGAGAGAGAGAGAGAGAGAGAGAGAGAGAGAGAGAGAGAGAGAGAGAGAGAGAGAGAGAGAGAGAGAGAGAGAGAGAGAGAGAGAGAGAGAGAAAGGGATGGACAAACAGACCTACATAATTTGTTTATAGATAGATAGATATTACACACACACACACACACACACACACACACACACACACACACACACACACACACACACACACACACACACTGTCAACATCTCTTCCTCCTCTTCCTATAGCCTTCTTTCCTACGGCGTCTTCACCTCACCTGCATTGCTCATACTCTTCCTTACTCGACACTAGCGACTAGAGATTCAGGTGGTGCCGAGAAGCCAAGGACAAGTGGCGTGTTTGCTTCTTGGAGACGGCTGAGCATCATTGAGTGAGCAGAGATTGGAGTAAAACATGAGAATATTCGAAGATTAACCAGTTTGTGGATCTCCTGAAACGGCTGAATGAAGAAGTTAAGAGAGAGAGAGAGAGAGAGAGAGAGAGAGAGAGAGAGAGAGAGAGAGAGAGAGAGAGAGAGAGAGAGAGAGGTGGACATGAATGAATATCTAGGTAAATAGAAAAATGGGTTGACAGATAGACATATAGATGGATAGATAGATAAAAAAAAAACCCACATAGAAACATGGACATAGAGACAGATAGATGGATAGACAGACAAATCCTCGTAAATAGAAAGAAAGATAGATAGGCACACTTTTACCCAGAGAGAGAGAGAGAGAGAGAGAGAGAGAGAGTCGAGTGTAAAATGAAGCGAGAAAAAGCGATTGCAATGTTTTATTTTGCAATTTTTCCCCCTGAATTTGCAATATTTTTTTTCCCTCATCCCGTAGTGTGTCGAGTATGTTTCCTGTTTGGTGTGTGCTACTGCTGGGGAGGGAGTGGAGGATAAAGGGGAGAGTAGGGGGAGAGAGCTTTCTGGTGTCCTATGTATCTTTTCCATTTTATTCCGTCAGTCTTTGTCTCTCTCTCTCTCTCTCTCTCTCTCTCTCTCTCTCTCTCTCTCTCTCTCTCTCTCTCTCTCTCTCTCTCTCTCTCTCTCTCTCTCTCTCTGTCAGTTGGTCAGCCTCACTTTGCATCTTTTTCTCCATATCTATCTATATTCATTTGTTGCTTTGTTTGCTTGCTTCGTTGGATTGTTGATATGTATATATTGTATGTTCTCTCTCTCTCTCTCTCTCTCTCTCTCTCTCTCTCTCTCTCTCTCTCTCTCTCTCTCTCTCTCTCTCGTCCCTTTTTACATATGGAAAACAGATACCAGCCCACCTGTTGCTTTATAAAGAGAGTGTCTGCTCAGCTACGTACCAGTACTTGTAGTGGACCACGTGTTGGAGAGCATGGTAGAGTAAGACAAGTGTTCTTCCCGGCCTCCTCTCCCGTCGACTGTGTGCTAACTGGAGGAAGTTTTGTAAAGAACACTTTTTACTTTGTGGAGAACGAGGGCTTGAAAGATTTAGTAACATGAAACGGTGAAATAAAAGGAATCATATGAATATAAAGTAATGGAAGCTGCGAAAAGTCATCAGGTGTATAAATGGCAGTCCTTATCCAAAACATGCTTACTTACTTGTATATTTGTGTATTATTTTCATCCATAAACTTGTTTAACCCTTCAGTACCAGGACGCGTTTCCATATTCTTTCTGCTTACTATTTGGTGATTTTATACATTTTCAGAAACTCATGAGGAGGATGTAAAAACCAAAGACTCTGGCCGTTAATTTTCTGACGTCCATAGACCCTTCCTAATGTTAATAGAATGGTCTAATCGTACACAAATCTCAAGGCAAAAATGTGTCCCAGTATTAAGGGAATTAATTTTCTTTCAAAATTTTCCTATTGTATCCATACTAATAACCAATTTCTTCTTACTTTTTTTATATTTTAATTGATTAATTTTTTTTCTTGAGATTTCATTTTATGAGGGTCTAAGCCGTGCATACTGACCCTTACTATTCCATAAGTCTGTTGCTATACTCTGATTCACTGTCAGAAATTTTGCTGTACGATGACACACAACTAAAGGAACATCACCACTGTCTGGTGCGCTCACCCTGATGACTATCACCATCTTGTTTTGAGACGTGCGGAGAACTGACGTACTTGTAAAATCGTTAATTATTACAAGCTGGATTGTCAAAATATAGTAAACGGTTTTGGTACCAGTGATTAATGGGTTAGATATGAATAAAACCAATCTGCCATACGTGTTGAAACCAGACGGAAATACGTTTACGACTTAACATGTGAGAGAACCAATTCGGTAGCGAGACTCATGTTTGTGTCTTGAAGAGGCAAAATTATTCCGACAGACTTGGTGAAACAGAGACAGCGTTGGGATATCCTGGGTGAGAAACAACTCTTATTAGTAATGGTCTAG
The DNA here is from genome assembly GCF_017591435.1 of Portunus trituberculatus. Taxonomy (NCBI): domain Eukaryota; kingdom Metazoa; phylum Arthropoda; class Malacostraca; order Decapoda; family Portunidae; genus Portunus; species Portunus trituberculatus. Next base: position 13,242,203 of record NC_059270.1, read on the forward strand.
TAGGTATTGTGTTTGGTCTCTTGATCCCTCAATGGAAAGGCGAGAACATCAGAGACATGCGTAACCGTTATTGTATTTCATGGTTGGTGCATTCTGGGTGAGGGTTGAGTTGAAGTAATAATGATTTCGTAGTTGTAATTGCTGCACTTTTCATTGTAAAGGCGAAAGCACCAGAGAGAGAATAGTAAGTAGAATCGTTGCTATATACACGCTATACTGAATTTCATCGCACGAAAGATGGAAATGTTGAGGAAATCAAAGAAAAAAGTCAGGATTTGTTTTGCAGCTTGACTTTCTATTCTTCTCAGCAAATAATAGTGTTTAATGTGATACGTTGAAGAGAATTATACCGCATATTCCAGGTGTGCTCTCGTAAATACTGTACATATACCTAGTGTTTTCATTACCAGCAGCACATTATGAACACAATTCCTTGAAATGGAGCCTAACATTACATTTGCATTTTTACTTGCTGTGATCGCTTAATTTTCTAGACTCCTACTAATAATTACCCCGCAATCTTTCTCTTCCTAAAAATTACCGAGCTTTTGGCGTATTTGGGAATGAAAAGTGGTTTTTATTTTTCTCGTTACCCATAACCGCAACACAATACTACTTGCGTTTATGTTAAAAGATACCTGCTACTAGTAATTCATCCCTCAATCTACGCTTTTTATTCTCTTTCTCATAATTTGTTTTGGTCTCTCTCTCTCTCTCTCTCTCTCTCTCTCTCTCTCTCTCTCTCTCTCTCTCTCTCTCTCTCTCTCTCTCTCTCTCTCTCTCTCTGGAAGTCTACATAGCTTTAAATCTAGTCTTTTAAATGTATTACTTAAAGACTCGTAATCACGTCCTTTTTCACTCTAATGTATATAATATTTCTGTTATTTTAATTAGATTTTATAATGTCTTAAGTTGATTTCAGAAAACATTTTAGGCTTGACATTTTTTCTCTTAATCTCTAGTTTTACTATTACTGTTTTACCTTTTAACCTGTTGTTTCACTTTTATCTGTTTTTAGTTAATACTATTATTTGAATTGACAACTGCTTACGCAAATTAGTACCTGTAGAATTTAAATACTATTATATACCTATGGCTGTAAAGAATAACCAGGTATCATGGAAATATACAATTTGACTCTCTCTCTCTCTCTCTCTCTCTCTCTCTCTCTCTCTCTCTCTCTCTCTGTTCATTTGTCTAGGATTTTTGTTTAATTCTTTGCAAGTCTTTTTTTTTCTTTCGTGTGTCTATTTACACATTTTTGTCTTGTTTTTGTTGATTTTATTCATTTTTTTCTACCTTGCCATCCGTCTCTGCCTTCATTTTCATCTTTATTTAATTCTTTGCATGTTTTTCTTCTTCCTTTGTTTCTTTTCCTTTTCTTCAGCCTCCTTTCTTAATGTATACTCCCTCACGCCTCATTCTGTCTGTGTGTCTGTCTGTCTTTCTGTCTGTCTTTCTGTCTGTCTGTCTGTGTGTCTTTTTGTCTTTGTCTGTCTATCTGCCTGCCTGCCTGCCTGCCTGTCTGTCTGTCTGTCTGTCTGTCTGTCTGTCTGTCTGTCTCTGTCTCTGTCTCTGTCTCTCTCTCTCTCTCTCTCTCTCTCTCTCTCTCTCTCTCTCTCTCTCTCTCTCTCTCTCTCTCTCTCTCTCTCTCTCTCTCTCTCTCTCTCTCATCCTCCCTGTTCCCAGATGTAAGACGATTAGAGGAATATATTTGCATAGACAACTTCTGAAACTGAGAGGGTTGGGAGCCCGCGTGACCCAACCACCACCGCCACCTGACGCCCTCCGCCTCTCGTCTTTCACGGCCCCTGTTCCCTCACTCTCTATTTCCCGGACCTCTCCTTCTTCTTCCCCGCAAGATGCTGTGACGGACTGAGCTCTTTGGTGTGAGCCGTCGTGGGTGTGAAAGGATGGTAGTGGTGGATTGTAAGGATGTGGGTGAGTGGAGGTGTACGTGGGTGAGTGTGGAGGTGTACGTGTGTGAATGAGTTAGGGAATAAAGGATGATGAGGGATGGGTGGTATAATGGGTGTTACATAAAGTTACATAGAAGACAAGCACAACAAATCTTGCAGTCCTTGTGAGACGACCTGACCTACAACTACTAAGGTGATAGAAGAAAAGGAGAGCAAAGTGGAAGGCTCTATTCCCACACTCCACTCCCTCCTGCAAAAGCCGATATGGAAATCAATCGGAAATTAATATCTTCCAAAGTTATAGAAAGAAATATATCCGAAGGAAATTTCATAATAAAGAATTAGAATAGACGAAATAAGGGGCCTCATTTGCTTGAGTGAAGAAAGTTAGTATGTAACAAACAAATGCTGTCAGCTGCGGAGTGAGGGAAAAAAAGATCAAGGCATTACCGTATTAGTTTATCACGTCTCGAGGAAACCCATTCCATAGATTGACGAAACGTTGGAAATTTTTTTTTTTTGGAGTCAAGAGAACTGAAGAATTGCCCAACAATTTTACAACCACTTTCTTGCGTGTTATTAAAATTTTCTATCATGAAATATTTAATGCAGTCCATTTTGTCAATGACTTTGATGATTTAAAACGCTTTTATCAAGAGTTCTCTTAGTCTTCTTTGTGTTAATGGAAATACATTTAATTGTATAAGTCGCTCTTTGTATGGTTTGATTCTTAAGCTTGGTATTTACTTTTTTTCTTTATATACACTGAACTCTTAATCTATCCATGTGTTTTTGGTAACAGGGACACCATGGTTGAACGCAATGCTCCAAAGGGAAGACGGACTAAAGCATGAGGAGTATATCTGTAAATTTATATTGAAAAAAAAAAAAAACGTTTAAGGCGATTATTTTGTTTAACTTCTTTACCACTTCTGAACATTGTTGGCTAGGTTGTATACGTCACCCGCTATCGTTACTCCTAAATCACTTTTGCTGTGTGTGGACCGCAAAGGTTCTTATATAGTGGCGCTTGAGATTGTATGTGTGTGTGTGGGGGGAGGGAGTTGGGGAGGTGTGATAGTGTAAAGGATGATGTTGTGGGTGTGGATAGGAAAGGGAAGGTAATACTAGCAGTTGAGGATGAACGGAGGTGTTAGAAAGGGTTGTGTGTGTGTGTGTGTGTGTGTGTGTGTGTGTGTGTGTGTGTGTGTGTGTGTGTGTGGGTGTAAGGCGGTGTAAAGGGTACTAAGTGATGGGTGATGTGGTGGTGTGGTGGGTATGCACTGGGAAGGAAACATTGGGGTGCGTAATGGTATGCGGTTGGAGATGGATTTCAGAGATTAAGGGGAGAGAGATTTTTTGGCTCTTTAGTGTTGTTGTGATCGTGTGTGTGTGTGTGTGTGTGTGTGTGTGTGTGTGTGTGTGTGTGCCGTTTTAATCTTTGAAGTAAATGAAAAACAAGGAGAAAAATAATTGTTGCTTGCTGTTCTGATAATATAAGTTGGTTGGCAGTACGTATGCAGTAGTTGTTTTCTGCTTTTATTTATATTTTTGTTTATGTTTGAAATTGTGCAAACTTTACTGTGCATTGTATTCATGACGATGGTGGTGGTGGTGGTGGTGGTGGTGGTAATGATGATGATTGGTAATGATGATGATTAAGGTAAAATGTGCGTGTGTATGTGTGTTTTATGCTTCAAGGAAACGAACCAAAGGAAAAGGAGGAATGTGATAAGCAGGATGATGAATAAGTGAATAAATCATCTAATGAAGTTCGCTTTATTATTATTGTCATTTTATTATTATTCATATTTATTCGTTCAATTTCTCATGTCTAGCTACTTGTTACATGACGAGTACCAAACAAACACACTTACACACAACATACCAACACTGCTCCGCATACAGAAAGACCAGTGTATGTGCGTTTGTGCGTTGGTGTGGTGCATGAGTGGCAGCGGCGGCGATGGTGGTGGTGATGGTGGTGGTGGTATTAGGTATTTTTAGGAGCAAGTGTTAAGGCGTAATGACTAACGAGAGTCTGGTTGTGTGTTAGGGCTGGAGAAAAGGCGTCTGACTGTAAGAAGTTCTATCTGAAGGTGTAATAATCCTGCCGTGTCTTCATTTGCACGTAAACGGACGGCATTTCATTCCAGCGAGAGAGAGAGAGAGAGAGAGAGAGAGAGAGAGAGAGAGAGAGAGAGAGAGAGAGAGAGAAGAGAAACGAAAGAATAGGTGAAGGTAAGTATCTATGCTTGTCCGTGTGTCTCTGTCCGTATCTGCGCGTGCGTTTAAAGCTCTCACAGTTGCAAGGCTTCCTACATTTTTCTTCCCTTCCCAAGTTAGTTGATGGATGCTTAGCGCGTCCAAAACAGAGAAAACGGTTCGCTGCTGAGGTGAGAGCGTCGCCTCGCCTCGGAGCCGGTGACAGAGTGGCAGACGAGGAGCATTTGTCTCTCCTTAGAGCATCGGGGAGACGGTAAGGCGGGTGTGGTGGTCGGTGGGGAGGCGGGTGGAGGCTGGAAGATAAGAAGAGAGGAGGGCTTGGAAACTGGCAGAGGGGAGAAGAGGTAGGAAGAGGGGGTAAGAGGAAAGATGGGACTGGAAAGAAGAGACACTAGAAGGGGACTGGAAAGAGAGATGAGTGTTGCGAGAAGAAAAGCGAGGATTTCTGGAAGGATGAGTCACAAGAAGGCAAAGGTAAGGGAGGACTGGAAACTGAAAACAGAGATTGCTTTTGAAAGGGCGGCACAGAACGGGAAGTTTAGGGAGGTGAGTTAAAAAGGTATGGATACGTAGAAGAGTAGGAAGAGAAAGTAGAAATCCTGGAAGATAAGGAATAGTACAAGATCGGAATCGTACGGTTAACTGCTACAGAGAAGGAAAGAAAGATGAGACCAAAGGAAGGGAAGGAGTAGGAAAAGAACAAGAGAACGGAAGGGAATGTGAAGGAAACGTATGAATAAAAATAGTACAGAGGTGGAATCTTACGGTAAACAAGTGCTATAGAAAAGAGGTGACACAAAATGCAAGGATGGTGTAAAAATATTAGAAGAAACCTAAATGAAAAGAAAATGTATCAAGTAGATAAGAGAAAGAGAAGGAAACAAAGAAAAGTAGAAACCCTGAATCGTTAGGCAAACTTCTATAGCGAGTAAGAGAAAGAGATGACACAAAAGACAGGAAAGGCGTGAGAGTAGAAAAAAAGATCGAAGGGAAAGGAAAATATGATGCAGAGAGTGAGGGAGGAGGCAGCAAGGAAGGCACGAGCAGGTTACAGTGCCTGGGATGAAATCATGCATAGGGAAACCCGGAAGGCGAGGCGGGATAGAAGTTTCCACGTTTGAACGATAGGTGTTGAGGCGTGAGGCAAAAGGAGGAAAGGGAAGCAGCAAGCGCAAGGCAACATAAGAGTGAATGAAGCAGAGAAAAGGAAAAGCAAATCGCTGGAGGAGGAGGAGGAGGAGCAGAGGAGGAGAGAGAGGTAAGGGAGGGTATACGAAGTTAGAGAGAGGAATTGCAAAAGGAGAGACACACAAAGCTGGGAGAAGTAAGAAGTAAGAAAGCAGCTGAGAACTGACGGAATGGATAAAAAAAGAGAAGTGAGTAAGGAACAAAATAGGGAGAAACGAAGGAAAATATCTCTTAAGACGTGACGAAGTTGACAGAAAAAAATGTAAAGGGAAGCCAAGTTCAAGGAAAGACCAGCGGAAGAATTAAGTGGAACGGGGAGAAGGGAGGTCGGAGAATTAAGAAGGAAAGGCAGCTCGGGAAAGAAAGGAAGGGACGGGGCGGAGGGTGCGACGATCTCTTTTATCTGCGACACAATGAGGACAGAGCGAGGAGGAGGAAGTTTAGGCCGGGCGGGAGAGGGCGGGGCGGGAAGGGAGGTCCTGAGGGCTGAGTGTAATGCTCCTCGCAGCCTCGCGGACGCACCCCGTGAATCAAGCTCTCCGTAATAAATAAAGGAGTTACACCCTTATCAACCCCGGACACACGCGCCCTGACCTCTCCCTCACCCCCTCCCGCAGAAATACCAAGATAAAGCACTGTATCCGCCCCTTACTCCCTGCCTCTCCGCCCTGGCTCCCCTCCCCGCCTCGCCTGCCTCCATTCCCTCTGCAAGCACCGCCACTGAAAAGCCTATTTGGGACTATTTCACAACTGCAGCCAGCGTAATTGTCGTATTTACCTTGAAGACAGATGCGGGGATAAAGATAGATAATGTCTCTCTCTCTCTCTCTCTCTCTCTCTCTCTCTCTCTCTCTCTCTCTCTCTCTCTCTCTCTCTCTCTCTCTCTCTGGCTACTGGCTTAGGACGAGAGGTCAGGGGTGTGGATTAGAGAAGTCAGGTGGTGTCGATGGGTTATTTTTCACGTGTCGTCCAGTGGCAGTGAATCACCCACGTGTCTGCTGGTCACTCACACTGCTGCTCCATTGAGACGTCACGCTAGTAGGTCACTTGGGGGACCTTGGGAGGGAATGCGGGGAGGGGCTGCGTTTGAGAGGGAATAGCTGAGTTGACTAGAAAATTTATTAATTGATAGATAAAGGAATAAGTGAGTGAGTTAGTAAATGCAGTAATGACAGATAGATAGAGAGAGAGAGATGGTTTGATGAATTAATGAAAAGTAGATACATAGATATATAAACTCTCTCTAGATGGTTAGATAGATTAATAGATAAGTAGATACATATAAACTCTCTCTCTCTCTCTCTCTCTCTCTCTCTCTCTCTCTCTCTCTCTCTCTCTCTCTCTCTCTCTCTCTCTGTCTCATACGTATATTGAGTAAAACAAGAAATATTCGTGGAAACAGAATGAATCAGGAATTTCTGGGTTTCAATTGGGATCAAAAACAATTGTGCTCACCGTGTCACGCCAGCTAATTAAGAGGCGAGCAGGTGTGCGCGGGAACGTAAAGAATGGACTGTCGGATGAAATAAATCTGCAGGTATACTGGAAAAAAGGTTAGACAAAAATAAAAGAGAGAGAGAGAAAACGAGTGTACAATACTCAGGGGGAGGTAAACGTGTAGGAATTTACAACTTGTGTGATAAATTAACACACACACTCACATACACACACACACACACACACACACACACACACACACACACACACACACACACACACACACACACACACACACACACACACACACACACACACACACACACAATCTCTCTCTCTCTCTCTCTCTCTCTCTCTCTCTCTCTCTCTCTCGTGCGCTCTTGTTCGTCTGGCCTCTTTAAAGCATCAATCTTTGCAGGTATATAGATTATTTAGTTAGTAAAATTTGTGTACATTACTAAGGAGAGTTAAGCAAGTGTAGAAATGATTGGATGATAAAAATGATAGTTTCCCTTTACTTTCTTTTGTTTGCTCTCTTAGTTAAGTCTTTCAGTCATGTTTGCAGGAAATATAGATCAAATGAATGAGTGTAATAAGTTAAAGCGAGGCGAGCAAGTACAATATTACAACTGAAGTGGTAAAAATACAATCCTTCTTTTTATTCTATTTATTTATTCATTTTTTTTTTGCCCTTTTAAGTCTTCCAATCATGTTTGCAGAAAAAAAAGAATAGATGAAATGAGTGTACAGTAAGTAAAGGCGAGATAAATGAGTGATAAAATGACACTTTATCTTTTATCTACTTTGTTTTGCCCTCTTAAATGCCCCAATCTTGTTTACCGGAAATACAAAAAAAAAAAAAAAAAAAAAAAAAAATAATCCCGATGTGCCAGGAATATTTGATCCAATTACCGGAGGAAAGTGAGAGTAAGCAGGTGTAGCAGGTGTCAATGGTCTCCAATCAGCGGCCTCGCACCTGCAACACACCGTTAACGCGCACCAGGTCGACGAGCAAATCAGGTGAATAAATTGGCTCACGCTATTAGAAAGGCAGACGGCGGGAGAGGCACGGGTGGAGGTAGCGGCGGCGTCGATGGTGGTGTGACCTGTATACCAGCGAGGCAGTAAGGGTAGTGTGGGTGAGGGTGGAAGTGGTGGAGGTGGAGGTGAAGTTTGGGGTAGCTGCATACGGTGAAGAGATGCAAGGGTAGTGTGGATGGTCTGTGATGGTGGAGGTGGTGGTGATTGCCATGGTGATTAAAGAAGGAAAATTAAGAAGTGCGTTCATTGTATGCTTTGTGGTGACACGGTGGTGGGAAGCAAAGTAATGTGTAGGGACTAAGTAGCGTGGCTGGTGGAGAAGGAAGTATTGATAATTAACTCCTTGATACTGGGACACATTTTTACCTTGAGATTTGTGTACGATTAGACCATTTTAGTCAGAAGATTAATGGCCACAGTCTTCATTATTCTAATCTCTCACATGAGTTTCTGAAGCTGTATAAAATCACTAAATAGTTAGCAGAGTGAATATGGAAACGCGTCATGGTACTGAACGGGTTAAAGAATAAGAAATAGGGTAAAATTATCTTCCTGTTTTGTGGTGGCGAGGTAGAGGAAAACAAACCAAAATGACCTAAATATAAGCAAGTAGCATTGTACATTGTAGATATCCATACCCACTTGCCGTACGTTCTCTCCGCCATCATGTCAAACATTTGCCATCAACTTTCACAAGATAATTTTCGTAAAGCCTTTGTTTTCTGTTTCAAAGATTAATCCATCCGCTGCAAAGCCCACCAGTCTCCCCCTCCTCCTGTAGCGGCGTGGGCGATGTAGTGGTAAAGGTCGTGACTCTTGTCCCCATAGTTAAAGTGGGCGTCCAAGACTCGGCTGTACGAACTCTTATTTTATGGAGTGGTGCTCTCATGGGACCCCAGCACGGCCCTATGACCTATGCTGGCTAACTCAATCCTCCTCTACCATTCTACTTCCACAAATCTGTAGGCATGAATGGTGTAATTTATATCATGTTTTGAGGGTGTCAGAGGGAAGAGCGATGAATCAATAGTTATTAGAGGGTCACTGGCTTAGGGCTACAGAAACTTAGATATAAAGGGCCCATTGAGGTGCCAGCCACTAGAGGAGAGGGGTGAAAAGATTATCCAAACTTGAAAAAGTGTCTCAAAACTTGAAAGAATTTAAGTAATTTAAGTCATTAATAAGAGGAAATACAGAAAAAGGCAGGGAGTTCCAGAACTTACTGTTCCTGAATGATATTTGTATTAACTCGCGTTCATAATTACAATGTGTGGGATCATTATCATCATTCAGGCTCTCGGTTGAGTGCTACTGACATAAATTGAAAGAATGAGGTGCTGTGCCGCTGATAATGGTGTATGGTAATCAACAGCAAGCGAATCGCTTCTGCCCAATTGGTGATTAAACAGTACACAGCGACGCGAATGTAGTTCATCACAATTGTGTTTGCCTCCCTCCACTGAATTCATGTTTGGTGTCACTGAATTCATGTTTGGTGTCACTGAATTCATGTTTGGTGTCGCCTGCCTCTCAACCAGTGAGATCCCGACAGTGTTCTGGAAGTGGATCGGTAAATGTATTTACCTTTAGTGGGACAGAAAGATAGTAATGATCGTCTTTGTCATCGCCGTCTTTGTTGTTGTCACTGTCATCATTGTAGCTAATTTCAAATGCAATAGATATAATTAATCATATTTTTTTTAGACGCTTTGGCTTTCGTATATACAGAATCACTAGAACTGTAAAAACTCCTTTGAAAACGTCTGATAATTTTCATTACATCTTGTTTAATACGAGATGAAAAGACGACATATTTAGAAATGCGGTTAATCATATTTACATCATTAGAATGGCAACCAAACTTATCTTTTACCTAAAATTGTCTTTCTTGAAGGATGTATGACATGCCTCACGTCTTCTCTCCTGATCTTTGTTCATGTGCCAGTCTGTTGCTGCATGTTTACTAATCCACCATCTTGTTTGGTTCCTAGCCTTATCTTCTGTCAGTGCTAGAAACCAGAAACTGATTCAATATCTCGCCGGCCTGCTTCATTGATTCTCCTACTAAAGCAATCTAATGCTTTTGCGGTCACACTGAGTCATCTTAACATAGCTGAAAGTGTCTTTTCCACTCTCGAGGGTAAGGGTTATAGCAGTAATGTCCATCTCTTCATACTAGTGAGTACCTACACAGTGCAACATTTACGACCAATGACTTGAACTTTACTTCTCTGTACTGCTATCGTATCTTTATACCTGTACCTCTATACCTATCTCTCGTTGTTATTTACTCTTATTATTTGCGTGTGTATTCTGTCATTTATCTATTATGCTGGTTTTCCTTTGTGTTCGTGTTACTTTTCTATGTTTATATTGCATTTACTATTGCGTTGGCTTTATTTTGTATTTCCTTTTCTTTAATCAGTGTGCTGGGCTCGTGTGCCAGTTTTAGGATTTTCATTGTGTTGTTTGATAATGCATTACCATTCTAAAGCAGGATCAGCTTCACGTCACTGGTCACAAGTAGTGAAATTTCATTATGCAAACGTGCTTTTGAGTTACTGTATTTATAAGTAAATTAGTGTTTAAGTTTATCTGGTCTTTTCCCATCACCTATCAATGTTCGGTTATTCATTCTCTTCACCACATTCCCTCAGACTCTCTACTGTGCTGCGCGTAACAGATGTAATATATTAATTTCTGCCTTGCTTTTAAATTTCTGTCATTTAAATGTAGTAATATCTGTTATAAGTTTACCACGATGTATTATTTCTTTTGTTATAAAGTGGTGTATTTGTTAACATTTCTGCATGACGGTGCAGTCTTCCACCCTTCGTATGACCACCTCGCCGACACTCCCTGAGGTGCTGAAAACCTCCAGTAATTTCCACCACAGCCTGTTGCATGTAAGAGAAGAGATGAAATGTTTAGGAATTGGGTTTATTATCACAATGGCAACGAAACATTCCTTTCTCCGAGGAATGTGTTGTAATAGTGTCTGCCTCGCTTGTATATTGCAACCTTCTAGTCATAGTAATACCTGTGCTTCATTCACCACTATGTTTTATTTATTTATTTTTATTCCAGTCATGCATTTGTTAACCCTCCTTGCAGTAGCATATTAATCTTTCCCGAGTTGTTTTACTTGATACGTTTCACACACAGAATGTTAACATCATAATTCTTACCTCCGCGGCTCAGCTTGTGTACATAACTTTCTTCTCTCTTGAAACTTGTCACGCTAATGCTGGACTAGTGTTTCACAAGCTTACATCTTTTACCAGTAAGAGCGTAACATGTAACATTAACGTGTGTGTGTGTGTGTGTGTGTGTGTGTGTGTGTGTGTGTGTGTGTGTGTGTGTGTGTGTGTGTAGATGAGTGGGTGTGTAGGTGTATGTGTTTGTGCTTGCATGTGTAGGAGTGTAGGACGTGTAGCTATAGTAGTAGTAGTAGCACACGCAACTTAGCCGCCCCATCCATGAAACTGTTGCCCTGTGTACATGAATGAACAGCAGTGATGGTTGTAGAGACGGCAGCGGTGGTGGTGGTGGTGATTGGAGTGACGGAGAAAACACTGGGACCGTCACCTCATGAATAATCGGCCTTCTTGGAAACACGCGTGTCCACCTCCGTCGCACCTCGTCCCTCGTCCCTCGCCCTCGCCCCTCGCCCCTCGCCCTTCGATCCAGTGGCGGCAGCGACGTCTGGCTAATTCGACAACGGCTCTTTGATAATTGCTGAACTGCTGTTGCAAATCACTAGCGGGTCGATGCTACGGGGAACTGCGCCTGACCCTCCCATGTTCATAGGAAAGGTAGTGTGGAGTCTCACGCTGGAGTTCCTTGCCGGATTAGTGGGTCAAGAAGGGAGAAATTGGGTCTTATTTGTGTCTCTTTAATATTCTTTGACATGCAGCATCGAGTTATCTTTGTCTAAGGGACGTTATCAAGTACTTATTTAACGTTAACATTGCCTTTGCTGAGTGGTCGTGTGAATAATGATGAAGGAGCTTGTGTGTAGCATTGTGGTGACTGTAGTGATGCAGTTATGGTGTGGTGCACGGTAGATTCAAGGCGTGTTTTGTTTTTACGTGTGTTCAGTGTTATGAAAAATTATTTATTGAGAACTTCACACTTGCATCACATTTTCCTTGTCATATTCCTCTTCTCACTCACCTTTGATTTTTTTTTATTCGTCTTTCTTCTACCTCCATCGTCCTCTTAAAATAAAATCTTAACTACTGTCTCTGTCCCCTTTTCACTTCCACTTACTCATCTTCTCACCACGTCTCTTCGTCACCCTTTCACTAAATTGTCTATCACTCTCATGTCTCCTCGTCATTCATTTTGCTTCCCCTCGTCACCCTTCTACATCCTCTCATCTCTATTACCATCCTACGTTCCCTCGTCACTGCACCGCTGCTTCCCCTCGTCACTCTTCCACCACGTCCCCTAGTCACCTTCCCACCTCGTCCCCTTTATCACCACCCGTCTCCCATCACTCATTCCACACGTCCGATGTAACTTGTCTCGTTCAATCCAGGTGATAACTAAAAGATTACCAGCCTCGCACAGGTTGTAGATTGTAGCGGCACCGTCACAACTCTCTCTCTCTCTCTCTCTCTCTCTCTCTCTCTCTCTCTCTCTCTCTCTCTCTCTAAGCCGCTCCACCATCGTCCATTACTCCTGATTGCCGTCCGTTTCTCTGTCTTGCCCCTCCCGTCTTTTCCTGCCGAATGACTCCCCGTCGATCTCTTCATTCCTCCTCCTCCTCCTCCTCCTCCTCCTCCTCCTCCTCCTCCTCCTCCTATTCCTCCTCCTTTTCTTCTTTCTTCTCCTTCTGTTCTTCCTTCAGTATCAATGTACTATTCTATGTCCTTATGTCCTTTCAAGATTTCTAGGTTTGTTCTCCATGCCACACACAACAGACAGATTTGTTTCTCTGTTTTGATTTCCGCTAGAGAGAGTGAAGCGGATAAGGAGGATCTGTTTACTGTTTCATCATAATCTCTGCAAAGGCAACCAAGACGTAGAGTACAGTAGTTTCCTGAAGCAAGTCTTGTCTTTATAAGTGAGTAGTGATAGTGGTGTTTCTTCTCTGTTTTTATTCCTATGAGTGTGTCTGTGTTCCTGTGCTCTTGTTCTCTTTCTTTCTGTGTTGTCTTTATTTGTTTGTGGTGTTCTTGGTCGTTGCCCTCTTCATCTTTATCCTCCTCCTTCTACTGCTCTTTTTACTCCCCTTCGTCCTCCTTCAAGAGTAGTGAATGAGTCTTTAGTATAGTGAACGAGTGATCTTGTCATGTAAATTTCAAGGTCTCCTGTCATTCGTCTTTCTTATGTATTCCTATCTACTATCATTATTATCACCACTACGTACTACTATTACTACCACCACCACCACCAACACCACCGCCACTACTACTACTACTACTATTACTACTACTACTACTACTACTACTACTACTACTACTACTACTACTACTACTACTACTACTACTACTGCTACTACTACTACTATTACACTACTACTACTACTACTACTACTACTACTACTACTACTACTACTACTACTACTACTACTACTACTACTACTACTAGCACTAGTACGACTATTACTACTCCCACCACCAACAATTCCTGTTCCCATGGTGGTATCGTTCCTTCCTCCCCAACGCTCGTACTTCCCTCAGCTGATTCACGTAACACGATTCAGTAAAGTATCTCCTTGCCGACTGTTTTAACTTAGGCCGGGTAATAAATCTAAGACACGCTGACACGAAACTTATGGGGCATTGAAGAGCAAGATGGAGAGTGACCAAGAGGATAAAGAAGAGAGAGAGAGAGAGAGAGAGAGAGAGAGAGAGAGAGAGAGAGAGAGAGAGAGAGAAAACGAGTGTACAATACTCAGGGGGAGGTAAACGTGTAGGAATTTACAACTTGTGTGATAAATTAACACACACACACACACACACACACACACACACACACACACACACACACACACACACACACACACACACACACACACACACACACACACACACACACACACACACACACACACACCGCGTAGTGTAGTGGTTAGCACGCTCGACTCACAATCGAGAGGGCCGGGTTCGAGTCCCGGTAAGCGACGAGGCAAATGGGCAAGCCTCTTAATGTGTTCACCTTGTAGTAAATAGATACGGGATGTAACTCGAGGGGTTGTGGCCTCGCTTTCCCGGTGTGTGTTGTGTGTTGATGTGGTCTCAGTCCTACCCGAAGATCGGTCCATGAGCTCTGAGCTCGCTCCGTAATGGGGAAGACTGGCTGGGTGACCAGCAGGCGACCGAGATGAATTACACACACACACACACACACACACACACACACACACACATTGCAAAGCCGAACGTACATCATGTCTACAAATGCAACAAAAGTTATTGTATAGACTAATGAACTGATTTAGATTAGAATATTTGCAAACACTAAGAGGGATCGGAGATGCTGCGGATAGAAAAAGGTCGCAGATATAATACGTAACTTTATTTTTCAAAACACTATGCAGAATAACATCATCATTCTGAACATTTTCTTTCACTGCACTGAGAATAAAGGTTCAGTGGTAAGGAAAAGAGAAAATGGGTGGTTATTTCTCTTTTCCATCCACCAAAAAGAAAAAAGTCACAGTGAAATAGGAAAATAATGGAAGAATATCCAAAGTAGAACCAGTTCAAGTTTAAGTGTGCGTTCGGGCTGCCTAGAAACTGGTCTCAGAGCCCTTTTCCAGCGATATGTAACAATTCTCGACACTAAAAAAATGTACCAAAAAAAAATATATATATATAAGCGCCATCAAGAAAAAATGGGATTACAGGGATAGATATTTAGTTTCTAGCCAGTATGATGTTTGTAGGGAGCTGTAGATTAATAAAAATAATGTCTGACAGTGGTTGGTAACTGTAGCAGAATGTGTCATATAACAGTGAGATGGTTAAACAAAGCCAAGACACATTAGTAGTAATACATGTGCTGGCGCTTGAGGGCAGAACAGACAGAAGTGTGCTTGGGATCGTGTTCTGGTGAGTATGTCTGACGAGAATATTGTACGCTGAGAATATGAAGCTCCTGTGCTGGCCTTTGATGTGAAGTTCCTGTGCCAGCCTGTCAATGGTGTGAAGATTGCCCGTGGTGGCGATGCGGCAAACAGGGCAAGGCTGGTCTGGTCTTCCGCGAAACAGATTAGTAGGTATTTTTTACGTAGAGGCGAACTGGGGCGAGCTGGGGAAGCCGAGAAGCGGAAAAGAGGAAAAGGGCTGAGGAAGACCGAACTATACCTGTCTCTCATTACCTGGCCACTATCTCAGAGGCAAGCAATTTGTGAGATAATGAGGCAATCAGGATACGCCACGGTGAGGCAGGGAAGGGGATGGATGGATGACTATTACTAGACGGATTAATTGATACACAAATCGATGCTGTGCGACGGACATACTATAGCAAACCGAGGTGTTGTCTTTTTTTCTTGTTTTGCCGCAGAATTGGATGTGTACGTATAGTGAACACACACACACACACACACACACACACACACACACACACACACACACACACGAATGGGAAGGTGAAAAATGGTTACGGACTGATAGACTGAGTAACGGCGTGATGGAGAGAGACAGACTCGGTGAAAATAAACGAAATTGAAAAAAAAAAAAAAAAAAAAAAACATACACGGGATCAGGAAACATGTGCGCAGGCCAGGACACACCTTTGCATACGTACGAGTTAACGATCCAGTGCATCTACCTGGGCACACCTTTCTACCTATGTGGCTGCATTTCCTATTTGCCTGTCTGTCTATCTGTCTGCCTGTCTATCTATTCACCTCTCGTCGTCAGTTGTTTCGTGGCTACTTGTTTTTCTTTTGTGTGTTTGTCTCTCTTTTTCATCTATTTTTATCTATCTATCTATCTATGTTTTTATCTGTTTGTGCTTGTACGCTTATTAATTATTCATCTTGTTCTGGTTCTTTTTCTTGTCGTTCTCAGTTTTTTCCTTTCTCCGATTTATTATATTTTGTATACATTTCTTTGCATCTATCTCTCTTTACACACATCTATCTCTCTTCATCTATCCCACCAAATTAAAGACGAGGTGTCATATGCATAATCTTAGAGTAGAGAGAACGAGACACAACACACACACACACACACACACACACACACACACACACACACACACACACACACACACACAAACAATCTGGCAGCGGTGAGCGAGCGAATTTGGTGGCAAGGAGAGACAATTTAAGCGTGACAAACTCGTCGAAAAGCAGCGAGGCAAAAGAGAAAGGGCAGCGAGGTGGACACAAGGAGGCAGACGAGGGGAGAGACATGAGACGGAGAGCACACGCACCTCACCTCCCGGGTAAATTAGTAGGCAGAGCAACACGGGGAAGTGAAGGTATAAAGCATGGTTGAATTAACGTGATTCACCGGCGGAGACACACCATTGAGTGACGGGGAAGGGACGGTGAGAAAGGAAGGGGCCAGTGAGGGGAGGAAGGGGAATGGAAGATATAGAGCAGAGGGAGAGGAAGGGATGACTTGTGAGGAAGGAAGCAGAGCAGAGGACGTGGCGTTAATCGTAAAGAAAGAGGAGCCTCCGAGGACGTGTCTCTGAGATTGGATGGCTGTGATGATTGCGTGCCCTAGGGGTGGAGGGGAGCCAGCTGACTGACCCTCTTCCACCACCACCACCTCCTCCTCCTCCTCCTCCTTCTCCTTCACTTCTTCTTAGTCTCTCTTTGTCTTTTTCTTCCTTCATGAAGTTTCTTTCCTTCTTTCTGTATCGTTTACACTCATACATTTGATCTTTCTTCTTTTCCTTCCTACCAGTATTCTATTTAAGCCTTATTCATCTCTTTTAAGTTACTTTTTTTTTACCACATCCTCAGTCTTCATATATTTCTCCTTCTCCACTGTATCCACTCATCAATTTCTCTCCTTCCTTTATATTAATACTGCTAAGTTCTTTTCATTTTTTTTTTCTGTCAGTTCCACTAACTTCTCTCTCCGTCACCTCTTCTTCATCCATCGTTTCCACTCCCTACACTCAACTCTTTCCCTTCCTTCCGCCCTCTTTCTGCCAATGTTTCGCACTTGAACCCTCCACTTCTTTACTACAGAGCTCTCATCCTCTCTTTTCTGTCACTTGTTCACCTCCTATACCCGTCTCTTCTCTTCCTCTATCCTTTTAAGCATTTCCACATAATTTCTTTCTCCTCCTTCCTTGAATCCTCTCGATCTCTACTACTGGCCTCTCATCCTCTCTTCCGTCTCTCATCCCGTCACCAGTCCACTTCCTCCCTGCTTCTCCGTCTCTCTATCAGTTTTGCCGTCCCCAGATCGCTCCGAGCTTCGGCCTCTGTATGAGTCATGGGGCTGGGCCACGTGGAGGAAGGGGACGAGAAACACGACATGCGAAGATTAGCAAGCCTGTATTTTTTTTGCTTTCAGAAGGGAGAGTGAGAGAGAAAGAAAGAGATGGAGAGGGAGAGGGAGAGTCACAGTCAAGCTCAGAGGTGACATGATATAATGAGGAGTATTTTTAAACATGACACGGGAATATGATGACCTTAACTCAGGCTGGCTCATAATCACAGAGGCTTATGTATATTCGCGCATCAGAGCACATGTAACTTTCTTGCTTACACACACACACACACACACACACACACACACACACACACACACACACACACACACACACACACACACACACACACACACACACACACACACACACACACACACACACACACACACACACACACACACACACACACACACACACGGTAATTATGGTATCAGATGTTGCATGTCAGAAGAAAAGAAAGGAAGAAAAAATCGTGTACTCTTTACTTTTACGGTTTGTGATTTGCATTCTTCACTTGATGCACTCTTCTTCTTCTTTCTCTTCCTCCTCCTCCTCCTCCTCCTCCTCCTCCTCCTCCTTTTTCTTTCCCTGCCTCTATTCTTTTCTTTTGACTTTTTTCATGTGCTTAGTTCTTTTTCTCTCCTTTTTTTTTTCTTTTCTTTTTCTTTCAACTTTTCTTTAGCAGGTTTAGTTATGCTTGTTCCTGCTGTTAGTGCTGCTCTTGTTCTTCCTGTCGTCGTTGTTCCTCTTCTTCATGTTCATGTTTCGTTTTTTTTTTTTTTTGCAGCTATTTTCGTTCATGTTATATTGCTGTCGTCGTTGTTGTTATTGTTTTGTTGTTGTTGTTGTTGTTGTTGTTGTTGTTGTTGTTGTTGTTGTTGTTGTCTTTATTATTTACTGCACGCTCGCCTTACCTCTCCTCCTTCGCCGTGGAGCGTTGAACAGATTATCGGGGCGGTCACTTGCACGAGTAAGCTACCTTCGATCACACTCAAATCGGACACAACAATGTTTCTCTGAACAGAATGGTGTGTTTACTTAACCACTTTACTACTGAGACACATTTTTACCTTGAGATTTGTGAACGATTAGACCATTTTATTGACATTAGGAAGGGTCTATGGAGGTCAGAAGATGAATGGCCACAGTCTTCAGTATTTCAATCCTCCACATAATTTCTGAAGCTGTGTAGAATCACCAGATAGTAAGCAGAATGAATATGGAAACGCTTCATGGTACTGAACGGGTTAAAGAGAGTGTCACTATTCTTTTTTCCTCTTAACATATAGTGACGCGCAGTTTTCTTGTTTATATGTTTTACAGGATAATATCATTTGAATGTTTATTAAATAGTGTATATATAGAAGGAAGATAGACGAAGGATGAAAAGTGAATATAAAAAAAGAGAAGACAAGAAAAAAAGGCGCAGTCAAATGTCTTTCCGTCAAGAACAAAAATAAATAAATAAATAAATAAATAAGAAAACAAGATTAGGAGATCGGAGATAAAAGCGTCTGTCTCTCTCTCTCTCTATCTGAATACTGAATACTGAAAACACAAATATAAAACTGTCCTTATTTTTTTTATACTTTTTTTGAAGCAAGAGATTAATGCTCGTTTGACTGACAGTACTACAAGGTTCGTAACTGTTCCTTTTCTGCAGTAACAGTTGCCTTTTGTCGTGTTGTCCTGAGGGTTGAAATATAGTAATTAGTCGGGCTACGATATGAAACACGCTCTCTCTCTCTCTCTCTCTCTCTCTCTCTCTCTCTCTCTCTCTCTCTCTCTCTCTCTCTCTCTCTCTCTCTCTCTCTCTCTCTCTCTCTCTCTCTGTGTGTGTGTGTGTGTGTGTTTGTATGAGGAGGACGGTCCTTGTAGCGTGGAGATAATTCGTGCCTAATAACTTGATTGTCGTTCATGAATTAGTTTACGAGAGATGAAGGCTTGGCTGTAGCTGCTAATTAGATTGATCCAAGTATAAACTGGCGCTCTTTGCCGTCCGGTTCATGTGACGCCGCAGGGCTGGCTGTCTTGTCTCCTGGCCTTGTGGTCTTTGAGGCTTTGTTCTTCCATTAGGTTGGTTTTAAAAGGCTACAGAGGAAGTTATTCGGATTCTTTCAAGCGTGTTATTTATTTATTCTTTTATCTATTTTCTTTTATTAATTCATTCTTTTTTTTTCATTGAGGTTGTAAAAGTCTTGTTAACCTCTTCAGTACCATGACGCGTTTCCATATTCATTCTGCTTACTATGTGGTGATTTTTATACAGCTTCAGAAACTTATGTGGGGGGACTGAAATAGTGAAGACTGTGGCCATTATTCTTCCGACCTCCCCAGACCCTTCCTAATGTTAATAAAATGGTATAATCGTAAGCAAATCTCAAGGTAAAAATGTATTCTAGTATTGAAGGGGTTAAGCTATCCCACTATTTTCAAAGGCCACAGATACGATTAGTGTTATTTTTTGCACTGATATGGAATTCTTGTGGAGTTTTCAATGGAACAGGAAAACATCTTTGAACACACTTATTTTTAGAGAAGATTATCTAAGTTTTCAATAGTGAATTTTCTTTTATTGTAATGGTATTGAATCCTCTATCTTTTTTTTTTTTTATACCATGTGGGCTTTTTCACGGGAATTTCTGGGCTAAAGGGGATACTTTTTAGGGTACCTCCTATCTTAAAGCCCACCCGCTAGGAAACCGTTGCCCCGAGTGAGGAAGGCCAACCTACACTCAGACCGTGGACAGGATTCGAACCCGTGCGCTTGGAGACCTCTAGGATCCCAAAGCACGCATGGTTCCACTCTTCCACTCTCTTGAAATCATAAACACACACACATACACACAAAACAAAATATACGAATTTGGTGTAGCTGTTTGTAAATAAAGCAAGGAAGTAGAAGAGAATACTGATGGTTTTCCCTTCCCTTCCCTTCCCTTCCCTTCCCATCTCTTCCCTTCCCTTTCGCTCCTTTCCCCTTTTCTCCCCTTCCCTTTCTTCCTTTTTCCTTTTCTTTTCCTTCCTTTTCCTCCCATCCCTTCCCTCCCCTTCCCTTCCCTTCCCTTCCTTTTCTTCCATACCTTCCCCTTTCTGCCCTTCTCTTCCCTTCCCTTCCTTACCTTCCCACAGAGACCCTGCTGAAATTATAGCAAAAAACATCGGTGGCAATTCATCAAAAAGCTCTCTGTTATCAAAGGCCACAGAGATGATAAGTCAGGTCCTCGAGAGTTTAATTTTAGTGACAGTATTGCATTCTCTGAAATCACACACAAAAAAAAACTCGCTTGCCGTATTGACTTCCAGTAGTGCCTGGTGAAATATAAGAACGACGGCAGCGGATGAAAAATAAAAAAATCTCATTGCTTGTTTTCTTCTACACAACAGAAGAATTCCATCTGATATAATAGTGCGTAATGTTATCGGTGTATGGGGTAAACTCCGTATCCAACATAGCATTTGTATTGTATATGAGAGGTTCTGGCCGGGAGTACAAACAGGTTTTCTTCCGGTATATGGCTTCGTTGGAATGTAGATAATGTCATAATATTTTGTGTGCGATACGATATGAGAGAGAGAGAGAGAGAGAGAGAGAGAGAGAGAGAGAGAGAGAGAGAGAGAGAGAGAGAGAGAGAGAGAAAGAGTGAATCTGACGTTTTTTGTTGTTGTATTTGATGTATGAATTCCTCCTCACAATTCCGTCTTTTCCTTTCTTTATCAGTCTTATGTGCTTTTTCCCTCAATTTCTCAATTTGTTTGATGTTTCATATGTTTCCTCTTACCTATCAATTTCTTTTAGTTTCGTTTCCATTTTCTTCTTTTTCCTTTCTCCATTTATCTGGCTCTCTCCTGCCCTCCTCTGCCTTCTTTCTTCTTTCTTTTGTTCAATACGTCTTTTTGTTTGATTTTGCCTCCTGTTCTTTTCTTTTCCCCTATTTCTTCTGGGTGATTTTTCTCCTCCTCTGCCTTCCTTCCTCTTTCTTCCATTCAATACTTCATTTCATTTGATTTTTCCTCCTGTTCTCCTTCCACTATTTCATCTAGCTTTTTTTTCACCTTCCTCCTCTTTTCCCTTACCTCCACTTTACGCTTTCCTCCACTGGGTCGCCTCCCTCTCCGCCTTTCCGACCCGCCGCCAACAACTTACTCCTCCGCTGGGGGCTCTCCTCCCGGGCTGCCGACGTGAGGTATGGCTTGCGTCGACGGCTGCGGGACGCAACGCTGAGGCCTTAGATCACTGCCGCTGGAGTAGGGGGAGAAGGAGGAGGAGGAGGAGGAGGAGGAGGAGGAGGAGGAGGAGGAGGAGGAGGAGGAGGAGGAGCAGCAGCAGCAGCAGCAGCAGCAGCAGCAGCAGGAGGAGGAGGAGGAGGAGGAGGTAGAGGAATAAGAGGGGAGGAGGATAAGAAACATTTGCAGCTTTTGTTCAGCTTAGGGGAGGCACAGCGGGTGTTGAAGGGAAATGCTTGTGTGTGTGTGTGTGTGTGTGTGTGTGTGTGTGGGTGGGTGGGTGGGTGTGTGTGTGTGTGTGTGTGTGTCGACAGGTGCAGCACGAGACGATGTCTGTCTCACAGATTGTGGTCGGTTGTGGTGGAAGGTTCAAGAGAGAGATAGAGGAAAAGAGGGAGAGAAGGAGAGAGAGAGGGAGGGGAAAAAAAGGTAAATCTATTGAGGCATCTGTTTTCAAGTATGCCTTTACCGTCCTGAAAATTCCTTTCCGCAGAGATGTTTGAAGCATGTAAAGGGGGAGATAGATATATATGTATGTGTGAGTGTGAGTGTTTGTGTGTGTGTTCAAGATAGCCCTCTTTGATGACCGAGGAATCCTTCTCCCACATACCTCAGTGTCGTGATGTCAACTCTAGAGACGTTGCCACCAAGCCGCAAAATCTCAGCCTGGCTCCCCGCGGGCTGCCTAAACGTTTTGTGAGGCAAGAGGGAAAAGGGCTGAGAAACGGATGAGGAAGAGCCTGGCGGAGAGAAGGTGTGGAAAAAAGTGATGGAACTGAGAAATGTTTGAAGAAAGACGGGATGGAGTTGTAAGGAACAAAGAAGGGAGTGATGGAGGCAAGATAGATTGGCAGATGGGAGAGAAACTAGTAAAGAATGTGAGAATACGATACCATGATTTATGTATATAGTGTATGTATGTATAGACTGAAAGTGAAGGAAATACAAAACTGGAATGATGCAAAAAACAATACGGCTTTAGTAAGAACACTTGGGTAAATGCAAAGACAGTTCCTATGCATGTTATTTTCTTTAGTGTAGTATAATCAGATTTTGTATTCCACCCATTAACTCACCGATACTACTACGTCCATTAACCAACAAGGATATACTAATACAACAAAAAAAAGTAAACAAAAAATAATATCATGACTGCTTACTCTTTCTATGTTTGTTTGAGATTTTTATGCTTGTTTGCCTTTTTGTTGTATCAGTACATCCTTGTTGGTTGAAAGGTAATGGACGTGGTAGTATCGGTGAATTAATGGGTGAAATATAAAATCTAATTATAGCATATACACTAAAGAAAATTACATGCATACGAATTTTCATGCACAAAAGAATACGGTTTTAGTAGGAATACTTGGATAAATGCTGAGAAAATTCGTACGTATGTAATTTTCCTTAGTGTAATATCTCCCCATTTCATATTTCACCCATTACTTCACCAACACTACAACATCCACTAACTATTAACCAACGAGGCTATACAAATACAACATACAAGCATAAAAAAATCTCAAACAAACTTAGGAAGAGCGAGCAGTCATGATATTAATTTTTTTCCAGCAGTCATCTCCTTCACCTTTCACCTTTCGCATTTAATAGCACTTT
The DNA here is from genome assembly GCF_017591435.1 of Portunus trituberculatus. NCBI lineage: Eukaryota > Metazoa > Arthropoda > Malacostraca > Decapoda > Portunidae > Portunus > Portunus trituberculatus. The sequence continues at coordinate 13,265,275 of NC_059270.1, forward strand.
TCTCTAACCTAATTAAGGCGTCCATCTTCTCACAGCAACGCACATACACCACAGAGCAAGGCTATGTTAATTAATACTTACTCATGTTGCCATTACGACATATGATTTTCTTACTGGCACGACTTCGTTTCCTGATCCAAAGCAGCCGAGACTCCTGGATCTGGTGACGGGAGTGAATGATGCTGTTTCCTTCGTCCTGCCTCGTGTCCATCGCTCTTAAGTCACGGGGTTGTTTGGCTCCAATTTGTGTCTCTACTGGTATTATTCCGTTATTACGCGATGAAGGACAAGTACAAAGAAGAAAAGGTAAAGGAAGAGGAGGAGGAGGAGAGAAGGGGGAGAACAAGAGAAGGAAAAGGACAAGAGGAGAAATGTAAAAGGAGAGAGAGAGAGAGAGAGAGAGAGAGAGAGAGAGAGAGAGAGAGAGAGAGAGAGAGAGAGAGAGAGAGAGAGAGAGAGAGAGAGAGAGAGAGAGAGAGTGTGTGTGTGTGTGTGTGTGTGTGTGTGTGTGTGTCTGAGTGTGTGTTCGTGTGGCAGCCATCCAGCTAGAATGACAGACATAAAGACATACATACAAACATAGACAGACAAACAGACAGACAGACATACAAACAGAGAAGGCAGTATTTCCTCACATAAACAGAAGAGAAAGAAAAGAACAGTGGGAAAAGGGAGAGGGGAAAAAGATAAAAGGAAAGTAGAAAAGCGAATGCGAGGGAGAGAAAAGAGACGTAAGCTGGAGGGAAAGTGAAGGAGGAGGGAGGAAATGGAGATGCTCGGGAAGGAAGTGAAGGAGAAGGAGAGGAAATTATTTGAAAGTTAGGAAACAGACTAAATTAAAATGGGGTACAAAGGACAGGAAAGGAGAGGGTGAAGAAAGTGAGTGTGTAGAGATGGTGGTTGTAATGGTGGTAGTAGGAGAAAGGAAAACACACACACACACACACACTCTCTCTCTCTCTCTCTCTCTCTCTCTCTCTCTCTCTCTCTCCGTACCATAACTTCTGTAAAAAACGCAACTTTCATATATTTTTTTTTACATCATTAGCATTACTACTTCACAAAGATGTCCAAAACTGTCCCATGCTATTATACATCTGACAAGAGTAAACATTTAATTTACTGAATAAAAGAAACTAACAACATCAGGTGCAAGTTTCTCACACTCCCAGAACTTGATTAAAATGCTTCCCTCACCCTTTGCTGTGTTTTTTCTTCTCTTTCTCTCTCTGTGTCTCGTTGAGTTTGGCGGGCTCTGGTTCCTTTCTTTCCTTGCTTCCTCCCTTTCTTCTTTCTTCCTTGCTGAGGCAGTAAAAAAAATATGGCTTTATGGTGGAATATTTATTAGTAATGTTGTTATTTCGGTATAAATTACTTCTTAACAGTGTCATTGATAGTTTTTTTTTTCTCGTGTGTATAATTTTGCACATTTAAGTGGTGAAATATGTTTTGGTGAAAGCGAGGTTCGTTTTTTCAAGGATTTAACGCCATTTATACGAGAAAATGCATTAGGTATTTTATGTATCTTTTTTTTTTTATCAGTCACATAAAAACTACAATACTTTTCTTTATTTGATTACTTTTAGCAATTAAATTCATATGTTCACATAATGAATGATGCTTACCACCAGATCATTATCTTGCCTGGACCGCTGAGGGTGTTGGATTGAGTGGGGTACTGGTCACAGTGTTGCCTTTGAAACGGTACTCCCTGACGACTCTCTCTCTCTCTCTCTCTCTCTCTCTCTCTCTCTCTCTCTCTCTCTCTCTCTCTCTCTCTCTCTCTCTCTCCTTTCTGCTTTCTTAAATGGACCACTGCTCTCTTTCTTTTCCTCGTTGTTAATTTTCAAACATGTATACGTCCCTATGATGTTTTCCTTTTCCCTATGTGGTTTCTGCAATCTTAGACTTCTCCGTTTTCCACCTGAAATTCTGAGTATCATGACAGAAAATGTGTTACACTGTCATATTCCACCCCCGCATATGTATCGGGAACTCTAGAGGTGATTTGGTGATGTATGGGAATTGTGGTGGATGAGTCTGCATAAGCGTTATTCAAAATCTGTCTGTGGAATCACGAATGGGCGCCGATCATGTAAGCCTTGACATGTACAAGAGGTTCAATACTTTCTCTTTATTAATTCTCAACCTTCAACCATCGCTAAAAATAAATAGATAAATAAAATAATAGCAATTGTAAATATCTAAATAAATGGATGAATGAAGTGAAATAAAATAAAACAATAAAGACTTGCAGAAGTATTTTGTAGCGAGCATGTGTACCGGGGCTATAGGATAAGAAAGTACAACAGTTCTCTGGGATTTTCTGTATGTATGCCCTGCTCTTGTATCTTTGCTTCTCTACGTTTCCTGGTTCTCTTTACGTCACCTTCTTTACACCATATCTTCTGCTTCCCTTTCCCTTTCCTCTAACTTACTTCTCCTTTCTCCATTTCTTCCAGTTTCTCTTCCCTTTCCTCCACCTTCCCTTCCGTCTCTATTTTCGCCTTTCTTAATTTTCTTTCCTCCACGTGTGTGTCTGCAGCTATTTCTGAACATCGACTCTTCTGTTGCTCACATTCTTTGCTGTTCCACTTCAGGTTCTTCTCGCCATCTCTCTTTCCCTTGATCTTTCTCTCACAACAGGTGGTGTCCATGCTGTTTTTAAAATTTCTGATTTGGTCTTTCTATCTTACTCTGTTCACCCCGTATCTCAGAATGACTTATAGATTCGTATAAAAAGTTACAAACCTCAAGATTTCACTCAATTGATTCTCCAGTGCTAAATCATATCAGGTTAAGTTATTCTGGACGAGCTGTGTTGGTGTTTCATTTATCCAGAAACACAGTGCAGCCACAGCCGTGCCTGTAGTGGCGTACCTCAGTGCCAGGGAGTGCCGGGGTGTGTCGTGTTAGGCGGCCGTGCCCTGGAGAGTGTGAAGTGTGTTACATTAATATTTTCCTCTCCACTTTTCGTACGGAATAATGGTGTATTTCTTTCTTGTGAATGTTTCTGTGACGGACTTTCATATATCAAAGGTTGTGTTTTTGTTTTTTTTGCAGTAACTTTTCCATTTTGCATCGTTAATATTGCGAAGTACTTCATCACTAATTTTTGTGTGGGTTAATTACATTCCAAGATTTATTCTTCGAGGTGGAGGCCCCCAGCCGCGCCGCGCCGCGCAGCACTCCCAGACTACACATTTTTATCACACCTACTTATTTCATTCCCTTTATAGTTTTGCAGAGCGCTCCAGCACATTTCTTTCCCAGCTCTTCACATCACAAACAATAATAATCTGATATTTGGCCTTGTTTCCCTTTCGTTTAATTACTATTACAGCTTCGTTTTATTTCGTTCCCTTCATAGTCAGTCTAATTTGACAGCACATGTTTAACCAGTCCTTCACATAAAAAGTAGTAAAATTATCTGATTTTCGTCTTTGTTTTCTTCGCTACCTTTCCCTCTGCTATAATCACTATCCTATTGTCATTTAATCTATTACCCTGTATAGTTTTGCAGAGCCTGCCTACATATTTCTCTCCTATTATTTCGCGTTCCAAGTGATGATAATCTTTATTTTTTTTTCACCCTGAGTTTTTCATTTGTCTTAATTTTGTTTAGTTTCTGTTAAAGACCTGTTTTATTTATAGTAGCGGTTAGTTTCTCACTTTGGAGCAGTTAAAGAAGATAAATGGCTTGAAAAAAAAATAGATTTATGAAACCCTGTTCTCTACGTTTTACGAAAAACCAGAAAACATTATTAAAACCAGAAACTTTGACCAGTAAAAGTATAATGATATTTTTTTGATTACTTCAGAACACTTAATGAAGAGAGATGTCTTCAGTGTTTTTCTTTAGTATATAAACGTCGTTTTTTCAATTTTACGTAAGCATTTAACTAATTCATCTAGTTTTTTTATATAGATTATGAACTGCCGGGAAACATAATTTATATAAAGTTCCCCAGATATCAAAATTTAGTAGATCACAGCAATAATTCAGGAATTCTTGAGATCCATAAGAATTTCAGTAGATCTACCGATATCTTGGTAGATCTGATAACGCTGTGACAGGCGACAGGCAGAGTAGGCAGTCCGTGGCAGTGCCTCGCGTGCCAGGTCTTCCCTTGCACCTCCACACCGCTTCCAGACTTTCCTTCCGACAGTCGCGAGAGCCTTAGCACCTTTATGCCTCGAGTTTCTTCACATATCCATTGAGGTTTTCCAGTAAAATGGGGATGCCAAGGGCGGGATTTACGGCAATATTGGGGAAGCCGCCGACGAGCGCTGGGATAAAGTGCTCCGCCACGCTGGTAATGCCCAGGATATTTTTCCGGCAAACTGCCTTAAACACGCGAAAAAACAGCCAAACTCTGCTGCATTCCGCGAGCGTACACTTAGCCTGAACCCGGGTCTTAAACGCTATCAAGGCGGGCTAATTTCCCACCAGGTAAGACGCAGGTAGGTCCAATTAACGTGAAGGTGAGTTTATGCTAACACTCGAGTGTGTAATGGCACAGGTGCGGCCTGGGAGCTGTCAGTGAACGCGTAACTGGGAAGGAGGGATGAAGGCGAGGCAGATGAACCAAGCAGACGAGAATGAAGAGAGGAGGGAAAGGGAGGGTTTTAAAAAGGAGGCGGACTGTCAGTAAACGCGTAGCTGAGAAGGAGGGATGAAGGCAAAGCATATGAACCTAGTAGACGAGAATAAAGAGACGAGAGAAGGGAAAGGAGGTAAACAGTAAGGGAAAGAGGAAAACTGAGGCCAGAAAGAGTATGTATTTTCATTGTGGAGAAATGAAGAGTGAATGGGAAAGATGAAAGCAGCGATAAAAGGTGCAAGGAAGGAAGGAAGGGAAGAAGGAAGGAAGGATGGAAGGAGGAAAAAAAGGAAGGATGTGGATGGATGTGAATGGGAAATGACAGTAAGTGGAAAGGTGGCAGAGAGAGAGAGAGAGAGAGAGAGAGAGAGAGAGAGAGAGAGAGAGAGAGGAGCAGCTGTTAAGACACACTCTCCCAATAAGAGGATCACTCTGGCTAATCCGATTTAACATTGACTTCGATACCTATGTCACGCGTTTGTCCGACTTACCCTTACTCCTTGGCACTCTTCCTCCTCCTCCGCCTCCGCCTCCGCCTCCTCCTCCGTTGGTGTTTGCTTTCCATGTAATCCTTTGTTTTCCTTTGTAATCCTTTGCAATATCTTATCTCAACGCATCACCCTCAACGTTTCATCTCCCTTATCCTCTTGTTTCTCTTCTTCTTCACTCCAGTTTTCCTCTCTATCTCCTTCAAATGTCTTTTTCTCTTATCTTGTCTCTTGTCTTTCTCTTCAATTCACTCGTTCATTCATCACTTCACCTTCATTTTTCTCCATTGACAATATTCCTCTCTTCGTCGTAAGATTTTGTTTCCCCTCACCTATATCTTTTTCCTCTTCATAACTTCGTCTTTGCCTTAGATTCTAGTAATTCCCTTATATCATCTTTTTTTTTTTTATTTCTACTTGCTACTTTCACGTCACAGCTTCGCGAGTCACCCCTCTGTCCACGTCTCTCTCTTTCCCCTCATAACTTCGTCACTTCCACAAAATTCAGTAACTTCCTCATTTATTGCGTAACTCATTTTTTTTTTTTTATTCTTTTACTTCCCTTTGAAAGTCTTGCCTCACAGCCTCATTCCTTCACGCGCCGTCCCTCTGTCCAGTCACGCTTTCATGTTCTCCGGCAACACTCTTGGCTCAGTGTCTCTTTTAACTTGTGTCGTTACTTTTACTTTCTCATCTGTTACTCCAAGCTGGTTCCTCGTCCTCGTCTTCCCCTTAGGTCGAGTGTGCGTTTCTTAATTAACGTGTTATGCTTCTCTTTATACACTGTTTTTTTTAATTATGAATAGTGTAATGCTGCTACTGCTACTACTGTTACCACTACTGCTACTATTACTACTACGACAAAACTACTAGTACTACTGCTACTACTACTACTACTACTTTACTACCATCACCACCACCTCCCCACTATCCTGCTACTACTACTGCTACTGTTGTCACTACTTTTACTAGTGCTACTCCTGCTTCTAATACTGTCTCTGCTGCTACTGCTGCTACTACTTCTACTACTTCTACTACTGCTACTGCTTCTGCTACTTCTACTACTGCTGTTAATACTACTGCTCCTGCTGTAATTATTGCTACTACTGTTACTGCTACTACTACTACTGCTACTGTTCCTACTTCTGTTCCTACTACTGCTACGCTATTGCTGTTACTACTACTACTACTACTACTACTACTACTACTACTACTACTACTACTATTTACTTTTATTTTCTAAGCATATATTTTCATATCCCTTTATATTTGCTCTTTTTATCTTTCTTAGATTTTTTTCTTTTCTATGATCCAGTTTTATGCTTTTTCTTTTCTATTTTGTTCCGTTTTTCGTTTCTTTTTTGCCTTTTGTCTATTTATTGCATTTTTTTTTACCGCTGGGAACACGTGTATAGTTTTTTTTGTTGGCCGTTTTTTTTTCTTTCTTCTTTGTGTGTGTGTGTGTGTGTGTGTGTGTGTGTGTGTGTGTGTGTGTTTGGATCTGTATATTTGTGTAGGAGCGTGTATTTTTTTTCTATCCCTCCCCTCTCTCTCTCTCTCTCTCTCTCTCTCTCTCTCTCTCTCTCTCTCTCTCTCTCTCTCTCTCTCTCTCTCTCTCTCTCTCTCTCTCTCTCTCTCTCTCTCTCTCTCTCTCTCTCTCTCTCTCTCTCTCTCTCTCTCTCTCTCTCTCTCTCTCTCTCTCTCTCTCTCTCTCTCTCTCTCTCTCTCTCTCTCTCTCTCTCTCTCTCTCTCTCTCTCTCTCTCTCTCTCTCTCTCTCTCTCTCTCTCTCTCTGTGTGTGTGTGTGTGTGTGTGTGTGTGTGTGTGTGTGTGTGTGTGTGTGTGTGTGTGTGTGTGTGTGTGCGTGGTTATAGGCTTTTCTTAGTATACTTTTTCCCAGTATGCCTTATATAAACATAATTACAATCGTATTATAACATGTGCCTTCATAGCTCAGTGGCTAGAGCGCTGGTCTAGTAAACCAGAGGCCGGGAGTTCGATCCTCCCTGAAGGCAAGTGAAGGTAATGGGTGAAAATTTTTACGTCTTTGAATGAAGAATTGTTCCTAATTCCTCCAATTGCAGAGGATTAGTTCTTGTGTTAGAATATCATAAAAAGCGAAGAATTTTGTGTAGCTGTAAGAGATTAATAACATGGAAGTCAATACCTCAAAGCTCGCTCACTTAAAATACAACTGTAGCAAAGAGATTCAAGTGTTTGTGTAAATATCAGCAGTGGGTGTGTGTGTGTGTGTAACGCGGAACTTTCTAAAACAGTTTCCATCCCACAGCCATTGATATAAAAATAGACACTATACATTTTTCAGATAACTGCTCTCGACCACGATAATAAAACTGAAAAATTCGGTCACGTATCATGAGCCCGCAGCAAACTCAGTCAATTGGTTGGCGGGAGGGCTTGGCGGGCGAGCGGGTAGGGGAATGAATGAGTAGCCGAGGAAGGTGTGTACGAGTATGTGAGCCAGCGCCACATCCTTGAGCATCCCCCAAACACACGCATAAACACATGGCTGGCTTCATTGTCACTTGGCAGGTTTGGTTAGCTCACTGCCAAGGTTGCAAAGGTTGTCACTGATGAGGGAGGAATTTCTATCATCCTCTGAGCAAGTGGTTGGAATGTGTGGTGTTTGAATGGCCTCTTTACTCACTCAGCTCCACGTCATGTGTCTCTGGGGAGGTGTGGATGGAGGTCACGAGTTGTCCTTAAAATTCTGAGGTCTTTTGCTTCGACAGAAAACAAATAACATCAAGAAGTAATCTTTATAACCATCTACAGAAAGAAGAACAGTAATATGGTTTTGCCCTCTGTACTTTGTTTAATGATTAGAGGTCGCTATAGAATCAAAGATGACTCAGAGTAATTACTGTTTTAATGTGCCAAATAACAGTCAACAGATTAAGACAGTGCTCTGGTTCTGACCGTGAAGCAGATTCCGTGAGGTGGTGGGTAAATTTATTCTTATATATTTATATTGTTACGTTCGTGTTTTGTTTATGTTATGTGTGAAATGTTTAAGTACTGTTTCTGTTTGTCCTTTATTTCCGTCTCTCTCTCTCTCTCTCTCTCTCTCTCTCTCTCTCTCTCTCTCTCTGCGTGCGTGAGAATGATTAGCAGTCACATGACGTCACTCACCAAATCAATCTATATTCAACGCCCCAATTCAATAGAGATTTACACCCTCCATCCTCTCACTTCACGTCTTATGCTCCTCACTGTCATCTCCTTTCGTAACCGTTTCATTTATCTCCACACCTTACCCACATAACAGTCATTTCCACTCTTTTATTTCATCTACCTATATTCTTTTTTCTGTTACCCTTTAGACTTTTAGAGTATCCATATGTTATGTTTCAGTCTTAATATCTCATAGTTTCCTGCTTCTTTCTCGTTTTTCTCCTCCTTTTATTATCTCTAGAACGTTTATCGCCGCTCTGCCTTCCATCTGATCTTTATTCTTTCTTCCGTTACGTTTTATAGTCTCCATTTGTTATATTTCATTGGTTTGACATCCCCTCCACACTTCTATATCTCCTCCTCCTCCTCATCCTTTCATCGGAGCATTCACGTTCATTCAAGTGTCATCCTCTTCATTCTCTCCACAGTACGGCTTCATTCGTCACGTCCTCCCATAGTTCAGGTCACCCCATTTCACGCCTCCTTCCCCACTCCCATCACTCTCCTCCCACCACACACACAGCCTCCACCCTGAGCAGCGGAGCAACAGGTCCCACTACGTGCTCACCAGGGAGTGATGAAGGAGCGTTTTTATGATTATTGTTTTATCATAAGTCGATTTTTGTTGCCCATATCACTGTTGCTGGTACATTCGTTCCTTTCTTGACGGTATCTCAGTTTGTTTTACGTCCTGTCTATACGGTGGTCCACAAGATTGTATATTTTAGCCAGGGCATGATGGGGTTAAGAGAGTGTGTGTGTGTATGTTTTCATGTAAGAGGGAAAAATTGTGTGTGTGTGTGTGTGTGTGTGTGTGTGTGTGTGTGTGTGTGTGTGTGTGTGTGTGTGTGTGTGTGTGTGTGTGTGTGTGTGTGTGTGTGTGTGTGTGTGTGTGTGTGTGTGTGTGTGTGTGTGTGTGTGTGTGTGTGTGTGTTTTCCTCGTCTTGGCCTCGCATGGGATTACTGGCCTGGTATATTAGATTGTAGCTCTGCAGTAATGGTAAATACTGTTTTAGTTTTTTCTTTCTTTTCCCCCCTCCTTTTTTTTTAGAAGACGGTAATCGGAAAAGGCAACAAAAAATTGCGGTAAAAAATACCTAGTGAGGTGCCGGTCCCCGAAAAGGAACAAAAAAGTTTGCTAAATGTTTGGGATAAATGTCTTGAAGCATAAGAAAGGGGAAATACAGAAGCAGGCAGGGAGTTCCAGAGCTTACCAGAGGAAAGGATGGATGATCGATAATACTGGTCGACTCTTAGATTAGATAGGTGGACAGCATAGTCAGAGAAGGAAGAAAGTCTTGTGCAGCGATGGCACAGGAGGAGAGGAGGCATGCAGTTAACAAATACTAGAAGAGCAGTTGGGATGAAATTAGCAGTAGAAGATAGCAAGAGATGCAACATTCCGGTGGTGAGAAAGAGGCTGAAGACAGTCTGCCAGAGAAGATAGGTCGATAAGACGAAAAACTTTTGATTTCACAATGTCTAGAAGAACAGTGTGGGTAGAATCACCGCCTCACACATGGTATACTCCATATATGGACGAGTAAGGCCTCTTTCTGTACAAGGTTAGCAGTCCGGAGGAAAGAAAAACTGGGGGAGAAGGCTTATAACACCTAACTTCATTGAAAGTATTTTAACTAGAGATGAGATATAAATTTTCTTATTTAGGTTATAAGTAAAGGGCAAACTGAAGAAGAGCGGATAGCTGTCTGGAAGGTTGTGTCGAGTTGATAAATGGAGGAATTGCGTTTTTGAGGCATTGAACAATACTAAGTTTTTTTTTAACTCAACTAGAAATTCTTAAAGAGATCAGAAGTAAGGCATTGTGTAGCTTCCCTGCGTGATCTGTTTACTTCCTGAAGGTTAGATCGTCCGTAAAACTTACTTTATTCATCATATTTAACCATCTGTTTTATTTCTTTATATTGTTACAACAGGTTTGTCTGAAGTGCTGCAAATTTTGGTGAATGATGCAACATATCCTTATCAAATCTCTTTTTCTGTTACATTGTGGCACCAGGTTCCTTATGATGTGGTAAACAGTGAAGGGGTTAAATAAGAGCATAGAGATTAACATGTTCAATTTTACTGCGTTATGTGACGTGCAGGTTTCTGTACACGTAGCTGATCTGATCCGTACATTCTTTCTTCATATGACTAGTTGGATTTGCTGGGCTCTCATATGAGTCATACGTCTTCATAAAGTATTGTTTCTTATTTTGAGTGATTTTCAATGGTCATTTTTCAAGCGGGTTGAATGTAAAACTGTCACATTAACTGATGCTGATTGTTCATGTTACTGCAATTCTCATTTGTTTTTTAAATATTTACATGTTGGTTTTTACCAGTTACTGTTTCAGTTTATTTGGGTTTAGTTACATTTCTTTCCCTCGGTAGTTAATATTCTAATGTTTACTGGATTGATTTTGCCGTATTTATGGCGGGAGAAAACGCTAGACAATGGGTATGAGGGAAGTAAAAAGTCAAAGTACTATACTGAAAATTATAAAATGAATGAGAAAATAAAATAGAATGCAACAGTTCGCTTTGTTGTTCATTAATTGCTTCATGTTTTCGGTCCATCTTTCTTCATCTTTATATACTTTTTTATTTTGTTTATGAATTTTCGGTTTATGTATTTTTTTTTTTTTATACCATGAGAGCTTTTCACGGGAATTTATGGGCTAAAGGGGATACTTTTTGGGGTACCTCCTATCTCAAAGCCCACTCGCTAGGAAACCGTTGCCCCGAGTGAGGAAGCCCAACCTACACTCGGACCGTGGACAGGATTCGAACCCGTGCGCTTGGAGATCCCTCGGACCCCAAAGCACGCATGGTTCCACTGTACCACGGCGAGATATCTCAAGCGCACAACTATATACGTAACTTTGAAATCCGCTGCCTCTCCTGTGACCTTGAACGCAACTCGGCACATTGAACCGCACTCGTAAATATTTTAGTCAAACTCTCATGATGTTTTTCCTCGTCACTAGCTCAGACCCTAACAAACTATCTTTACAATTATGAAAAAAAAAAACTTTGAAACCCGTTCGGCTTCCACTTCAGCCGATGGAAATTGTCGAAAATAAGACGAAACGCTTGAGAATTCAGCTGATTTCCCTTATTCTAAATTAAAGTTGCATGAAACTTCTACCCTTTCCTGCCTTACTTTATGTATTCCTTATCGTCCTCCTGCTCTTTCATCGCTTTTCTCTTCCCTATCTCTGTCTCTATCACCCCTATCCTTCAACTCCTCCTCCTCCTCTTCTGCCGCCGCCGCCGCACCAGCAGCCACTCCACAAATTGGACGATTATTGACCGAGTGTGAGGGATGATTGGCTCCTCCCACGGCAGCTTTACTGGCCGTCACGTTCTCTTTTCCTCCGGTCAGTGTGTGTGTGTCAGGACGCCTTCACGCTCACGCCAGTGCTACTCTCACGCTCCTCGATAGTTGGTTGACCTCGCAAAACAAAAGTTCATATTCAATAAAGTTTCTCTCTCTCTCTCTCTCTCTCTCTCTCTCTCTCTCTCTCTCTCTCTCTCTCTCTCTCCACCGTCCAGTTCCTCGCGGTACAGATCAAAAGGTGCGTCTGAGGCATCCCTGCTTCAGCCAGCGTGGTTCAGGCGGTCATTCGTCTCTTCTCCCGTCGAGAGGCGCGCCAAGCTCCGCCACAGTCCCTTAAATCAGTGTCGCGCCGCAGACACCTCTCACTCAGGGTTCGTCAGAGGGGACGCCGCGAGAGAGGGGAAGCTGCCACTTAGCAGTCAATTCGCCGCCGACCTGCCAAAGCCTGGAAAAGGGGAAATTGCCGTGTAATAGAATTGACTAAATATTAATTGTATTGACTAAGTTCTGCTGTTTATTTAGAGACTTTCTGATGAGGAAGTAGATATCATTGGCTCAGTCTGATCTGTTAGAATTCACAATAGAGAGGTAGGGAAAAAGTGTGAAATCTATGAGTTTATGTTGAAAAATGCATAATGATTTATAAGAAGTGAGACATAATGCATAAAAAAAAGATGATTAGAAGAATGTATGAACTTAGATAAAATATGTATTAGGTAAGAATAAACAGCATGTTTTATACGCCTCATGGATTGTTGCAGTTTTCTTATTTTCTTATGTTCTATGATTTTTTTTATGGTGCAATGACGCCTGGAATCCTGAATGCGTTAAATGAGGAATTTCAAGACACAAGAAATGAACACCAATGTCTCAATCAGGAGAGACACTTGTACATATATCAGTTAGAACATTCTTTCTTTTTTTTTATCCACTGCTACTTTGAGGACACAGACCGAGAAGCCACAACAACATATTGCTTATTCTTCTGAATCCGGCATCCTTTTTCATTGTTCTCACCTTAGCTAGGATTAGACCATTTTATGAAGTTTTTGTTTGCCTTCTAAAGATCAATTATATCGTATCTAGTAGGACATTCACAGGTTTCTCTATCATACACTGAAAAGTTTCAATAACTTCTCAAAACTATTCAGATTGTAAGAGGTAAGCTGTGAGTGAGGAGATCGGCAGTGTTGGCATGGGCGGGAGAGCAGCGCCTCACTGCCTCCACTACAGGGGGCGGCGATATGAAGTCATATTGAGCGGGTATAAGCCATGTAAAGGGGCTATAACACTGCCTTATGCTGATATAGCGCGACGCCGACCATAACACAAACACCACAACACACCATGCCTAAAGAAAATAAATAAAAGCAACGTAGCTATGAGTGAGAAGAGGTGATAAATAAAACCGCAACCAAGACTTAACCACACGCACGTACATGGAAGCAGGAACACTTTCAAAGGAGTGCGGAGAGAGCGACAGGCAGACACACGAGTAAACAAACATACAGACATCACCACTGCATGTTTTAATGCCAGTAAAACAGAAAAACAGCAGGAGTGTAAAGTGCACACGCCATTCCTGAGAACTGGCTGACGCAGCGCCCTGCAGCCATGCACGGTGTCTGTAAAACATGCTAATGCTAACACCTTTACATCGGCAACAGACAGACCAGGGAAGTTATCGCTCTACGGCTCAACATTCGTTTTTTGTTCCTTTTTCACCTAAAGTCCGTGTTGTGATGTCAATGGTAATCATACTTTTGATAACCATTGCTGCTGCTGCTGCTGCTGCTGCTGCTGCTGCTGCTGCTGCTGCTGCTGCTGCTGCTGCTGCTGCTGCTGCTGCTACTACTACTACTACTACTACTACTACTACTACTACTACTACTACTACTACTACTACTAATAATACTAATAATAATAACAATAACAATAATACTACCACCACTACCACTGCTGCTGCTGCTGCTGCTGCTGCTGCTGCTGCTGCTGCTGCTGCTGCTGCTGCTGCTGCTGCTGCTGCTGCCACTGCCACCACCACTACTACTACTACTACCACTACTACTGCTACTGCTACTACTGCTGCTGCTACTACTACTACGGTTTCGTTTCTTTTTGTATTTTTCTCTTTTCATCTTTTCTTCCTCCTCCTTTTCCTGTCCCTTTTTTTCTTTCTGCTACAACAACTACTGCCACTACTACTACTACTACTACTACTACTACTACTACTACTACTACTACTACTACTATCACGACGACCACTACAATAGAGAAAAAAGGGCAAAGCGGTAGAATTATACAAGCGCATACAAACTGAACTGACCTTAAAGGGAAGGGAGCACGGAGGAGGAAGCAACGGGCAGGAGAAGTAAAGAAAATAAGAAACATGAGGCAAAGTTGAAGGAGAATCAGAGTCTGGAAAGGGAAATAAAAGGAAATATTGGCTATCAGACTTGAAAGATGCTGAATGTATGGAGGGTGAGGAAAAAATACGAAGAATGAATGGGTGTGACCACAAACCGATCCAGTAAAATTAATACCAGAAATTAATGAGTAAATAAGTCAGTAAATAAATAAAAGAGCTCTGTTAATCTCATACGAGCAGGTGAAGGGATCAGTTTAGTTATAGTTTTATTGGTATCAAATAAAAAAAAACAATATAAAGGATATAAAAGATGAAATAGGAGAGTTGCAACACAAACCAACTAATGAGCAGCAAGGTGGCCAGCTCATGTTTTTTTTTTGCACTCATTAATTTTCAATCTTTTCCAAGTTTTTCCTTACTTCATTTCTTAACCTCTTCACAATTTTCTCTAAGTCAAGCGATTGGCTTCCTTGACCTGACCTTCACCCGCAACTCATCCTTGTCGCGGTGTTTGATGAGGCGGTTCACGTTGAGGCAGGCGAGGCGGAAGGTCCAGCTGCAATGGCCCACCTCACTCCAGTCCACCAAGAGGGCATTCCGCTTTTCGTCACTCTTATCGATTTTTTTTTTTTTAGTCGCATTTTTGTATGTTAATCCTTTGTACATTTACTTACTACGTCACACTTAATGATCTTAAGTGAGTGAATCTAATATGTGATATTTTAAATTAATTCATTTGTAATATTTTATTTGTATGTAACAACGAATGAAACTCTTATCATTGGAAGTGGAAGTGAACAAAGTATAAAAGAAAAGGACTTTTCAACTGGTAATGGTTACAACCAAGGTTAGTTGTTGCAGAGATGTGGCAATTTTAATTCAGCTCTCATTATCTTCATGTACATTTCTTCTTCTTTTTTTCCACTCTTGTGATCCAAACACATACAGTTCTCTTATTGATCGGTATTGAAAAGCGTATGGGAGGAAAGCAAGTGAAAGGCAGAACTTGAAATGTGGCGGAGGTGCGAAATGTGGCAAGCGGTGAGGTGACAGAGGGGGATGGTCGCAAAGGGCAACGGCAAGGCCAGGGAGGGTGACTAAGGGAGTGAGAGTGTGACAGAGATGAGTCAATGGAATATACAATAGGTTGGCGTGCGTGGGCCAGTTTCAGTTCGCCAAAACTTCCCCTAAACCCACTCCACCTACACGCTGGTCAGCCACGCCACGCCTCCTTGAACATATTTGCCATTGTTCAGAGGGAAACAATAATCGTTTTCCATCTCCTGTGTCACTTCCCAACCTTTACTTTACGATGTACTACCATCATTGTTCATGGTGACAGAGTGGCCGTGCTGAGGCAAATAGCTACCTGGACGCCTGGCAACGGAAGACATTTCCGGTATCGTCAGTGTTAGGCAGTGTTAGATTTGTCTCCCTACGCCTGACAGTGACAATGCAGTGCTCTTCACGCATGTGGTGAGGGAGTCAGGCGTGACCAACCTGGACACGGAATATTTGTAAATGCCTTGTACACTTAGTTTTAAGAACACTAGACTTAAGGAACATACTGAGGCGGTTCATTAGAATTGAGGAAATATCTTAGGAAGATTGCTCTAGTGTTACTATAATCATGTTATAGTCTTATAACAAGATGCATTAGACTATTTCTTAAGTCTTAAACTCAAAGTGTCCAAGGCAAGTAAAAATAATCCTTGTCTATGTTGGTCAGTCCTGCCTCCCTCGCCACATCTGCGAAGGGACACCGTCACTGTCAGCCTCAGAAACACCATCGAAGAAACAGTGAAACCACCGAAACAACTTCAGTGAACACACAACCTCCATGTCGACATCATTAGGGGTAGAGTGACTCAGAGTGCATCTCACTCTTTATAGGAAAGGAAAGCGTCCAGCATAACCAGCGCTGCCACCACCTTCACACTGCGCTCACCCTCTGTTTGAGTGGGAGCGAAGGAGCAGGAGAGACGGTGTGAGTCTGTCTCTCTCCCTTTGCCTTCTTCTTTTTTGCGCCTTTTCCTGTGGCCAGTCTTCCTTCCCTCTTGTCTTGCTTTGCTGTCTTTCTCAGCACCTTTATCCTCATCCTTGCTTGTGCTTGGCTCTGCCTTGGTGTTTCCTTTCCTCTCTTCGGTACCGTCGGGTGCTTGTCGTGCACTTCTCCGTATTGCTTCTCGTACATATCTCGATCCTCGTTTTCCTCCAGTCCTTTTAAGTGTTTCTGTTGGTCATCCTGTTCCTGCTGGTCATCCTGTTCTTTGTGCTTCATCTTCTGCTGATAGTCCTCATTTTCTTCGTCCACTTCATGTTCTTCCTGTTGGACCTGCTCCCTGTAACCCATGGCTGGCTGCTGGGCCGCCACGTCGCTTCCAGTCACGCGGGTCGAGGGCAGGGCAGTTAGATCCACAAGTTGAATACGAACTGTCGTTCGTTGGCGTCATCCTTTCTCACCTGGTCGAGGAGGCTCTGCATGGGGACGTAAGCCGATGGTGGATCGCCTGCGAGTGGCTCCCTCCACTTGACTTTCACCAGCAACTCCTTGTCGCGGTGCTTGATGAGGCGCTTCACGTTGATCGAGGTGAGGCGGGAGGTCCAACAGCAGTGGCCCACCTCACTCCAGTCCCTCGCAGGTCTTTTCCCAGCGGAAGGTGATCGGCGTGGTGACATCACACAGTCCAAGCTTGCAGCCGAACCTGTGCGTTACCACTTAGACTGGCAGGTGGTTCTCTCTTATAGAGTGGGTGACACACACGTGGAAAACACTGCTTGAGAATGAGGATATGAAGAGGATTGGGACAGACATACTAGTATTCAATGCATCATATATGTTCAATCACCATGCCTAAATGTCTGCGTTCAAAGAGGAAAATCCCACATTTACATCAGATTGCTTTAATAACGACATTTTCACTGGACTGCACAACCAGGCGAATAATTGGTCGTAAATAAAAAGCAATGATACTAATTATATAGCAACGATTAATGAACCGAATTGTTAATAACGTCAATATATACAAAATAAAATATACTTGAATAAAGCCAAGCCAATTCTCCCATCATGTATGGTTTACCTCCTCCTAACTTTTACTCACCTTTATTGGAGAGCAATGGCAGGATGCTTATAATGTTGGTAATCTTTAAGAGAAAACGTTATATTGTGATTTTTAAGAAAAATAGAAAATTACATTATTAGGAATAGATGTAAAACGCCTGAGACTTTTGTCAGAAAAAAAAAAAAAAATAAATATATATATATATATATATATATATATATATATATATATATATATATATATAAAAGCGATAAAAACACTCCACTGATTAGGAATAAGTTATATAGAGGTACTGACTCTGGTACCTCAGCTCTGTCTTTTGTATTGTTGTGTGTGTGTGTGTGTTCTTATATGTTTATTTATTCATTTCTTGATAATTGTCGAGTTAGATAAGTCAACGCACATACACACACACACACACACACACACACACACACACACACACACACACACACACACACACACACACACACACACACACGGCGCTTCTTTCAACCTTCACGTGACACACCCAACACACACTAATATCAGGCATATATTTGTGGGGTAAATCACCATAATTGTCATCATCTTTTCCATGGTCATTATCATCATTGCTACGTGTGCTTGGATGAGAGTGGCAGCCAGTGTTCATTGTGTATGTGATGTTATGGAGGAGCAGAGTAATGACAGGAAGGATATAAGTAGCGGAGTGGCGCGACAGATAGATGCACTAACTATTCTCTTCTTCACCATCAGGTACTGTCCTCCTCATCCACCGCTTCCCTTGTAGTGCCTCGAGTGAGTACAGATACTTGTATTGTTCTTCCTCGTCACTCTTATTATTTTTTTTATGAATCACAGTTTTGTATGTTAATCCTTCGCGCATTTCTTTCTTCCATCAGATTGAATGATCTTTAGTGATTGAATCTATTATGTGAAGTTTTGGAATTAGATGTTGGAAAGAAGGATTTTCAACTGGTAATGTTTTTAACCATGGTTTGGTTGTAATTACAGAAATTTAGCAAATTCACTTCAGCGCCTAATGTTTTCTAGATATCTCATTGTCTTTATGTTCATTTATTCTATTTTTTTCCATAAATCCACTTGTAATATTTCATTCTCGTGTATCCACGAATAAGACTTTTAGTTTTGGAATTAGATGTTGGAAAGAAGGATTTTCAACTGGTAATGTTTTTAACCATGGTTTGGTTGTAATTACAGAAATTTAGCAAATTCACTTCAGCGCCTAATGTTTTCTAGATATCTCATTGTCTTTATGTTCATTTATTCTATTTTTTTCCATACTTGTGATCCGAACATGTACAGTTCTCTTATTGATCGACATTAAAAAGAGTGTGGGAGGAAGGCAAGTGGAAGGAAGAACTTGAAATGTGGCGGAGGTGCGAAATGTAGTAAGCGGTGAGGTGACAGAGTGGGATGGTCACAAAGGGCAAAAACGGCAAGGCCAGTGAGGATGACTAAATGGGGTATCACACTGGCCTATGATACACGAGGCGAGGAACATTGGCCTGAGTTAGCAGGAATTTGCTGGAGATTAGCGGAGCAAAGTTAGGACGGCTAAATATTCATTCTGGTTCTTTTGCTGTCCAGTAAAAAATAAACAAAATATTTAATAAAATCCTATTATTCAACCTAAAAAAATCGTGCAGAATTTTTATGTTAGAATACTGAATTATATTTCAATCAATCTAGATATATATATATATATATATATATATATATATATATATATATATATATATATATATATATATATATATATATATATATATATATATATATATATATATATATATATATATATATATATATATGTCGATAGTTTTCGCTCATGGCAACATCCTCGACTCCAAAGTTGTCGTCGCGCCTCGGTTCTTCTATAGCTTCTTCCTCTTCTTCTTCAATAGCAGGAAGTGCAAGTGCAATTCCAGTGCGAAGCACAGGTTGAGGCATAAACGAAATGGTTTTGTTCTGGTTTGTTTTGATTAGGCTTGGTTTTGGTTGCTGTGGCGTTTGCTTAGCACAGCAAGAACACAGACAGCTTGTGTGTGATAACGTTCCTGGTTTCATATCAAGAACCATTTTCCGCGTTCTGCCTATCATAGGCCAATGTGATAGTTCCTTAAGGGAGTGAGAGTGTGACAGAGATGAGTCAATGGAATATACAATAGGTTGGCGTGCGTGGGCCAGGTCAGTTCGCCAAAATTTCCCCTAAACCCGCTCCACCTACACGCCGGTCAGCCACGCCACACCTCCCTGCACAATTTTCCGTTGTTCAGAGGAAAACAATCGCCGCTTTCTATTTCCTGTGTTACAGAGAGTGTCTTGGTTCACTTCCCGACTTTTACTTTGTAATGCATTACCATCGTTGTTCATGATAACAGAGTGGTCGTGCTTCCTGCAAGGTGAAGAGAATTCCTTACCTGTATGTCTAGCAATGGATGATAACATTTCAGGGATCGTCAGAGTGTAAGGCAATGTTACATGTTGCTACTGACACGTGGGTTCATCATACACTGCTAGGCAAGCTTCAGGTCAACGAACAGAAGCAACACGGCTTTGGTTGACAAAAAAATTGCGATGTACATTCTCGTCTCGTGCTGTTCACTTTGATGCAAAACTAAATTGTTTTTAAGGTAAGAGTTGAAATCATTTAATCTACATCGTTTGTTTTTAAAATATCATTTGTGCAGAGATGAATGATAGAACTTTTATTTTCATTGTGTGTGTGTGTGTGTGTGTGTGTTTTATTTATTTATTTTTCATTTTTTCGTTAAGGCTTACAGCGCCTGTAGGCTCACTTGAAGTGTGTAGGTAAGCGCTGTTCAGCTTCCCCCATCAGTGGCGCAGGCAATTTTATTTATAGTGGTACCCATATTAGGGCTCATATCACCGCACAAGCTCATCTTGAGTGTAACCACCCATCATAATGACATGTAAGTGACTTTAAACCACTCGACAAATGGCATAGTTTTTAAGGCTGTACGTGATGGGATTCGAACCTATGCGTGGACGTCTGCCCTATCCCACGCTCACCACCTTATCCACTACGCCACCGCCTCCCTGTTTGTGTGAGTGTGTGTGTGTGTGTGTGTGTTTATTTGTTTGTTTGTTTCTTTGTGTGTGTGTGTGTGTGTGTGTGTGTGTGTGTGTGTGTGTGCTTATTTGTTTGTTGTGTGTGTGTGTGTGTGTGTGTGTGTGTGTTGACTCAAACACACACACACACACACACACACCCGGTAGCTCAGTGGTTAGAGCGCTGGCTTCACAAGCCAGAGGACTGGGGTTCGATTCCCCGGCCGGGTGGAGATATTTGGGTGTGTCTCCTTTCACGTGTAGCCCCTGTTTACCTAGCAGTTAGTAGGTACGGGATGTAAATCGAGGAGTTGTGACCTTGTTGTCCCGGTGTGTGGTGTGTGCCTGGTCTCAGGCCTATCCGAAGATCGGAAATAATGAGCTCTAAGCTCGTTCCGTAGGGTAACGTCTGGCTGTCTCGTCAGAGACTGCAGCAGATCAAACAGTGAAACACATGTACTCCGCAACACTAGATAGCATTTCTTTTTTCTGGCTTTCATCATCATTGAATATTTATGACACTGAACAGTCATTATTTTCCGAGTGTTTGTTTGAAAGAGTAACACTGCGCTGTCACTCAGGAAAACTCTCAGTAATAAGCACTTCTCTATTTACAAGTACTTCTTTTACTGTTTATTTCGACAATTCTTTTTCAACGTCCCTCCAGCGTGACTCTTGAAGTGCAGCAGCGTATCGTGTTACCACTTAGGAAAATAAAAAGAATGAAGCAATAAGCATTCTGATACTCTAAAGTTGCTCATCCACATTTCTATTTTTTTCCAGCATCTTGCATATGCTTTCCAGTGACTCAAAGTGAAGCATTATATTGACACCAGTTTGTTATAGTGAACGTAACTGCAGTAAAGATGAGCGGTCGTTTGAACATAGACATCGAACTTCTCTCAGCTATGGCCCTTTTCTACAGCACGACTTCATATTTCTGTTATTGAATGACTCTTGTCTTTTATTCTTGGGACTCTCATTGGCCTTGGATTTTCAACACTAAAGTAAGGCAACTATTTTTCCGATTCTATCTGTGTCAAGTCTATACCGAAGGATAGTTTGCTGCGTGGAGGCCGGAATCCTTCAGTTTTTTGTTTCAATTTTCTTTTTAAAGAGAGAGAGAGAGAGAGAGAGAGAGAGAGAGAGAGAGAGAGAGAGAGAGAGATTCCGGAGTATTTACTGTATCTTAGAAAAACTTTGCGCTTTTTCCAATAAGAAACCCGAGTAGTAATTATTTCCTCGTGAATCCAATGGAGTGGACTAATGTTAAGAAGCGTATTATATATTTTGTTCCTTTTTTTCCGTGCGACGAAAAAGATAAGAACATAAAAAAATAAAGTATCGGACCTACATGTGGCTGTCCCTATTATATAATAAGCTTCCCTATTTACAATTATCACTCACATAAATAGATTAGTTTGATTTCCCTTTAGATCTCACTATCGAGTCAGCTTTAACAAACTGATTACCAAGTCTATACCATTCATCTGCTATTTGAGAACCAGTTAATCCTCTCAGTCTTTCGCTGGAATTATGATTGACGTCACGCTCTTGGTTCACCTCTTAATATTTACTCTCCAAATTACTGCCTTCGTTGTTCATGGTGACGGATTAATCGTAATGAAGCAAATAGTTTGACATCCAGCTATTGAAGGCAACACTTCGGGAATCGCCACTGTGTTAGAATCTATTATATTTCGTTTATAAATGTGAATGAAGAACCTCAGCATTAACCTGCAGACTCTTCCACTTCCTTCCGTCTGCTCTACCATCTCCGTCACTATCATTACCACCACCAGAGTACTTTATATTATTAGACAGAAAGGATGAAGATGCGCACAAAAATAAATAAGTACATATAGATACATATTTATAAGACAGTGATAGAGGCTGCAAACATATAGACAAACACAGAGAGAGACAGTCACACAGACATATAGATACATAGACAACAAAGGTTTTACAGATTAAGATAAACTCAAATACAGACAAATAGCGACACACAACAGTTAAAAAAGAGTCAGTAAACCCTTAAATAACAAAACTAGCCCAACACTTTACAAACAGAAATATAAAGGATTCAGTACCATTTGAGATTATTGCTATTCCTCCTCTGTCCTCCCATTGCGTCAAGAAAGGATCCTTCACTCATTCACTCACTCTCTCACTTTCTCATATCTCATCCTCCTTAACTCTTCCTTTCCTCTTTCTTTTATTATCTCAATCTTTCATCCTTCCTTCCTCTTTTTCTCCGCCTCTTATTCTCTTCCCCTTCCTACTTTCCTTTTTATGAATTTTTTTTTATTTTCTCAACGTTCTTGCTTTCATTCTCTCTCTCTCTCTCTCTCTCTCTCTCTCTCTCTCTCTCTCTCTCTCTCTCTCTCTCTCTCTCTAGTTTGCATAACCTCTTCAATGTTGTTTCCTCGTTTTCTTTCATTCTTTTGTTATTTTTTTCATCCCTCAAGCAATTGTTATTTTAATTTATGTATCATCTCAAGCTCATATTCTCTCTCTCTCTCTCTCTCTCTCTCTCTCTCTCTCTCTCTCTCTCTCTCTCTCTCTCTCTCTCTCACTCCTTTGATCTAAGTTTCTCATATTTTCGTGTTTTTTTTTCGGTTTTAATCTTTTTCTCTTCTTTACGACAAATTCCGCAATTTATAATTCTGCATCCGAAATCATGTCAGTCTTTATGTTTTTTTTTTGTCTATTGTCTTTATGTTATTGTTTTGTGTTTACTTCTACCTCCGTTTGTGTGTGTGTGTGTGTGTGTGTGTGTGTGTGTGTGTGTGTTGTGTGTGTGTACGCGTGTGTGTTTGTCTGCCTGTCTCGCTCTCTATCCCTTTGTATCTCTTCTATTCCTCTCCCTTTCTTCTTCCTTTCCTCTCCCTTCCCCTTCCCAATTTCCTATCCTTCCTCCACTGCTTTCCCTCTCCTATCGGTTTTTTTCTCCTTTTTCCTTCTTTTTCTCCCCTTCACGTCACTCATCTTACCACCAATCACCCTCAGTTTTTCCTCATCGTATCTCCCCTTCTCTTCCCTTCTTTCCTCCCTCTCTCCTTTCTCTCCCCTCTCTCTCCCCTCTCTCTCCCTCTCTCCCCACTCATCTCCAAACTCCAATCCCTGGTTCATTCTCCCTCTCGGGGTACACATGGCCTATACGTGATGGGAATGCGCTCCTCCTCCTCCTCCTCCTCCTCCTCCTCCTCCTGTCGTCCTTACATTGTCTCTCTATTTGTCTGTGTGTGTGTGTGTGTGTGTGTGTGTGTCTTTCTGTCCCTCCATCTGCCTCATCTTTTTAAAGCTTCCATGCTCCTCATCTCTCTCTCTCTCTCTCTCTCTCTCTCTCTCTCTCTCTCTCTCTCTCTCTCTCTCTCTCTCTCTCTCTCTCTCTCTCTCTCTCTCTCTCTCTCTCTCTCTCTCTCTCTCTCTCTCTCTCTCTCTCTCTCTCTCTCACACACACACACACACACACACACACACACACACACACACACACACACACACACACACTTCACGCCCCTACGACAGGTTTGTTCACGCATTCAAGCCGCTCAAGTGAAGAGAGAGAGAGAGAGAGAGAGAGAGAGTCGCACTGGTTTAGTCATCCAGCACCCACCTTTCCTTCCTGACGGATATTTGTACCTCATACCCGAGAAGAGGAGGAGGAGGAGGACGAGGAGGAGGAGGAGGAGAAGGAGGAGGAGGAAATACACGTGAAAAGAAAAGACACTGAAGGAAATCTTAGAGAGCAAAGTGGAGCGAGAAGTGCTTGGAGGAGAAGGAGGAGGAGGAAAAGGAGGAGGAGGAGAAAGAGGAAAAGGAGAAGAAGTGGAAGAGGAGATAAGTGTGAAGGAGGTGAAAAGGGAGTAAGAAAAGGAGTATAAAGAGAACAAAGAGAGAGAAAGATAAAGAAGAAATGAGGAAGAGAGAGGGGAAAGAAAGGAGGAGGAGGAGGAGAAAGAAGAAGTAGAGGAGGAGGAAGAGGAGGAGGAGGAGGAGGGGTAGGAGGTAAAACACTGTATATGATGGAAACAAGAACAAGTCTACTGCTACCTCTCTCTCTCTCTCTCTCTCTCTCTCTCTCTCTCTCATCTTCCACCAATTTTCCTCACACCCACCCCGCTCCTCCCATCTCCCTCCTCCCTCCTCTTCCCTTCCTCCTCCTCCCTTCTGTAACAGCGGCACCTTTCTCATATAACTACCTCACACGACCCTCATATGTTACCAGACCTTGTGTCATATTCTTTTACTGAGAGAAAATGGGACTCTTGCCTGGGCGCGGCTGGGTATGGCATGGGGTTAGGTGGGGCTTCGCTAGGAGGGACAAGGTGGGGCTGGAAGGTTGTGAAACTGGCAAGAGGGGATGAGGAGGGAGTGACGCCTTGAAAGAAAACGTGAGAGAACAACAACACAGGTTTCTAGGAAGTATGAAAGGCTAAGAGAGAGACTGCAAGGAAAGGAGACTACTGGAGGTTTAAATTTTGCTGAAAGGATAGTCGTAAGAGAGAGAGAAAAAAAAAAAAAGAGATTGTACATAAAAAGATTGATAGCTCGATGCAAAAATAGAAGAGTAGAGAGAGAGAGAGAGAGAGAGAGAGAGAGAGAGAGAGAGAGAGAGCGGCAAAGACAGCGTTGGAGGAGAGTCTTAGTAAGAGATCCTTGGTATAGCGAAGGAGGCAAGGAGGAGAGAGAGGAAGGGAGAGGTAGAGAGGAACTGTATACAAGGAGATGAGTGAAGGGGCGAAAGGGCCGGCGGGGAGAGAGAGAGAGAGAGAGAGAGAGAGAGAGAGAGAGAGAGAGAGCGGTGATAAATCTCTGACGGCCATGGACGTGGGATTGTCCTGTGAGCCGATGGTAAGTGGGAGTTTAGTTGTGTCTCTAGCCTGTCTACGTGAGAATAGTTCCTGATGTGTGTGTGTGTGTGTGTGTGTGTGTGTGTGTTATTTACTTTCAGTTAGTGTTATGAAGGTTAGTGCCATACAGATGGGATAATTACTTGTAATTTATTTATGTGAAGACAAATGTACGTGTGTATTATGTGTCTTTTAATCTGTATATATCTACCTACTTATTCATATAATTACATGTGTGTGTGTGTGTGTGTGTGTGTCCATCTCTCTCTTTAAAAAAATTACTAGTGTCCCATGTCTTTGTTGTGGCGTAAAAGGCAGTGTGGATCAGTTTCTCGGAAGAACTGCGCGTGTGTGTGACAATTTATTTTGTGTCAGTGTGTTAGTAGAAGAGGAGGGAGGCGGTTCTACGGTCTTCCAAAGCTCGTCGGATGAAATGAACACGCCCTCCTATCTCTTCCTTGTCTTCTAAGCTTACATCGTCTTTCATAAGGTTCAGACAGCGTAATTAACGATGAAAAATGCGATCAATATCTGTAATGGGAGAGCCGAGCCGTGTTTTTATGTATTTGAGAATCTTGAGCGTTTCTTTATCTCTCCCTCTGCGTGCCACCTCTCTTCCCTCAGCCACGCTCCTTACCACCACTTGATTCATTTCACGCTCCTTCACTCCACACTCCCCACCTCCACACTCCTCAACACTATTCTGCCCGTCTCTCTCTCTCTCTCTCTCTCTCTCTCTCTCTCTCTCTCTCTCTCTCTCTCTGGCTGCGTGTATATTTTCTTCATTAATATTTGGTCTTTGTTTTAATTACTCTTCATTTTTTTTCATGTCGTTAATGAGTTTGACCCACTTGAGGCTACATATTCAGTGGTGAGCTGCAGTGTGTCATTGCGGCAGATTATGTGTCACAGTGTGTGTGTGTGTGTGTGTGTGTGTGTGTGTGTGTGTGTGTGTGTGTGCGCGCTGCCTAGCTCCCCCTGTCTCGAGAAAGCGCCAGTCTGGTACACACGTGGACACTATTGACTCACTCGGGAGCAAGAGAATAGGAGGATTCAGAAGGGGCATCTGATAGAGGAATGTGTGTGTGGTGTAGGGCGTATAACAATGGTAATGTAAACAAAACCCCTCAATCAATAATCAAGGCTAGGTAAGAAATAACGGGTTCAAGTATGGTAAAGTTGGTTTTGAAATGGAGTGGCAAGTGTTTGGCATAGACTGCGTAATCAGGTGGTTATTGCCGAGACTTTAGGAGGATTCGAAAAGGTGGCTAGGTATTGTCATTATATCCTTATGTTCTTGAGATAGAACCAAGTGCATTGGCGAACCACTAACCGTGAACCTGTGCCCTTCAATTACCACTGGAACGGTACATCCACTCCTTTCACTAACGCATTTTGAACCTTTGTCTCTGATATCAACATAAAGACGACACATCCACTCAATCTTCCATATACTTACCTTCCCTCAAATCATCTGTCTGCTTGTACTTATATATGTGTTATTGACTCCTTTTGTCCCTGTCTCAAGTAGCCGTCTGTTAATTAAGCCGCCGTCCTTTGTTCCGTGCGCAGCGAAAGCCACGGAAAAGTGTATTAGCTAATGATGGATATCGAGACCACGGAGAGGAGCGTCGCCTTTCCTTCCTTTCCTCTCTATTCTTTCAGTCCCCATTTCTTTCCCTCTCGCTCCCCTTTCCTTCACCACCTTTCGGCTCTCAGGTGTGGGTTAGTTCATTAGGAGGATCAGGTAACCAATCACGCGCGTCACCTGAGCATACCGTTGATATTGGTTGCATTCCCTTTACTTATCAAATGGCAATGGAAGGAACGCTTTGTTGCATTATGGGGTTAACATTGTTTTATTGTCACACACACACGCCGATGCTAATACGCACACACACACACACACACACACACACACACACACACACACACACACACACACACACACACAAATATATACCACCCAGCATCTACCACCAATACTACCACTACTACTACTACTACTACTACTACTACTACTACTACTACTACTACTACTACTACTACTACTACTACTACTACTACTACTCCTGCTACTTGTAGTGATAATGATGATAACGATAATAATGATTATGATAATAATGATAATAAATAATGATGATGATGATAATAGTAATAATAATAATAACAATAATAATAAATGATAATAATAATAATAATGATAATTATGGTAATTTCTACTCATACACACTACCACTACATAGACCACCATCATCACCACTACCACTACTACTACTACTACTACTACTACTACTACTACTACTACTACTACTACTACTACTACTACTACTACTACTACTACTACTACTACTACTACTACTACTACTACTACTACTACTACTACTACTACTACTACTACTACTACTACTACTACTACTACTACTACTACTACTACTATTACTACTACTACTACTACTACTACTACTACTACTACTACTACTACTACTACTACTACTACTACTACTTCATGCACGAGTCGAGGAAGCTGCAAGATCTCAAGACAGTTTGTTAGCTAAGCATTGATTGGTTGTCCGTACTTCACTGTAGATACAATTATGAGATGTTCGTTGCTCTTTATTTTCTGTTGATATTTACAATGTCAACCTTTGATTATGCTCCATTTATATCATAGAGGATTAATTATCATAACATTCAAGAGGATTATAAAAAATTACGCAGAAAAAGTCATGGAATTTGTAATTATAATGGATAGCACTCATAAAAGATGGAAAACTAAATGAAAATGCGCTTCCGTGTATTTATGATAACATTTTCTTATTTTCCTTGTTTCCAGTATACATTATTGGTTACCTCTTAATTTTTTATTCTCCCAGATCCACAGTTTTTTTCAGTAAAGTCTTCACACCGTTACCGTATACCTCGCTTCATAATAGACGCCAGGCCTTCCTCAATACTCAAGCATAACGCCTGCTTCCCGCGTCTGCCTCCTTCCCGGCGCCAGCTTCATAACTTGATTCCGCTTCCTTCTTAGTCCTTACGCCTTTCTTTCTTCATCTTCTTTTTCTATTTTCACCAACACTTCTCAACTTCCCTCACCCTATCCTTCTACATTGTGTCTTCCACTTTCTCATTTTCATCCACAAGGGTAGAATTCAATAGTTTGTTTCTTTGCAATTTGTTCTTTTTCTTATTCTTACTCTCTTGCTTCTCCTCCTCATCAGAGAGAGTAAAACGAAATTCTTCCCGTTTCTTCGTCAGTTTTTTTCCCTTTTTTCTTCCTACTCTTTTTCCTCTTCCTCCTCATCTAAGAGTGCACCTGCTCTCCGCTATTTCTTGCACATCTTTCCTTTCTTTTTACATTCCTGTTCCTACGAGAATGGAAAAATGTCCGTCTCCTGTCGCTTGATTTTCTTACATTTCCTTCCTGTCTCCCTTTCACTTATTTTGTTCTCTCCTAAGGAAAATTCATCTGTTGCTTCCTGACCCTTCTCTCTCTCTCTCTCTCTCTCTCTCTCTCTCTCTCTCTCTCTCTCTCTCTCTCTCTCTCTCTCTCTCTCTCTCTCTCTCTCTCTCTCTCTCTCTCTCTCTCTCTCTCTCTCTCTCTCTCTCTCTCTCTCTCTCTCTCTCCCACTCCTACGCTTATGCTGTCTCATTTTTCTTCTCTCTCCATTTCTTCCTGATGTTTCCCCTCTTCCAAGTTTCTCGTCCTCTTGAATTTCTTTCGACATGCAAACAGATATTTTCTATTTTCTCGGGACCTTGTCTTTCTTCCGCATCCTTACATCTGTTCCTCAGCATGTTAACCCGATCTTCATTTTCCCTCGCCTCTTGTTCTTCCGTTTCCTGTATTTTCTCATCTTCATCTCCTCCATGATATTTTGTCCTGCTTCTTCTCCTTTACTCGTCTTATATTCTTCAGCCACCAGGTTTTTTTTTTTTTCGTTCACTTTTTCAGATACTTTGATTTCTTCGTCCACTTCGTTCTCCTTTATTTTCAGAAATGTTTTGTTCTCTCACTGTGACTATTTCAAGATGTTCCGGTACCTGGCCTCAATAAATCAATCGTGTTTTCAAGAGTTTTCTTAATTTCATAACGCAGAATATTAATTTACCTATCACTGGTTATGGCACTACTTGTAAGAATATTATTGTCGATATAAGTGGTGTTTGAGAATGATGTCCCTCATGTCACGCCGCCTTCCCTCACACCCGTCACACTCCAAAAGCAAGTTCTGGTCTTACCTCTTCGCGTTCTTCCTTTCTAGTTTTAGCCTCTTCTTCATTTTTTGCTTTCATCTTCATTTCCAGTTCACGAGTCTCGCTTTCTTTACCGAGTATCGTCTCGCTGTACGCCTGGCCTCGGCTCTTCTTATATTTGAAGGGCCTGAGAGACGCCAGTAGGAAAGCGAAGCTGCCTCCTGACTTTTTCCTCCTGAAGTGTAATTGCCATGCCTCCACACACGCTCACACTCTGTTTTCAGTATCAGTTTTTGTGAGTGGTGGTGGTGGTGGTGGTGGTAGTGTACGCTGTGAGTGTGTTTCTGGTGTGACTTCTGCTGCTGCTGCTAAATCTAGGTTGCAAAATCTAGGTTTAGGAAAGAAATGGGAAGGAACAGGTTCTCGATTGGAGTGGTTGATGAATGGAACGGATTCAGTAATCATGTTGTTAGGAAGCTTTACTTAAAAGAAGATTAAACAGATTACTGGATGAGGATGATAGGTGGAATTAGGTAGCTGTGTTCACATGGACTGCCCCAGGTTGGGCTGGCTCCCCCCTGCAGCTTCTCTCATTTTCTTGTTCATATGTACTACTGCTGGTGGTGGTGATGGTGGTAAGGCTACCACCACTACTACTACTACTACTACTACTACTACTACTACTACTACTACTACTACTACTACTACTACTACTACTACTACTACTACTAATAATAATAATAATAATAATAATACTGTTACTGCTACTACTATTACTAATATTGCTGCTGCTTCTACTACTAGTACTGCTAATACTACTACACCTCACCTCACGAATTGTATGTATTTTCTTAGGGAACACTCACCTCCTATAGCAGAGTGGCGCAGTGGAAGCGTGCTGGGCCCATAACCCAGAGGTCCGTAGATCGAAACTACGCTCTGCTAACCGGATTTTTTATTTTTATTTTTGACTTTTTGGAGGAGAAGACCTTCAGGAACTTCAAGACAAACTAGTGGGCGAAGAAAAAGAGGTACATTATAAATAATTACAATATGAGCACTTTATCTGTATAGTGTATTTGATGTTTTACTTGTCTGAGATTAAATTGTTTATAGAATATCTACGTAGTTATCTTCATAGGAGTTACAAAAGACAGGTCCAGTCACTAGAAGGGAATTACTCTAAATCTCCATTCTCTGATTACGCTCTTATGGTTTGCTTAGTTTGCAAAGAGTATGTTCTGTGCTTATCATCAGAGTGACTCACTCATGAGTAGTGTTGCTGTGCTGTCCTGTATTTGAATAGGTTTTCACCTTTTCTATCTCTTTCATTGAGTTCAACATTACGCAATAATTTCCTTTTTCTCCTTAAATGTTGGAGTGTGTCGCCGTCTGTCAGCCGTCGGCGTCTGCTGCAACAGGTGTACATCTTCAAGCGAGTGATTGGGTTAGTGTTCAGCCTTCCTGCTTGATCAAGGACTGCTTCGTTCACGCAGTAGCAGTAACGCTGCACTTACACCAAGAACCGTGATGTCCCGCTTTATATGAGACAAGTGTGTGACTGAGAGTGGTGCAGGACAGGCCGCCCACACTGGCGCTGCTGTTGCGACAGTGGCGAGTTAGTGCAGCTATTGAGGGCGTGGGTGGGTGTGTTGCGCTGTATAGCAAGTAACGAGGCTTTAGTGAGATAAAGCACACACACACACACACACACACACACACACACACACACACACACACACACACACACACACACACACACACACACACACACACACACACACACACACACACACACACACACACACACACACACACACACACACACATATATATATATATATATATATATATATATATATATATATATATATATATATATATATATATATATATATATATATATATATATATATATATATATATATATATATATATATATATATATATATATATATATATTTATTTATTTATTTATTTATTTACTTATTTACTTATTTATTTAGGGCCCAAAAGATATGGATTTTTTGCGGCCGATGCCGATTCCGATATTGGTGGATAAAATATTCCGATAACCGATATATCGGTCAATTATGTTTCAAAATTTTTCAAAATGAATAAATAAATGAATATTTGTGTTTAATGGCTAAGATATAATTCAAATACTTGTTAAAAGGATGTAAATTTACTATTTTTAGCCTTATCAGACACTTCTATTTTCAGAAATTGTATGGAACAAGATGCATATGAACAATTTGAAAAAAAAAAAAAAAAAAAAACGTGATGTGCAAAAAAAGGTAGTAAAGTTCTAAGAAATAGAAAAATCCCTCAGTACAGTTATTATTATTATTATTATTATTATTATTATTATTATTATTATTATTATTATTATTATTATTATTATTATTATTACTATTAATCTAACAGATTTGTTGTGGTGCAAAAAGTGCAACTTTTCTAGTTATCATCTTGGAAAACAAACAATGAAAAATCAACTGCAAAAGAATACGGTATTGTGTTGCGTGGGTCAAACAACATCAGAACAATTCAAACATAAATAAAAAAAATATGATGTGCAAAAATGTTGAGCATCAGTGGAGCGCGCATAAAGGAGTTGCAGCGCACTCTGCTGGTTAGTTTATACAGGGACATCAATAGTAAGACACCATGTTCCCTGCATCTTATTAGTGAAAATGTAAGCTTTAATATTGGCGTCAATCGGCGAGCTTTTGGCAGACTACTGATTCTTTTCTAATGACTATAATCAGCCAATTAAATCGCCTGGCCGATAGATCGGTCGGACCATATATATATATATATATATATATATATATATATATATATATATATATATATATATATATATATATATATATATATATATATATAAGATGATTGTTCAACACAGTACAGTAGTAATGGAATATGTAACTATTTATTTTATAGATTCATGTATAGCCTAAAAAAAATAGTAATAAATCAATAAACAAAGGCCTTTCTGCTCACTCGTTGAAGGCGCGTAGTCCAACTTTGAAGCAACACGAAGCAGTTGGAGAAGAAAGATCATTGCCGCGTTTCCCCGCTCAGCGCTGACTCTTGAAACACATTATTTTGTCACAAGTTTTTGAAAGGAAGTAGATATCTAGAATCATATGAATTATAAGAAAGGAAGTAGATATCTGAAATTTTGAAATTCTTATAGTATGGTCGTCGTCGGCAGCATGCTGAATATGTTTGTTTAGCCACAGAATGAGACTCAGTGCTGTGAGAATGCGGCTCGCACAGACAAGCAACAAACATGCTTACAGACTTTACGTTCTTATTAATGAAAATTGCATGCAGTTTTGTAAGCGCATCAAACTTTGCTATCCTTCCAGGAAGTAAAAACAACTGTTCATATTACAAATCACAATTAGGATGTAACCGTACCACATCTTCCTTGCGCTGTGTACATTAATATTATCAGGCGAAATGTCTACCAAAACATCAAGTGGAGAAGACCTTTGATGCAGAGATCCCTGATGGAAGAGAAACATTATCAGATGTTTTCACAGCCAATATATCTAATTGGACCAAATAACTCATACATGCTAACTTCAGGGTGCGTCAGCGAGCTACAGATAGAATATAAATTGTTGTCTTTTGTTAATTTTCTTTATTCTGTGGTAGTCTTTTTGACGCCTTTCGCACTGTCTGGTGTATGTTTTCACCGTGTGGGCGTGTGTATGAGGCGCTTGTTTAGTTTAACCTGTTGGTAGTTACATGAACTGAGCTCCTGTTGCAAGCTTCCTCTATGAAAAATTAGGTGCAGTCTGATAAACTAAAACTTCCTGCTTCTATTAAACTTTTCCAAGAGGAAGTATTTTGTACACCTCACAATCCAGTAGTAATTGAAACAAGAAGCTAGGAATAAAGATCTACTCCTCTGCCTTTCTCTCCATCACCATTATGTTCTAAATGTCTTGAAGATCTAATCATTTATCAATGTAACTAGACTAACTTTAAGACTGTATTCTTAACTTTGATTAACTTTTGTTACCATTAATAAGGAATTCTCTTGTACCAAAACGACTTTCTATTCAATCTCTTTAACGATCAGTATCTCAGCAGTTGTCTTGTACTGTCATCAGCCGCAGGGTCCGCCATCATCCTTCATCCTCCTCCCGCAAGAAATTCCATCGCCACCGCCACCTTTAATAACGCTAATGATGCAATCGCTCACCAGGAAACATTTTAGTCACCTGCATTTCGGAGGGATTCGAGCTACAGGCTTTGGTAATATTGCTTACGATATTTCAAATTTATTTTTCCTTCCTGGAGGAAATGCCACGAAAATATTGTGACTGTTGATAAATTTTGACCGTACCTTGAATAAATTTCTTTTAAACTGACTCTCATCTTTAGGAATGTTAGTAAAGGAGTACAAGC
The DNA here is from genome assembly GCF_017591435.1 of Portunus trituberculatus. Classification (NCBI taxonomy): domain Eukaryota; kingdom Metazoa; phylum Arthropoda; class Malacostraca; order Decapoda; family Portunidae; genus Portunus; species Portunus trituberculatus. The sequence continues at coordinate 13,298,902 of NC_059270.1, forward strand.
GCTTGCACACACACACGCATGCAAGCATACACACACACACACACACACACACACACACACTCACCTGGACACCCTTTCTTCTCTACACTCGGAGGCACCTGACTTTAGATATTCATCCTTCTCCTAGCTGTACCTCCCGCAGCTCGGCAAGGTGGAAGTCATTAGCAAGGTGAACAGTAATCTGGGTGCCTCTGCCGCCAGCACCGCCTCCGGCTCAGTGCTTCGCTTCTCGTTGACATTATAGGAAGGTGATAATTAGGTGGATTAGGGATGTTACCGTGACTTACGAGTATAGGAAGGCTCCGGGACAAGGGAAACTAGTGAAAAAACGAGAGTGAATATAGGAGACGGAGCGAGCGAGACAGAAAAGTTGTTACGTGTTGAGCTGTTCTCCAAGGGTGTTGCTGCCGTTCATTACTCTCCAAGTGTTTCATTCATCAGATCATCAGATAAACAATTAGTCAGTTAAATGTAAGTTGCTGTTGTTGTCTTCCTTGCTGTGATATTTATGCAATGTTGTAATGTTTTCGTGAGACATTTTGAATGGCTTTAAAAGTGCACGGTTCTAGGTCTCTCTCTCTCTCTCTCTCTCTCTCTCTCTCTCTCTCTCTCTCTCTCTCTCTCTCTCTCTCTCTCTCTCTCTCTCTCTCTCTCTCTCTCTCTCTCTCTTAGAGGTATGTACCAAACACTATTTTCCATTTATTTTGTTTATTTCATAGTACAGTAGAAAATAATGTTCTTGCAATCAGCGTGTATAAAAAGTATTAAAAAACTGAAAACCTGACTTCTGAAGGACGTTGGACTAGTTAAAGTAAGACGCGGCGACGAATACAAGACTAAGTACGGGGTGGGATTTGTTTGCTGTCTTTTTTCTAACATTTAATCTAATACAGGAAAACTATATCATTTTACACAGGATAATAGGTAATGCTTTGTGTTGCTATGAGTGTCCTGAAAGAGGTTTGATTCTCAGTGAAGGCCACTCACTGTCACCTAACTCTCAGCCTTCATAAATCATTTTCTGAACCACCTCGGCACCGCATCTTCTTTACATTTAAAAGGCTCTAGTTGAAGTGATACGAGTTTTTAGCGTTGTTATTATGGTTTTATTGACAGATTAACGAGACTTCAATTGCATTAATAGGAGAAACATTCTTCATAGCCTGAATAATTTCCACTGTCGCCTTTGAAAATAGTTGTGAAAAAGCTTAGCGTTTCTGAAGACAAGCCCAGATCAGTTCCTCAGTGGTTGTATGCTGTGAAGAATGAATGCTCTCGTCACATGCTTTCCTTTTCATGTCTGTACCATACTTAGCATAAGATTTCCAGTCAGTGAAATAACAAAAAATTATGTGTTGAGAAACTAGAGACTTCTTAATATATATATTAATCAGTCTTTTACTTTTATTTGTCTTTTTTTCTGATTTCCAGAGCGATATGAATAATTTTTCTTCTACAGTCATCCCTATATGTTATAATGACTTTAAATTGAAAAGTTTGTTAATTCAGTCCTTTCTCTTTCTTTTCCGTAAGGTTTTCTACAGTGCTTTTTGTGTTGTGTGATGTTGCATATCGCAATGAAAAAAGTATATATATATATATATATATATATATATATATATATATATATATATATATATATATATATATATATATATATATATATATATATATATATATATATATATATATATATATATATATATATATATATATATATATATATATTCCTTGTCAATGATATAATAATGCAGGTACTCTTGGTATGTGAAGAGAAAAATAAAATGTATGAGGTTACTGGATTAAGTAACGAAAGCGTGTTTCGTGAAGGAGCACACCACTTCTTTCATAATGACATGGATGGCTGCTGTGGTGGCGGCGACCCTTATTAGGATAAAAAAAAAAAAAGTACGTTACCAAGATCTCTCGCATACAGAAGAAAAAGAACCGGCAGGGATAACGTGAGCTGGAAAGATAGCCGCGTGAAACAAAAGTAAACACTGGATAAAAACAAAAATGAAAATAAAAGCAGTGACAAAGGTTACACTGCGTTGGCGTAAAGCTGGCTGGCTAGAGAGAGAGAGAGAGAGAGAGAGAGAGAGAGAGAGAGAGAGAGAGAGAGAGAGAGTAATCACTGTCCTTTGTGAATAATGATAGGGGAGTTACTAACTTCTGCTCTTTGCTACCTATCTCATCCCCTCTCTCCTTCCTTCCCTCCATCCCTCTACCCTCTCATCTCTCCTCCTCCACTCCTCCTTCTCCTTCTCTTCCTCCTCCTCCTCCTCCTCCTCCTCCTCCTCCTCCTCCTCCTCCTCCTCTCCCTTTCGTCTAAATGAAATGAGCCACCGTGCGTGTGTGTGTGTGTGTGTGTGTGTGTGTGTGTGTGTGTGTGTGTGTGTGTGTGTGTGTGTGTGTGTGTGTGTGTGTGTGTGTGTGTGTGTGTGTGTGTGTGTGTGTGTGTGCGTATCACTTCCCATCTTAGTAAATCTCGACATTTTATTATTACACTCGCTGACCTGACCTGACCTTTAACCTTTCTGAGAGTCAGAGGTCACCGGCGGACGTGCGAGGGTGTGGCTGTGTTGACGGTGGTGGGTGGACGTGTGGTGAGTGGCGCGATTGTGAGGCCGAGGTGTGAGGGGAGGGTAGTGGTGACGGAAGGTATGGTAGCAAGTGATAGTGTCTGAAGTGCAGTGGTGTTTTTTTTTTTTATCATGTTGTGGGCTATAGCGCCTGTAGGTTTACTTGAAGAGTATGGGAAGCGCTGTTCAGCTTCCACCCATTAGGGACGCAGGTAATTTTATTTATAGTGGTGAAGGTGGTGTGTGAGGGAAAAGAGATATGATAAGCTCTGATCGCAGGTTCAAGGTCTGGGTTTAAGATGCCAAGAAATACAATTCAGTAAACACCTAAATAAATTAGACGTTTTCCCGATACTCTTGTCTCTTACCAGCACCGATAGCTTGCTGTGTGTCATTCCTCGTAGCAATGACAATCCCATTCCTGCTCCTCACGCGGTCTTAGTTGCGTTTACATCTCCTTTTTTGCAGGTATTGTACGTTTTCCTCTTCCCTTCATAGGAAGACGCCTATCGAGCAACACATTATGACGCCTGCAGGTGACACTTGATGGGAGAGACGGAGTGATTAAGTACGAGTTTTAGATTCTGTTTCATCACTAAACACAGAGGCCATGATGCGGCACAAGCTTAGCCTTGCAGTCAGTTGTCATTATTGGGCTCATGGAAAAGAGTGTGTGATGTTTGTGCGTGTGTGTGTGTGTTTCACTGTTTGATCTGCTGCAGTCTCTGACGAGACAGCCAGACATTACCCTACGGAACGAGCTCAGAGCTCATTATTTCCGATCTTCGGATAGGCCTGAGACCAGGCACACACCACACACCGGGACAACAAGGTCACAACTCCTCGATTTACATCCCGTACCTACTCACTGCTAGGTGAACAGGGGCTACACGTGAAAGGAGACACACCCAAATATCTCCACCCGGCCAGGGAATCGAACTCCGGTCCTCTGACTTGTGAAGCCAGCGCTCTAACCACTGAGCTACCGGGTGTGTGTGTGTGTGTGTGTGTGTGTGTGTGTGTTGTTCACTTTCCAACAGCTTGAATGACAACAATATACTGTGAATCCACACTTGTGAATCATATACATATAAAGAATATTGTTTTACAACAACTTTTGAAAATAGAATTCACGCAATAGCAATTACGAAACGAATAACATGAAAACAATATACAACAAATGTTGGTTGACTTGTACGCGTGGTTGTAAGTAACCCGAGAGTCGCGAGAAAGCGGTGACCTTAGTGTGGCGTGTACCCTGCCGAGCTGAGAGGCAGCAACTCTCTTCCTTATTTCACAGCCGTCCCTCTGAGACAGCTGCGTGACCTCTCCGCGTCTGTTCTCACCAAGATCATGCCTCGGCATGAGTGTTATCAATGATTCGCAGGCTTTCCAGTTTCCGGGATTGTCAGGCTGTAGAGACAAACCCTTGTTTTTTTGTCATATTCAAATCGTATTCATATTTATTTTCTGTTAATTGAAGGAACTCTTAATATTGGACTTTATATAACACGTACGGAAATGTTGGAGGAGTTGCACTTAAAAGAAAGTAAAAGTGTTTTGTATGCGAATGATATGAAAGCAGCATAATGAGTAATCGTGGTCGGACTCATCGCCAATAATTGATATGTGACTAATGATTTAAGTGCCGTGAAAGCTGACTCCGAGCAGCAGCAGCAACAGCAGCAGCAGCAGTGGCAGGTATTGGCTTATGGTGCCGGTGATCTGTGTGCTGCACTGTGCCAGAGATGTTGTTGAGCTCGACTGGCTTCAGGTTTGTTATTTTAACCTGTCATCGAAACCCCAAAGGAATCGTGTCATTGACCTAAAGCTGCTGCATCTAACTCGTGTTGCCAGCTCCTGGATGCCGCCACTGCCTCATAGTAGTGGTCCTTTTACATTCTTTTCTTAATCGTCAGATTCTCGCATCGTCTCTCTGTTCAAAAGCCATGTATCAGTGGTATCCGTGTCGTGAAATTAGCTTCTGTAGGAACTTCTGCATTGTAAAGTCATTAATTTACTGTAATCATTATCGTGCATTGAGCTGCATAAACCTCGCCTATCAATCACTATATTCGTTGATGCCGTTCGTAAAGCAACAGTCTTCTTCCTTCCGTACTTCAGTTAATGGCGATAATAGGATTGAATGCGTTAGCAGATTTACTGAATAGAAAAGTTGGATTACAAATAATTGTGATGGCGGCGATACAAGGTATGGGTGTAGAGCGTGAAATTTTTATTACTAGGGAAGGTAGAGAATGTCAGGACTAGTCTTTTTCTCGAAGTGATAAAATGATATATCGCTGGTTAGTATATGTACCGACGAAGCCGGCATATAGTATATCACTGGTTTACCTTTATACTGCTTTGAAATTTAACACGATCCAATATTTCTGTTACGTCTGCGAGTTGAGATCAAACAGCCTCCTTAGTAGAGATAGCGTGTACATTACCCTAACCTTGCTCGTCATGCCAAGCATTGTGTGTAGGACCTGCTGGTTCTGCGTAACCCTTCCATTCCTTGTCAACCTTTCTCATTATCATGTACAATTCTTAATACACTTTTCCAGAGCTATTCGACACAATGTTCTTGAATCACTAACCATTTTGAACCATTTTATTTTGTTCCACAGCCTCGGTTGAAGATTATACTAACTAGAAATTGGAAAATATATATTTTTAAAGGTATAATTTTTTGTGGGTGTTTTCAAGCATGAATTATTGCTTATAATGGTGAAAGTGTCAAAATATTTGTTTTTTTGTACTATCATCTTCTAAAAATTCGCTTAAAAAGCTTAGCGAAGATGACATTATTCTCTTGGAAATGTTTTCTCTACGTCCATTTAAACAATTTACTGCAGTGATCTCAGTGTTAACGGAAGATGACCACAGCAGTTAGAGTGTTATTAGTAGCACGCCGGCAGCCTCATTCCTCTGTCCAGACCTTCCATATTGCCAGTGTACTAATGCCGAATGTCGTAACTCCTTCCATGTAACGAAGTGAGCTTTTAATATTTTTAGCGCCAGTGCCATCCCCATTTTGTAAATTAGAGAGAAGGGGAAAATGAAATACAGTATACTATTCCGCATTTTGTCGGCAGATGCGACGGCGCGAGTTGTGATGTTGCTGTGCAACTATTGGCTCAAAAAGAAATCTGAATGTTGCGCTGCATGAATGTGGGAACAACGCAGTAATGCAATGATTTCGAGCACTTTATAAACACCGTAAAAGGCACTACTATTAAAAGATTTCACTTGGTTCCATTACGTTTATAAGTAACTCACAATTCATTACTATTAGTACGTTCTGTTAATATTATTCAGATTCCAAACATTCCAAACTGTCAGTAGCACATACACGGAAAACGCACTTCCATGTGTTCTATTGCGGACAGAAAGAAAGGTAAAGCATGGACTTGATTCTCGTTGTGTCTGTCGCTAAGGACAGTTTTCCTTCTTGTTCAGTGTTTGCTCCGATCTGTTGACTTTTCCCTCGCTTAGGTAACCCGCAGCGATTTTGTTTGCCTGCTGAATGTCCGATGGACGTGGCGGGAGAAGCAAGAATCCACATGCGTGTTCCCGAGTGGAAGTTACGCGAAAGATAACTCATAAATTCCCGACTTACTGCTCATCCTTCGTTCGCTTGGCGTGGAAAGTAATTGTGCGTGCTTCTTCCTTTCCTTCCTCCTTTCTTTCTCATTTCTCTTTGGACTTTCTCCTTTCGTCTCGCTGAATGTTTGTACGGACCTGCTCTTCCGTTAGGTTTGCGGCGGTGCTCAGTACACAGTAGGAGTAGTGGCAGTTGGTGGTGGAGCTCCAGGTAGCATGCATTAGCAGAAGTTAATGAGGTGGTAAGAGTTTGTTTTCATGTAAAAGAGGCACTGGCCAAGGCAACAGAAAGTATGAAAAAATGGGTAATCCAAACTAAAGGGTAAGTGTCTAGAAGCCTCATTCTTGCAAGAGTTCAAGTCACAGGAAGAAGGAAATATAAAAGCCAGGAAAAATTTCCGGAGTTTGTCATAAAAACAAACAATCAAACAAACAAACTGTGAATGATTAAGAATACTGGTTAACTCTTGCATTAAGTAGTGGACAGAAGTGTTGATAAAGTTAAATTTTATTAACTCTAAAGAATATCTAACATATCTAGAATGTTTCTATTTTAAGTAAAGGACCAAATGTATGTAATACATAGACAAAAATGAGAATGAATTTTTTTTCTCAGTTTTTCATGTTCCAGACTTGAAAATAAATAAAAAAAAATGTGATGGAAAATTTCTAAAAGAATTATAGCTTGATAATATGAAAAGTAATGAAAATATTGATATGAAAGGTATATTTCAGTCTTTTTTTGTTTTCAATTTTTGTTATATATATATATATATATATATATATATATATATATATATATATATATATATATATATATATATATATATATATATATATATATATATATATTGGTAAAGACAAATATCTATGTCTATATACCATTTCAATAAACTAAAAAGAATTGTGAAGGTAGCAAAGCTTTCATAGAATCTCCAGAATAGGTCTCACACAAAATGGTAGCTTTTTCAAGGCTCAATCATTAGGAAGAATTAAAAGAATATTGGATACTCTTTTTGATTGGGATGAAACGTACGTCGTTATAATCACTTACAATTGCCATAGTAGCATCAAAATACCCGTAGTTGAAGGTGCCAATGTTAAGTTACCTAGGCGGGGCTCAAGGGTCATAATACTGCACGACTTCCCCAATCTCCTTCCAGCGCTGAGAGTTTGAGCCTCAGCTGAGTTGGGCTACAAACTTGAAGCTGCTGGGACATGGGAAGGTAACGGTGTTGGGAGGGATCAGCTTCGGATATGGTGGAGGAGGACATGGCGCGGCGTGGCGGGAGGGCGGGCAGTGTGATGCTGGGTACAGGAGGTTATAGAGGGAGGTGGAGATTAAGAGCAAGGGCCGTGATAGTAGTTAACAGCGAGGTAGTTTGGGAAAAGTGTGTCTTATAGTAGGTATTACGAGGATAGTAGAGGAGACAGAGTGTGGGCTGGTGGGTGGAAACATTCGTGGTGGTGATAGTGGTGGTGGCGGTAGTAGTAGTTTTGTTGTTGTTGTTGTTGTTGTTGTTGTTGTCTATGTAACGAAACAATGATAGCTGTACTCTTCCTTGTGTGTATTGTTGCATTAAAGATAGTAGTAGTAGTAGTAGTAGTAGTAGTAGTAGTAGTAGTAGTAGTAATAATAGTAGTAGTAGTAGTAGTAGTAGTAGTAGTAGTAGTAGTAGTAGTAGTAGTAGTAGTGGTGGTAGTAGTAATAATATTAATAGTAGTAGTAGAGGCAAGTAGCAGTAGCAGTAGCAGTAGGCAAGTAAGGTATTGTGTAAGATAAAAACAGTTTTGGTGAGTCAGTTTGTTGTTTTATACAGGTAAGAGATACCTGAGGGGCGGGAAGCGATCTGGTTTCAATTATAAACTTTGGACAGTGGAGCTCCAGGGGCTGTTTTGCATACTTGGGTAAGAAGTGTATCATTTTGTAAAGTTACTATTTTTTTTTTCTATTCAAAGCGATTCAATGTTTTTTTTTTTCTAATTTAATTTCTCTTGATATATCATTTCTGCCAGATTGAACGTGTTTGATTTGTTTTAAATGTACTGCAGTGAACGTATTGTACCATGTGATCATTGCAATAGGTGAAAGGCGATCGTATGACTAAATGTTTACCGTTCTACTATGCTCGTTATTTCTCGACGTTACTTCTATATCTCCCCCCCAAAAAACGTGTGAAATTATACTGTTGTACGTTTTTAATTTTTGTTTTCTATTCATGAGGAACATTTTTGGTACTCAATGTTTTTACTCTCTCTCTCTCTCTCTCTCTCTCTCTCTCTCTCTCTCTCTCTCTCTCTCTCTCTCTCTCTCTCTCTCTCTCTCTCTCTCTCTCTCTCTCTCTCTCTCTCTCTCTCTCTCTCTATCTATCTATCTATCTATCTATCTATCTATCTCCTTTTTATTATGTACTTTTATTCTTATTCTTTATTTGACAGCATTATTGAGCGAGCGTGAGTGAGGAGTGTTATGAGCACACATCGAGGAAAAGCGATTGAAAAAATGTTAATAAATCTGGCAAGTAATGGAATATAATATCCAGCTTAAGCAAATCCAACTCGCTTTTATTCAGTACATCTCACCTTCATTATTAGACATTCTTGGATAATTCTCTTTTGTACAGCCACCTCCAAGAAATGTGCAGGATAGAAATTGAAAAAAATGTAATATAAAGTTTTCATACATTGATTTTAATAGTTGTTTTGTTTAATTAAGGATATGCCTTCGAGGTGGTTCACTATTGTGTGTGTGTGTGTGTGCGTGTGTGTGTGTGTGTGATTTTGGTTCTCGGTAGCCATAATAACTATCGCTGCGTTGATTGGCCCACGCTTAACCTGCTACTTTTATCTGTTCTTTTTATGGTTTTTATCTAAGCCTAACAGTCTTTTGATTATGAAAAATAGACATCTGTTAGGAAAATGCTGAACGATTCTTGAAAAATGGTTGGTATTGATTGCAGATCTGTATAGAAATACTTTGGTCTTCGAAAGATGCAGGTTCTTTTTCCTTAGTTTGTGTTGATACAGTCCGTTTTCGGGTACAATTTCAAAGTTTTTCCAGTGTATAAAGTTTGCAACGCACACTCCCTTCTGTTTCTCTTTCTTTAAAAAACCGAAGCACATTTTGACTGAAGTGTAGCCCTAATACAGGTTTCCAGCGTGGATAGCAAAGTTCAAAATAAGGATAATGATAAGAGATGGGCCATAACACTCGTATTCAATGCACCATGTTGGGATCTTAATGTTCCACCACCATGTTTGCCCTCGTGACAACCACCACCATCACATTCCTTTCTTCCATGGAGTCAAATAAGTAAATAAGTTTTAATGATCTTTCTCCTCCTCCTCCTCCTCCTTCTCCTTCTCCTCCTCCTCCTCCTCCTCCTCCTCCTCCTCCTCCTCCTCCTCTTCTTCCTTCTCCTTTTCCTTCTCCTCCTCGTCCTCCTCGTCCTCCTCCTCCTCCTCCTCCTTCTTCTTCTTCTTCTTCTTCTTCTTCTTCTTCTTCTTCTTCTTCTTCTTCTTCTTTTCTTCTGCTTCTTCTGCTTTTACTTCTGCTTATTCTTTTACTTTCTCTTCTTTTGCTTCTTTTTCGGGTGTTTCCGCTTCTTCGTCGTAGTCGTAGTAGTTTTGGTGGTTGTAGTAGTAGTAGTAGTAGTAGTAATAGTAGTAGTAGTAGTAGTCAGCAGTATAATCATCATCATCATCATCATTATCATCATCAAGACATTATTGTTACCAGCGTTTCTATTTCTGTTGAATAAAACATCATTGCTTTTGTGAGTCATTAGAATTCCCAACGGTAAGATTATTATTTACCCTCTGATCTTCCCTGACTTCCTCTTCCTGAAGAAGCCACGTGAGGCCAAGCTAGGAGTGGCAGGTGTGTTGGCCTTTGTCACACTGTTCCAGTCACGATCCCTCCGCGGCCCAGTTCCCAGGCTCCATTCCCGCGTCCTTGTATTATTAATGCGCAAACTGAAAACCTCAAACGTCTGTCAATACTCTCAGCTCCATTGTTCATTACGTGTTGACACATTAACTGGTGCTTTGTTTATTCCTGACCCGTTACCTGGTTGATTTTATTGTATTTGCGTCCATTTGTGCGTTTTTGTGACGTTTTTTTTTTCTCTGCCGAATGACGATATCAGATCTAACGTTTGTGTGTTTTACATTAGGTTAATGATTTTGTTTATTTTTTATTTTTTTCTGCTGCTCCCGTTAAAGATCGCCATAACACATTAAAATTTTCCGTAGCATCCATTTTTTAAACAGGTTTTCTTTTCTTAAATCCGTAAACCTTATTTCCCTCCTTTATTTGTCCTGCCAGATAAGCCAATTTCCAAAATCCTCCTCTCAGTATACTCCTTGTCTATCATCCTGACAAGTCCATATGTCCCTCATAATAATTCTATGTGCGTGTAAACGAAGGAGAAAACAATAAATTACACATGTATCAGATGAACGTGGATTTATATTTATTTCATGGCTGTACTGTGCGTAACAACAAACGGATATTCTCAGTAAAAGCCTTCGTGTAGCCTCAGATGTCAACAGAGACACAAAGAGGCAGAGAGGATAGAGTAATTTTAGCAGGTATACATTTCCCACTCTAACATATAACAATTCTTCGCAATAAATATATCACATAACTAAATAGTGATTATACTTTCCAGTGATAAAGAATGGTAATAAATGCATAAATAAATCAAAATAATTCTGAATATCTTTGACCTCGACAATTCAGCTTCTATTCTTTCGTTTGTCACTACTTTGTGTTGACTTTCTACTTTTTACTAATAACATCATCCCCTTTCGAGAGAGAGAGAGAGAGAGAGAGAGAGAGAGAGAGAGAGAGAGAGTAATATACATGGATGCTATGCCTGAGGTGAAGAGGGAGCATTCGTGGAACTGCTTTTCTTGTTACTTACTCCTCGTTCCTCTAAACAAACATTCTTAGAGACACGAGGCGCTTCATAACACAATCCCTAGTAGTATTAATTAGTTGGTAGACAAACACGGTCTTCCCGTAACACACATATCTAAACTGCTACAATGGCTAGACAACAACTCACAAACACTGGATACTGGTAGAGTTATTTGTTATTGTTATTGTTTTTTTAGTATAAGGGCAACAAGAGGGGTTTCGGGCGTTACGTTTCCTCTGGTAACCCAATAGGACCTTGACAACATTGGTGATAGCGTGGCAAGGAAGAGCCCGCCCTTAGCCTGCATTAGGTCACACACGTCATCTTTAACACGGACTCAGGTCAACAAATCACAGAGGTTATTAAGAAGAAAAAAGAAATCTCTACCAGTTTATTCCCAATCTCTCTCTCTCTCTCTCTCTCTCTCTCTCTCTCTCTCTCTCTCTCTCTCTCTCTCTCTCTCTCTCTCTCTCTCTCTCTCTCTCTCTCTCTCTCTCTCTCTCATCTACTTCCAAGAATATTCGCAACTCTTTATCGTGGGTGTAAAAATGAGCCTTCAAACTTAAGCGTGTTAGAACGTCGTGTGAAGGTGCCTGGTGGTTGCTCTGGTAATGGTCAATCACAGACGTGGGCAGACGTTCCTCGTAGGAGGGCAATAGGTCCTTTCTCGAGACTACCTTCTCATTTGTCCTCATACTGTATCCTGGAGTAGTGGTGAGCAGCGCTGATAAGGCTAACTAGTCCGACAAGAGAGCCAGATTTAGAGTAACGCACACATTTTTCAATAAATACAGGACCTCATTGAGATAGCCACACAGGAGGGGAATAACTGTTAGAAGAATTCCTAGAGTAAGTAGTCTTTCGTGAGGGGTTTGGTTGATAGCCGTGCATAGGAGAGATATAATAGAGTGAAGAATGTTATTAGATATAATAAATATAATAAATAAGGCCCACTTACGTGCTAGTCTCCGTGCAGGTCCGAGAGAGTTAGCCAAAACAAAGGTATAAATATCTTGAAACATATAATTGTTGTAATATATACATAGTGCATAATACATGACATATACATATAAATCACAACTCCCCGATTAAATTGGTCTCAGTCAAGCAAATCATCTGTGTATCAGTCACATCCGGGTGTTCATTACCCAGTAGAGTGGTCTGCATTAGCAAGAGGCCGCGACTCCGGCAATACACCGCCGAGAGCTGCGTCTCCTCACAGTAACACACACAGTGAAGTAGGATACGCTCAATGTCTCTGAAAAGACGTTGAAGGATGGTATCATCAGCATAGGAGTGGATAGGCCAAGAAGTTTGGTTTTTATTTCCAATTTGTTGTTTTTACGTTGTAGAGAATGTAAAAATTGTTGATATTTAAATGTAAACGAAAAATTTTGTTGTTCTTATTATTGTTGGTGGTAGTGGTGGTGTTAAAAACTTCTTTACTACTACATGAAAAGAAATAAAGAAAAAAACTACAAGACTAGAAATAGTACACGCAGTATTCTCCTTCAGCGTCTGTTAAGTGTTTTGCGGCGTCACTGAGTTCTCAAAAGGTCGTTCAAAAGAAGAGTGCTAATGGTGGAAAAGATAAATTAATACGTTATTATTGCTCTTATTATTGCTCTTATTATTGTTGTTGTTGTTGTTGTTGTTGTTGTTGTTGTTGTTGTTGATCCTGTTTTTTCTTGCTGTTTTTACTAATTTTTTCTTAATATTTTTTTTCTTCTTCTTCTTCTTCTTCTTCTTCTTCTTCTTCTTCTTCTTCTTCTTCTTCTTCTTCTTCTTCTTCTTTTCTTCTTCTTCTTCTTCTTCTTCTATCTTCTTCCTTTTACCTTCTTACTTCTTCCTTCTTCTTTTTCTTTTCCTCCTCCTCCTCCTCCTCCTCCTCCTCCTCCTCCTCCTCCTCCTCCTCCTCCTCCTCCTCCTCCTCCTCCTCCTCCTCCTCCTCCTCCTCCTCCTCCTCCTTCTTCTTCTTCTTCTTCTTCTTCTTCTTCTTCTTCTTCTTCTTCTTATCTTTTCTTTGTTATTCTTTACACACTCTCTCTTCTCCCTTTTTCTTTTCTCCAACTTCTTCTCCGCCTGCTTGCTTTCGCGTCCTATTCCTGAGAAGTCAACATGCTTACAAAATGCATTAATAAATAACTTCACGCTAGATAAACTACACATACAATTTCAGAGTCACTGACGAAAGGCACCAATCTAAGTATTGTGCCTAGAACTGATCCGACTCAGCCCTGCCTAAAGTTCAAGGGGACAATTGTGATCAGCTCTGAGGGAAGGGATGGAGGTGGGCGAAGGTAGGACCGACCACAGGCTTAGTTGAAATTCAGGGGTGAACACTGGGAGGCTGGGAGGCTTACCGGTATAGAATCACGGGTAGCAGAGGTGGCCAGACCGAGCTACCCTCCCTCTCTACCTTCCCTCCCACCCTGCCTTCTCCACCGGCCGCTAATTAAGGTGTCCTGCAGGAGTTTTCGGCTCAGGCAGAACTCGAGCACAAAACTTTTCCTTCGTAGATTTTAAAGGGCGATTTGAATTAAACTGTTTAGTATGATTTCTTTGTTCTCTCTCTCTCTCTCTCTCTCTCTCTCTCTCTCTCTCTCTCTCTCTCTCTCTCTCTCTCTCTCTCTCTCTCTCTCTCTCTCTCTCTCTCTCTCTCTCTCTCTCTCTCTCTCTCTCTCGTTCTGTCTCTATTCCTGCTGGTGATTTTGATGTGCAAAATGTTAGAAGAAGGAATAATTGGTGATAAATGTCTTAGTTATTTGTTGTGTGAGGTTGTAGCGTTATATAATGAACATTGTGTAAGGTGATAGACATTATATTACTACCTTCGTATGATTCGTTTTCTGTCTGCTAGGGAGGTAATAACAAACTAGTATCTTTAGAATGTTGTGCTGTAGGTTGTTAGGTTGGAAAAGGTAAGATTACGTTAGGTCACATGGTAACCATTTGTTTTTTTTTATACCATGTGGGCTTTTCACGGGAATTTATGGGCTAAAGGGGATACTTTTTGGGTACCCCCTATCTCAAAGCCCACCCGCTAGGAAGCCGTTGCCCCGAGTGAGGAAGCCCAACCTACACTCGGACCGTGGACAGAATTCGAACCCGTGCGCTTGGAGACCCCTCGGATCCCAAAGCACGCATGGTTCCACTGTGCCACGTTTGTTGACAAAATACAATCAATCAATCATATAGGTTTGATTAGGTTAGGTTAGGGGCTCATTTGGTATCCGATGGCAATACAGAATCGATCGATCAGTGAACACTCGAACCAACCAGCCAAACGTTAAATAACCCACACTCCTGTTGGTCTAGTTGATTGATACACTGTTGATTTGTGCTGTCAAGTACCACACACCCATTGGAGGGAGAAAATACTTCGCGTATTATAAATATTAAGGGCGTAGAGTAGTATTAGCGGTGGTGATGGTAGTGAGAGCGTTGTTGTTGTTGTGGTAGTGGTGGTGGTGGTATCAGTTTTAATGATGTATGCATGTTGAATTGCCATATTATTGTCACCATGTGCGCGAGCCTCGGTATATTTATAGAGCGTAATGTTTAAACGTGTGTGTGTGTGTGTGTGTGTGTGTGTGTGTGTGTGTGTGTGAGTGTGAGTGTTCACGCCAACGAGTGAAAAGTAAATACAGAGAATATGTGAACAGCAATACGAATATAAAGTTATAATTTACTTTGGTTTGAGCACCGCGTTTCAATGATTGCTGTTTTCATGCTGCTGTAAATGAGTCTGCGCTCTGTCGGACTCTGCTTGGTGATCACCTTGTTAGTGCCGAGTCGGTAGAGAGATTTAAATTAAGATCAGACAACTTTATATTAACTGTGAGGATAAGAGGCGAATGTCGGCAGGTATGTTTTATATAATGAGTGCCACGTGTAGGTCTTATGGCTTCTCGCTGCTTTACTTCTTTCTTAGTTCTTGAAGTGAGACGCAGAGCCAAGCCACAGTGGACTTAGTGCAGGCAGTTATTGAGTTACAGAAGACTCGTACTTGTTTTGCCAGGCGTCACTCAAACCCAGGATTCTTATGAGGACTATATTCAAAGGACACAGAGATTATCAAGCGAGTTCCCATGGATAGTTTTTCCTAGCGATGATGCAGAGTCCTGTTTAAGCTGTCTTTTGAGTCACAAAAACAGTCTTGAGAATTGAATTCCAGTGACCTCTACCTGAGATTGTTAAAAGTAGTGAGCTAAGACGCTGAAACCTTTGAGCCTACAGCCTCCAGTTCACAAACTCACTTAGTACTCATATTTTCTGTTGCTTTATTACGTATTGCTGGTGAACCGAACTTCTTTCTCCTTTCCAATTTAGCATTTCATTAAAATAACCTGAAATAACAAGTCTTTATCATTTCTCTATCATTTTGTGTCATAAGAACGTACAAACAGTAGGAGAACAGAAATTATTGTTGTCAGCTCATTAACAAGAGGGTTTTTTTCAAAATTGTATATAGTTTACGTAACTTTTATTACTCTGAATTCGGACATACTACAAAGTAAGAGCGTTCAACACGGCTATTTGACATGGTAAAGTGGCAGGTAATTGGACAGCTTTTGCACCGTACCGTTGTGGAAGGGTGGAATTGGTTATTTGCACTGGTTACAATTCGCACACGTGACGACAGGGACCATGCCGCCCCACTCCTCTCATTTCTCCGTCATCTGTCATTCTTCTTCTCATGTTTATAAAGGGTGGCTCGTGAATCACACACTCACAGAAATGAAAGGTGAAGTCATTTTAAGACGGAAACATTATCGGATCAAATGCTTCCAATGCCATTTTTTTTAAGCTGTAGGACAATTAAGTGTTATCAAATATGTGAAATCTGTTATAGTTACATTTGCCAGTATGGATCTTCGAAACCTTCTTTTATTGTCTTCTAATTCTTTTGTTTATATTTTCTAGCAAGTTGACCATTACCTTCCCATTTTCTTCTTGTGCCTCTTCATCCCTCTACAGTCTACACTAATCATCAAGCAAATCCTCTCCATTCTCCACTACTGCACTGGTAACAGAGGTTAAAGTGACACGTAATAAGGAGGGAAGCATCACAGGTTATCTCACTTAGATGGAAACCCAGTACCCCTGATCGTGATGTCAAATTGAAACGGAATGTACGCAGTTTAAGGGTACTTTGCCCAGAGCACTTCTAATAGTTATTGTGCAACCAAAGGGGAGAACAGCAGCATGCACAGTTGTAGCTTGTGCTTTGACCAAATGTGACCTTTTCTCAGTCATATTTCTCGTAGATAAAGACTCGTGAAAGAAAAGTTTTCCTCTGAAAGATAGAGCGACGTAAAGAAGAGACTTTGATGTCCGTGATAAACATATGAGCGGGCTTACCTGCAAACTAATGACACACACACACACACACACACACACACACACACACACACACACACACACACACACACCGCGTAGTGAAGTGATTAGCACGCTCGAGTTACAATCGAGAGGGTCCGGGTTCGAGTCCCGGCAAGCGACGAGGCAAATGGGAAAGTCTCTTAATGTGCAGCCCTTGTTCACCTAGCAGTACGGGATGTAACTCGAAGGGTTGTGCCCTCGCTTTCCCGGTGTGTAGAGTGTGTGTTGTGATCTCAGTCCTACCCGAAGATCGGTCTATGAGCTCTGAGCTCGCTCCGTAATGAGGAAGACTGTCTGGGTGACCAGCAGAAGACCGTGGTGAATTTTACACACACACACACACACACACACACACACACACACACACACACACACACGGCCCGGTAGCTCACTGGTTAGAGCGCTGGCTTCACAAGCCAGATGACCGGGGTTCGATTCCCCGGCCGGGTGGAGATATTTGGGTGTGTCTCCTTTCACGTGTAGCCCCTGTTCATCTAGCAGTGAGTAGGTACGGGATGTAAATCGAGGAGTTGTGACCTTGTTGTCCCGGTGTGTGGTGTGTGCCTGGTCTCAGACCTATCCCAAGATCGGAAATAATGAGCTCTGAGCTCGTTCCGTAGGGTAACGTCTGGCTGTCTCGTCAGAGACTGCAGCAGATCAAACAGTGAATTACACACATGCCATATACATACACACATATATACACACACACACCTACATACATACATAGATACACACACACACACACACACACACACACACACACACACACACACACACGCGTAGTGTAGTGGTTAGTACGCTCGACTCACAATCGAGAGGGCCGGGTTCGAGTCCCGGTAAGCGGCGAGGCAAATGGGCAAGCCTCTTAATGTGTGGCCCCTGTTCACCTAGCAATAAATACATACGGGATGTAACTCGAGGGATTGTGGCCTCGCTTTCCCGGTGTGTGTTGTGTGTTGATGTGGCCTCAGTCCTATCCGAAGATCGGTCTATGAGCTCTGAGCTCGCTCCGTAATGGGGAAGATTGGCCGGGTGACCGGCAGACGACCGAGGTGAACACACACACACACACACACACACACACACACACACACACACACACACATGGCTAACCAGACTGAAAAACAGACTGAGTATATACACTGTATGCAAAGAGAAACATACATACATTCATACATACGTACATGAATACATATATTCATGCATGCATCACCATAGCAGCAGGATGTGACTGGACAGAGGAGTAGCAAAAGATTAAGTGACAAAGAACATTCAGTTAGAAAAATGATGAAATCGCATTCATGCGTTTGCTGTTTTTATGTTCCTTAGTCAGGTTTTCCTCTAAAAGCGACACACACACACACACACACACACCCGGTAGCTCAGTGGTTAGAGCGCTGACTTCACAAGCCAGAGGACCGGGGTTCGATTCCCCGACCGGGTGGAGATATTTGGGTGTGTCTCCTTTCACGTGTAGCCCCTGTTCACCTAGCAGTGAGTAGGTACGGGATGTAAATCGAGTTGTGACCTTGTTGTCCCGGTGTGTGGTGTGTGCCTGGTCTCAGGCCTATCCGAGGATCGGAAATAATGAGCTCTAAGCTCGTTCCGTAGGGTAACGTCTGGCTGTCTCGTCAGAGATTGCAGCAGATCAAACAGTAAACACACACACACACACACACACACACACACACACACACACACACACACACACACACACACAGCGATAAGAGGATTTATCTATACCGGAAGTGGAGGGAGAGAGAGAGAGAGAGAGAGAGAGAGAGAGAGAGAGAGAGAGAGAGAGAGAGAGAGAGAGAGAGAGAAAGAGACGTGTCTCATAATTTCAATCACATTGTAACAAGCTCTAATGATTATAATGGTGGGAATAATGCAATGTCCGGAACAGTAATACAATATACCCATACACGTCAACAGTGAACGTGACCTTACCTGCGTGTGATGGTGTGGTGCGGTGCGGGATGGCGTGGGAGCCGATTGGGGGGGAGGTGGGAGGATAGCAGGTAGCAATGAGAGTGGCCGTGTTTGTAACCCTGACAACACTTGGCCGATGCATAACCTGCCTTTCAAGGTGCAAGCTTCCTGAATAATTAACATAACGAGTTGGTCTTTTCAGCAAAAACGAACTACTCTATGCTACATGGAATGCAGCAGCTGCTACAATGTACCCTTTTTGTTGCTTTGAGTATACACTGTCGCTCGCCTCTTACTTATTAATGGATGACATTTTGACGAGTGATCGAGCCAACGTTCAAGAGAAAAAGAGCTCCTACACTCTGACAGCCACAACCCGCCATGCCCTCCTCCTCCTCTCCATCCCAATACTGAACCTGTCTCTCCATCCCCACATTCCAGTATCAACAGTATAACGAGCTTCTTTTAATCCACTCTCAAGTATACTTCTCCATCTTTTCCATCCTCAAGACCTGATACTGAATTTAACTCCACCAGGTTTCTCCCCTCCTGCCCTACCCAGATGGCGGTCACCTGCAATATTCGGTGAAATATTTTTGCTGTGAGAACTTAGCAATGCAGAGAAGTTAACGTAAACACTTAAAAATACGTTGAATATTTGAGATCTTTAAAAGGAAATAAAAGTTGAAATTGATAAATACACAAATGCTCGTGCGGGCGTGCGCATACATACATACATACATATATATATATATATATATATATATATATATATATATATATATATATATATATATATATATATATATATATATATATATATATATATATATATATATATATATATATATATATATATATATATATATATATATATATATATATATATATATATATATATATATATATATATATATATATATATATATATATATATATATATATATATATATATATATATATATATATATATATATATATATATATATATATATATATATATATATATATATATATATATATATATATATATATATATATATATATATATATATATTTATTTATTTATTTATTTATTTATTTATATACATATATACACACACACACACTAGAAAAGTAAATAGATGATTTTAAATAATTAATGTAATATATAAATAGTAAATGAATAAATAAATGAAAGGAATGGATAGATAAAATAAATAAATAGAAATGAAAGTAAAAATGGAATTTAATAATATGTAAACAAATAGGCAGGTAAAATAAATACATAAAGATATATAAGTTAATCAAATACTGTACAATCGATAGAAACTGCATTTGACTAGAGGTTAATTTGGTGCGTTCTGTAGCTTTGCTTATTTTTCATCACAGCCTGTTTCCTCCTTAAAAACTATTCTTTCTACTTGACATTCCTGCTTGAACTACATTTGCTTGGGTTTCATCTAAGTAACACGCCTTCACCCCTGCACCTGCTCGCTCAGACTGCAGGAGTGATCAGTACGAGGCGTATATTACTTGCGTATAGCTATGATCCTTTGTGTCACGTTCAGTCACTACTGCTACTTGTTTTAATATATCCATGTGGTCAATAGCAACGCGTCGTTATGTTTACTTTGACTTGGCGAAAAACTGAAGTCCAAATGCATTCTCATTGATGAACAAGTTAGATCAATGCTAGGATAGTCAGACAAGAAAGTGCTTCGGTTTCAAATTAAAAGTAAAAGAGGAAAAAAAAGCAGTAAAAATACTAGGCAATTTTTAACTGCAAACAGGTTAAACTAGCTTTAGGGTAGTCAGGCATGAAAGTATTTTAAATATTGGGCAAAAATATAAAGAAAAAGAAAAAAAGGAAAAGTGGCAGTGAAACATGAGGTCTTTTTGCCAGCAGCAGCATGGGTTAAATATTTGACAGTGGCACAACGCAGACATAGACACGCAGACCGCCCCCTCTGCCCTTAGCCCTTAGTCAGTGCCTCCAGACGGGGACACACACACACACACACACACACACACACACACACACACACACACACACACACACACACACACACACACACACACACACACACACACACACACACACACACACACACACACACACACACACACTACTCTGTATGTCTATTTATTCATGTGCTTGTTTTAGTTTATCTTTGTCGTTTTGCATGTCTGTGTCTATCTATCTCTGTCTATCTGTCTATCTCTGTTCGACTGTCTATTTTCTTATGTGTGTGTGTGTGTGTGTGTGTGTGTGTGTGTGTGTGTGTGTGTGTGTGTGTGTGTGTGTGTATGAGTGTGTGTGAGTATCTGTTCCTCTCTCTCTCTCTCTCTCTCTCTCTCTCTCTCTCTCTCTCTCTCTCTCTCTCTCTCTCTCTCTCTCTCTCTCTCTCTCTCTCTCTCTCTCTCTCTCTCTCTCTCTCTCTCTCTCTCTCTCTCTCTCTCTCTCACTGGCTGTATTGACCATTCATGATATAGTTAGTCTGCTCTCTCACATCAAAGGCCGAGTTTCCATTGCCATTACGACCTCCTCAGTACCATTACGCCACTGGGTTATCACTTTGCCCTCACTATGATGCTATGAGGCCAGCTCCAATGTGGCCGTTGATAGCAGCAATCGGCTCTCTTCTCCCCCGTACCTCCCATTCTCTCTCTCTCTCTCTCTCTCTCTCTCTCTCTGGGATGAATGGTTACAATGGTCTGATTTTTGTACAAGTTGTCCTTTGTGTCAGTTATAGTACGAGTGTGTATTGTGTTAGTGTCTTGAGTATCGCTTCCACTTCTCTTTGTCATTGATGCTCGCGTGAGGTGAATCGCTTAATATTTACACTGCCAGGGCCGCAGCGATGGCTTGTCTAGTAGACTGCCATGCACAGCTGCCCGGGAGGCTGTGATATAACTTTTCGTCTTCGTACGCAGTCAGTTATAAAGTCGCATTAACAGTTATAGTAGTAGTAGTAGCAGTAGTAGTAGTAGTAGTAGTAGTAGTAGTAGTAGTAGTGGTAGTAGTAGTAGTAGTAGTAGTGGTAGTAGTAGTGGTAGTAGTAGTAGTAGTAGTAGTAGTAGTAGTAGTAGTAGTAGTAGTAGTAGTAGTAGTAGTAGTAGTAGTAGTAGTAGTAGTAGTAGTAATAGTAGTAGTTGTTGTTTGTTGTTGTTGTTGTTGTTGTTGTTGTAAATGTAGTTGTAGTAGTTGTAATAGTAGTAGTAGTAGTAGTAGTAGTAGTAGTAGTAGTAGTAGTAGTAGTAGTAGCATAAAAACAAAGCATTTTATCTTACCCCCTTCATGCCTTCCTTTTTTCCCAATAATTACAGAATGCTGTGCTTAAAAAGATGAAGAAAAAAAATAATTCAAGGACATAAGAAAATCAGAACCTAAAGTAGACCAACCTGTGGCAGTTCTTGTATACATGTTTACTTACGTCCACTCATCCTCCCTATCCAGAAATCTACTTGATCTTCTAAAGTCCGCCATGAAGTAGGCAGCCGCCAATGCATTACTGGCTCTATCCAGGCATCTAGGAACATGTGCATCATGATATACACGGACAACAGACGTGCAAGGTACACACGCCTTATATTATACTAAGCGATGCAAAGCTGCCTTGCCTTGTTTCACTGATCACCTTAATTTTCCACAATTTTCAAACACCCTCGTTTTTCACTTGCAATCGATGATTTTCTATTCGGATCAAAATCTAAATGAAGATTGAAAAAAGTTTCGGCCAAAATTTGTTGAGGGCCGTGACGGCCTTGGGCGCCGCACTGTGGGGAGAAGGTGGCTGTTGGGTCCGGCCTGGGGCCCAAGGCAGGGAACTGGCAGCAGGTCCTTCTTTTCCTTTGCGGCCTCAAGCTTCAGTGATAATCATCCACTTGCAGTGCCTCATACTAGGCAAGGAGTTGCCATAAGCAAGGGATCAATGTCTACCATTCACCAGATGTTGACCAGAGGGGAGTCCTTATAGGGAAATAAGAGCTCCTTCCATAGAGTCTGGTGGAGGGTGTCTCTTGATTGTGGTAGCACTGGGCTGAATAAATCGCCATGAACGAGGGCACGCTGTGCACCATGCACTAGACACTGGCAGTACGAGGGGAGTCCTTTAGAGGTGAGAGGGCTCACTTCATGCCAGTGGCTGGGGCGTAGTGTGTGGCACGCTGTGCACCATGCACCAGACACTGGCAGGACGAGGGGAGTCCTTCAGGGGTGAGAGGACTCACTTCATGCCAGTGGCTGGGACGTGGTGTGTGGCACGCTGTGCGCCATACGCCAGACACTGGCAAGACGAGGGGGGTCCTTCAGGGGTGAGAGGACTCACTTCATGCCAGTGGCTGGGGTGTGGTGTGTGGCACGCTGGGCGCCATACACCAGACACTGGCAGTACGAGGGGGGTCCTTCAGGGGTGAGAGGGCTCCCTTCATGTCAGTGGCTGGGGTGTGGTGTGTGGCACGCTGGGCGCCATACACCAGACACTGGCAGTACGAGGGGGGTCCTTCAGGGGTGAGAGGGCTCCCTTCATGTCAGTGGCTGGGGGTGTGGTGTGAGGCACGCTGTACGTTATGCACCAGACATTGGCAGGACGAGGAGGGACCTCTACTAGCGAGAGGACTCACTTCATGACAGTGGCTGGGGCGTGGTGTGTGGTGGGTCATTGCTCATGGCGATCCGTGTGAGGCGCGGCAAGGTTGCCTCGTCACTGCTCTCACATCCTCGGGACTGGGATGGACCCTTGGGGAGGAAGGGTTCGGCCCAGTACCAACCCAGGAAAGTAGGATTCAAATAGTTTCGTCATCTTTATCGACCGCTTCGTTATCGAGGAATCGCTTCGTGGAAAATATTATCGTGGGAAATCGAATCGTGGAAAATATTATCGTAGAAAATGTTATCGAGGAGAATTGCATCGCGGAAAATCGAATCATGGAAATCCGAATCGTGGAAAATATAATCGTGGAAAATTGAATTATGGAAAACCGAATCGTGGAAAATATTATCGTGGAAAATCGAATTATGGAAAACCGAATCGTGGAAAATGTTATTGTTGAAAATCGAATCGTGGGAAAACGCATCGTGAAAAATATTATCGTGGGAAATCGTATCGCGGAAAATATTATCGAGGAGAATCGAATCGTGGAAAATCGCATTGTAGAAAATATTATCGAGGAAAATCGTGAGGTTATTTATTAATTTATTTATTTATTTATCATATACTTTATAATACATATATGTGCTGTACCATGGTGTTATTTGTACTTGTCGATATTAATTTTTTCATTCATAATCCAGGACAGATTAAATGAATGAAAGAGAGAGAGAGAGAGAGAGAGAGAGAGAGAGAGAGAGAGAGAGAGAGAGAGAGAGAGAGAGAGAGAGAGAGAGAATAAACAAGAGTATAGGGAGGCGGTGACGTAGTGGATAAGGTGGTGAGCGTGGGATCGGGCAGACATCCACGCGTAAGTTCAAATCCACCAAGTATCGCTTTGACACTTTGCCATTTGTCGAGTAGTTTGAAATTACCTACATGTCACCATGATATCCAGGTTCTGGGTCAGCGTTTCGCAACCTGGGGTGCTAGCACTCTCTGGAGGTGCTGAAATCATTCATAGGGGTGCTGGGAAGTGATGCACACACTTCACTTTCTTTTCTCCTTCTAATAACAAGATTTTAGTCAAGGGTGCTGGATTCCTTAGACATGACAACAGGGGATACTATGGTCGAAAAAGGTTCAGAAACGCTGTTCTAGTTGGTTACACCAAAGATGCGCTTGGGTGGTGATATGGGCCCTAATATGGGTACTACTATCAATAAAATTGCCTGCGCCACTAATGGTTGAAAGCTGAACAGCGCTTCCGATACTCGTCAAGTTACCTTCAGGAGCTATAGGCCAGGACATAAAAAAAAGTAGTAGTAGCAGTAGTAGTAGTAGTAGTAGTAGTAGTAGTAGTAGTAGTAGTAGTAGTAGTAGTAGTAGTAGTAGTAGTAGTAGTAGTAGTAGTAATAGCAACAAAAGCAAATAATGTCCACGCACTCTTCACAAACTCTAGGGTGAGACAGAGCCACGTTTCACTTACTCTACGGCCAAATCTTCACATTTCGGTCTTTCCCTCCTCTCCCACTTTCTCTCTCGGTCCCTCTCACTCACGCTCTCACTCACACTCTCCCTCCTCTCCCACGCTCTCTCTGTCCCTCTCACTCACTCACTCACACACACACTGCCCCACTCTTTTCCTCTTCTGCCACGCTCTCTTTGTCCCTCTCACTCACTCACTCAGTCACTCACACACTGCCTCACTCTCTCCCACACCCACACTCCCTCTCTGTCCCTCTCATTGACTCACACACTCAGTCACACACCCTCCTACTCTCTCTTTCCTCCCACGCTCTCTCTGTCCCTCTCACTCACTCTCTTGTTAGCTAATCCAGTGTAAGTATTCATGAGTTCATACCTATAAATCCGTTCATCTTCGCGTGGTATATCTCGGCTCTTCACAAGTTTTGCAGAGTGCGTCGTTGCTCCCAACCAACCCCCAGCGTGGTTCCTCTGTCTGGGTGTTGAAGGTTTTTCTGTCTTTCGTGTCGCTTTGAATTTCACTTGAATCTTGCACCATGACAACGATTGATATGTTCATTGTCAGTACTTAAGAAGACCGTGTTAGTTCCAGATTGGGCACGAGGATGTGGTGGTGGTGGCGGTGGTAGTGGTGGTGTTAGCGATGGTGGTGGTGGTTGTGGTTAAGGAATACAAAGGAAGACAAAGGAAAACAACACAATACAGCAGCCTGCTTTCTGGTTCACACTGTTTGATGATGGAAAAAATGTAAGTTTAAACAGAACATGTTGCTGGCACCTTAGGAAGATTAGATGAGGAGAAAGGAGGAGAGGGAAGAGAAGACTGAGGACGTGAAATATAATGATTGATCGAAGTTCTAATACCGTGTTAAGCTGACAAGTGACATCACAAACAGGGAAAAGAATTTGATCTTCAGCCCGTGGAAATTAACAGCACTTAGTTCATTCTCCCGTATCCCTGTTCACCAGAGACAGACAGGATACGTCTTGAAGTGTGCGTGACATATCAAGCTGTTAAAGGATGTTTTCGTAATTAAGATGAAAGTTTAACAGGGATTTGACATTTTCAACAAGAAGGCTTTGAGAAGGCAAATATCATCAGCTCCATTGGCTTTGAAATTAGTCGTGGTGAGAGAACGGAATATATAGTAATACGACCCTTTGTCTCTCCACTATAACGAACCTCCCTGACACAACTCTCCCACACACACACCTGCTGCTTATCATCGACGAAAGCAGACGTGGGAAGATCTTGGCTGGTCCTCTGGAATGAAAATGGTCTGTTCTCAAGTTAATGATATATTAGGCACTCTACATTACTTCACATCTAAACATACTCTAAACATACCACAGTGTCTTGTTGACCCTTTAATGCAAGGGCTCAGATCTGAAGTAAACAATACATTAAGTGCGGCACATTATTCCATCCGTAATTGTACTCTATACTGATCTATACTGTGTCTACTCCCAACTCTCACCCTGTCATTTAGTAATCATATTCATGCTATCCATGAGAGCGGACATTCTATTGTGGCTTCGTGTTAAATGCAGTGGCCGGCAAGAGTCTCAAGGGTACCACTGATAAATAAAACAAATGGTGCTGCGATAACATGCGGGACAAACCTCAGCCACACACGGAACTCTCGTAAAGGGAGGAGAGAGAGAGAGAGAGAGAGAGAGAGAGAGAGAGAGAGAGAGAGAGAGAGAGAGAGAGAGAGGGGGGGAGGGGGAGGCAGCCATGGGACAGTGGAACCATGCATGCTATGGGGTCCGAGGGGTCTCCAAGCGCACGGGTTCGAATCCTATCCACGGTCCGAGTGTAGGTTGGGCTTCCTCACTCGGGGCAACGGTTTCCTAGCGGGTGGGCTTTGAGATAGGAGGTGCCACAAAAAGTACCCCCTTTAGCCCAGAAATTCTCGTGAAAAGCCCACATGGTATAAAAGAGAGAGAGAGATGTATGTTAGTTTTTCTTTCCCTTGTGTGCCATTTCCTGTTTCTGTCCATATGTTTGTCTTTTCATATGCACCTCACCAAACACTTACATATTAGTGGAACCTAATGTTACTGAACAAAAACAAGAGAGAGGAAGAGTACATAAGTTTTCATTCATTTAGGCTTCGCTCTTACTATTCTTCTACTTGTCTTTCAATATACATATCACCAAAGTTATTAAGCAGATAGAATAGAAAAAAATAACATTAACTTACCATCCATTTTGCATGACTCCTTAGCTTTGCCCTCACTCTTTTGCTCATCTTTTACTGGGCAACTCTTTGACAGCAAGTGATGCAGGAATACCAGTAAAAATCAAAATTATCTAACGTGGAAAGGAGAAAGGATAGGTAAATAAGCTTTCATCCACTTAATGTCATTCCTCGGTTTTGAACTTTCTCTCCTTCTATCCAAACCTTAAACCAGAGTGGAAACCAAAAAATAAAACACCTTCATACATATCAAACAGAAAGGGCTGAAAAAAATAGATCTCCTCTACTCTGCATAATTCTTGGTCTTTGTGTTTGTATTTTTCCTTCCTTTCACCCTAACATGAATCAATCAGCCTTTCTCTCGCCTCTTCAAATAAAACATTACCGCCTCCACGTAGATCTGAATAGGAGAGAGAGAGAGAGAGAGAGAGAGAGAGAGAGAGAGAGAGAGAGAGAGAGAGAGAGAGAGAGAGATTTTCGTCCCTTTCGTATATAATTCATGTATTTGTGCCTCTCGTTTTGTCATCACTCTCCCATTAATAATTTCACTGCTATGTTTGCCCTTCGTCGACATTCAAAACAGTGTAAAAACAATGTTAGCATGGAGACGGTAAAAAAAAAGAGGTAATAGGTAGTTAGTGATGTTTTTCCCCTGCTGCACTGCTTCAGAGAGAGAGAGAGAGAGAGAGAGAGAGAGAGAGAGTAAAATAAGGTTGAAGGAAGACATGGGGAGGGACGAGAAAAGAGCAACAGGAAGGACTAAAGAAAGTATGAAGAAGGAAGGGGAGGAAGACACGAGTAAGATGAGTCAAGAAAGAAATCTTGGAAGGGAAGAAAGACAAGAGAACCGAGAAAAAAATGAGAGAGAGAGAGAGAGAGAGAGAGAGAGAGAGAGAGAGAGAGAGAGAGAGAGAGAGAGAGAGAGAGAGAATTAAATGAACCGTATCACTGTTTTCTAACTTTTTTATAGTTTACTGGAAGACCTCAAGATGTTGGATAAGAAGAGGAAAAAGAGGAAGAGGAGGAGGAGGAGGAAGAGGAAGAGGAGAAGGAGGAGGAGGAGGAGGAGGAGGAGGAGGAAAAGGAGGAGGAGGAGGAGGAGGAGGAGGAGGAGGAGGAGGAGGTTGCAAGGAAGACTAAGAGATCTAAGAATAAGAACAAGGGTGAACGAGGGAACAGTTATCAGTATGGGAAAATGAATGGCTGATTACTAATGACTCTTTGATAAGTGTGAGGGAAGGACGAGGAAAATGCAGGAGGAGGTGGAAAATGTAGGAGCGCTGTGTCTTTGTCCTCACGCTGGGATGTTGCAGGGCCAGGGAGACAAAAGGCAACTCATCCCATTTATACATTATGTGAATATATGTGTGCTCTCCAAGCTTTCCCACTGTGGAGATATTTAAGTGGTTGTTCTCCTGAGTGTAACATCCGTATTCGTAAAACTCTGTAGACTTTCATTTGAGGTATTTTCAAAGGGCACAGGGAAGTCTGGTTCGATTCTTATGGGTCTTCCTTTCTATATATTCCTTAACACTGTAGGGTTTCATTAGAGGTATATTCAAAGGCCTTCAGAAGTGACTGGTTTGGTTCTTATTCGTGCATACTCGTGCGGAAGACTCTTAATAACATCCACTGAGTCTATTGAAAGTTAAGAAATAAGACGACGAAACGTTTGGAAATGCTGGTTAAACTTACTATTCATCACTAATTGTAGTTGGAAAGTTAAGACTGCAGCATAAATTGTTCTTTACGTCATACATATAGGACACCACTGGAACGCTTCACAACACCTGAAGACCAATTGCATTCTACAGTTGTGAAATTATATACGATATATAATGAGAGGTGTCAGGCGAGCAGAGACAAAGGGAAGGAAAGTCGTAAGTGTATAAAAAGTGCGGAAACTCATGTGACGAAGCTTGTCGGGAGGACAGGACTCGAAGGTGTAGAAACTAGTCTAGACCCCGGCTCCAATTAACACCATTACAGGGATGAGGAAACTGAACAAAGTTAGGAAGAATTAACACAACTGATGAGGAGAATATCTGCGCCCTGTTTAAGAATACTGTCTGTCTGTTTCTCTGTCTATCTGTCGCCACTGCTGCTTCTCACGTACGAGGTTTTGCTCTTTGGTGAGTGAATGAGGCACCTTGGTAATGCTGTGGACGGTGTGAAGAAAACTAAACATATTTTGAAGATTTCTGGGAATCGGATAGAAAAGGCTGAGTGATTAAGGACTTGTTATGATTAATATACAAAAATAGATATTGATTATGGTTAAAAGATTACAGTAAACATTCTCTCCGTGTGAAATAGTTTGAAAGGGTGAGCTTCGTGGGAAAATGAAGTAGATTAAAATTCGTGGCTTTTATTGTTTTATTTCCCCGAAATTAAAAATAAAATTTTTCGCCTATGAAGCCCGTCACTGTCTCTTTGTCCGTTTGTTTTGTCTGTCTGTGAATATTTTGTCACTCAAAACAAAAATATATATATATATATATATATATATATATATATATATATATATATATATATATATATATATATATATATATATATATATATATATATATATATATATATATATATATATATATATATATATATATATATATATATATATATATATATATATATATATATATATATATATATATATATATATATATATATATATATATATATATATATATATATATATATATATATATATATATATATATATATATATATATATATATATATATATATATATATATATATATATATATGTGTGTGTGTGTGTGTGTGTGTGTGTGTGTGTGTGTGTGTGTGTGTGTGTGTGTGTATATATATATATATATATATATATATATATATATATATATATATATATATATATATATATATATATATATATATATATATATATATATATATATATATATATATATATATATATATATATATATATATATATATATATATATATATATATATATATATATATATATATATATATATATATATATATATATATATATATATATATATATATATATATATATATATATATATATATATATATATATATATATATATATATATATATATATATATATATATATATATATATATATATATATATATATATATATATATATATATATATATATATATATATATATATATATATATATATATATACATATATATATATATATATATATATATATATATATATATACATATATATATATATATATACATATATATATATATATATATATACATATATATATATATATATATATATATATATATATATATATATATATATATATATATATATATATATATATATATATATATATATATATATATATATATATATATATATATATATATATATATATATATATATATATATATATATATATATATATATATATATATATATATATATATATATATATATATATATATATATATATATATATATATATATATATATATATATATATATATATATATATATATATATATATATATATATATATATATATATATATATATATATATATATATATATATATATATATATATATATATATATATATATATATATATATATATATGTGTGTGTGTGTGTGTGTGTGTGTGTATGTGTGTGTGTGTACACACTTTTGGGAACTGCACAAAAGACCACAGTTGAGCCATGATTTATAGACACCAGTAAACATAATATTGTCCAGCGTCTAGGGTGAATATAATGAAGGAACATGAAAGAAGCTGAAAGAATCCAATAATTTTACACGTGACTAGCCTTGTCTATAACTATCCTCAATATTCCCTGAAATTTTCCTATTGACTCTACATAAAACCATCTGTCTGATTAGCGAGTCTCTGCCATTTACCGCACCATTTCAGAACTAGTTTCTTCCCATCCCCTTTATGAAAATCTATCTGTACCAAATGATTGCTTTCTTATTGGTCGTTTTTATTGAAAAATGTGTGCCACCGTGTAATTCTCGTTGGCACAAAGCACATTAGGTGAGGTAAAGTGAGAAATTAAACATATTCTACAGGTAAAATCTATCATAGAACATGCATTTTGTCTTTTCTTTTTTTCTCTATTTTGTTCGGTTCGACGTGTGATGGCGCCCAATAAAATGGATTGGACTGACTGGTGTACGTGAGTTGATACAGCGACAGTGAGGCGGCAAACGTTATCGAAATGTGAAATACGATTGACAGAACATGACGCCGCCGCTGAAAATTTTTTAACATTTTTGTTTTGTATACGTATATTCACAATACCACTCCTCTCTTTTGTTTATTATGCACCTCAAGAGTATAAGAGAAGAGGAAGAAAAGCAAAGAGAGGATGAGGAGGAGGAGGAGGAGGAGGAGGAGGAGGAGGAGGAGGAGGAGGAGGAGGAGGAGGAGGAGGAGAGGGGCATGCTGGAGGAGAGTGAGGAACAGGGAGAGTAGCTGTGGGAAGGAGGGAGCTGAGGATGAGGAGCAAAATGAGGGCTGAGAGGTAGTAGTGTGGAGGAGGCCAGGAGACAGCTGTGAGAGGGTTGGAGAGGGAGGGACGGGACCGGCAGGCGTGGAGAAAAGACTGAATAGGAAGAAGAAAAATTTGCATTGGTGTGGGAGAGACGGAGAGAGGGGAGGGAAGGGCGGGAGGAGCTTCACGAGGAGGCGGAAGAAAGAGAGGTATTTGGAAGCTGCAGAAAAAGAAGAAAAAGAAGAAGTAGTGAAAGAGACTGATAAAATGTTGGATGGAAAAAAAAGGATACAAATATAAATACAAACAAAAATAAACACGTTACAGTTAATAATACCATTCCGGGAACTGGTATAGAGATAAGGACGTGCTTGAAGAGAACAGCGCACACGAGGAGAGGGAAG
Organism: Portunus trituberculatus; assembly: GCF_017591435.1. Taxonomy (NCBI): domain Eukaryota; kingdom Metazoa; phylum Arthropoda; class Malacostraca; order Decapoda; family Portunidae; genus Portunus; species Portunus trituberculatus. The sequence continues at coordinate 13,330,496 of NC_059270.1, forward strand.
GACGGCCAGAAAAAGAGGTGAGAGTCAGTAAGTTCAAGAAGACCCGAGAGGAACGCGTGCAAAAATGTGTCGACCTGCAAAAGGCATCTCGTAATTCCCTTACAACCACGCTTTCAGCCTTGCCTCTCTCGCCCCCTCCTCCCCTCCCGTCATACTAGCACTCCTGTGGCCGCGGCGAAGTGGCGTGGCACCATTTCTTCTGAGGGTGCTGTGGTGTGTTGAGTTGTGTTGTCGTGGGAGTGAGTGTGAGTGTGGATGCATAGCTGTGTCTCTGTGTTGGTTTATATTGTTGTGTATTGTGATGTATAAATGAACTGAGACAAATAATTATTGCTTAATGAAGTGTATTGTGGGTGTTGTTTTACTCAATAAACCTAGCATAATCTTGTATGTGTGAGAATAAGAGTAGATACATACGCGTGTTTGCTTGTTTGTGTGTGTGTGTGTGTGTGTGTGTGTGTGTGTGTGTGTGTGTGTGTGTGTACTGTAGATTTTTTTATTTTTCTTCTCAACGTCGCTATGTACTGGTTGTTTTGTATTGAAAGTTCCTGAGTAGAGTGATAGAGGGATGGAATAGACTCAGTAATCAGGTATAGGTAGTGTCGAGTCAATAGAGAGCATTAACACATTAGGCAAACTTATGAACTGGGAAAGATTGGTCAAGAGAAATATGGATAATTTTTACAGGAATTGCCATTTGTAGGTTTAATGGCTTGCTGCTTCACTTATTAAATGAAGTTCCTAATGAAGTGTGCGCCTTTCGGTTCTCCAGTGTGGGATTCTCGTTGCTGTCTGCCCTATAGGTTATCGCTTCCGTGCTTGGAATTCCAGTACGTGTGAGTGTGAGATCATTCTGAGATTCCTTCATTTAACCGAGGATTTGTAAGGTCAAGAGTCTTTGTGCTCTGCTAAATTACATTCCGAAGGAAAACTCATGGCTTACATAGTAATATATCATTGAAAATATAGAAACACAAATATATAGCACTTTTCGTCTCTCTCTCTCTCTCTCTCTCTCTCTCTCTCTCTCTCTCTCTCTCTCTCTCTCTCTCTCTCTCTCTCTCTCTCTCTCTCTCTCTCTCTCTCTCTCTCTCTCTCTCTCTCTCTCTCTCTCTCTCTCTCTCTCTCTCTCTCTCTCTCTCTCTCTCTCTCTCTCTCTCTCTCTTCTCTCTCTCTCTCTCTCTCGTCAGCCATTCACACCTTAGCGAACTTGAAACTTAAGCAATATTCTTCTCGTCTTTCTTTTAATATAACGTGGCATGGCAGTCTTGTCTCCCAGTGGCGATAGGCAGATCATTCTTTTAAAAACATCTTAGTAAATAATAAAGAAAACAATGAACGGAAATGAAGGACAAATAAATCCCTTACACGTTGTTATTCCATGTCTTCATTCATTGTTAATTAAGCTCAGCTAGGTTCGTGTTTGTTACGTCATCATTAGACCACAGTTCTAATGATGACGCAATAGTGGGCTTTAGCCAATCATCTGTCAGTATTTACTGCTGTATCTTCCCAAGCTTCTCTTCATAATGATCTAGAAGATATTCATATACTAATAGCGTAATTATTTATGGTTTCTTTCATTAAAATCAAATTAACTTATTTTTCATTCATTTACTTATCCTTATCAGTTACTAATTTCATTCTGTCCTTGTTAACTTACTTGGCTTGCTTCGCTCAACCAGCGTCTAAAGAGAATGTGGTGATAACGTTAATCGTGTTCCATTCATGTCAAAGAGCTGAGTTGAGAGGAGTCTTCAGTTCGAGTACGTGTTTGTCTGTATATATTATGGATAATCACAAGCTGTTTTCAGGAATGGCACGAACATCTCAAGGGAAGCAAACACGTTGTCAAGGTGTTTGTCTGACGAAACCCTTAAACTCTAGCACATTGGCCAATCAGCGCGTAGTAACCACAGCAGTTGTCTCTCAAGGAATTGGTGTTGTGAATGAATTTTCAGCTAATCACTTGAAATTTTGAATTTAGGAGAATCAGAAGTTCATAGAATACATTATGTTGGCTGACACCATTCCTTGACTGTGGCTTAAATGTCCAGTCAGTGTTTATTCATTTATTTATTCTTTTCTTTCTTTTATTATAAGTCATAGCTTCAGACACCCTCTAATGACGTGGAACGTGCGGATGGGAAAATATATTTTTTGACACTATTTTCTTTTTTTAGAGATTAATTAGAACAATATGTTTATAAGGTTAGAAGTAATGCATAGTTACATCCAAACAAGCTTTGTAAATACAATCACTTCCCGAGGCACTTACATGGCGTGGAACATTCCCTGCTGATGCATTCACCAACGAGTGTAACAGACGAAGGTCTATTGCTGCTAATACCTTGACTCTGGACTGTGTCTTGCAGTATTATTGGCTCCTGATTATTAACTGTCAAGATAAAATTTACCTGTAAGAGAGAGAAAGGCAATCTCTCCAGAGCGTGGTGGTCACTGTAATCTGGGTGTGGAACAGTCATCAATATCAACAGAAACACGTTGTGAAGACAAAAAATCTATGGTTATGTTTGTGTTCTCCGTCCCTCTACTGTAGTGAGTATTTCTGAAGCGTAATACATGCACTGATGCACAGACTGATAGAGTGCCAGAGTACGATGATGCATCCTTCAGCCACAGTTACAGTGACTGTTATAATTTTTGATGGGAGATTTGTGGCATTGGCGAGGTTTAGCCGATATTAGAGATCAGATAACTAATTTAATTATTTACGTCTCAATACTTTACTTTCATTTCCTCTTAACGCTCTTTCACTTCGTTTCCTTTCTTCAGTCTCTCTTTTCCCTCTGCCTTTGTAATTCGTGGCAGACAGTCCATCACGTGTTCGAGGTCAAATTTTTCTCGGTAGTTCTTTGCTTGCGGCGTGAGGTATCGCTGGCCCGGCATCTCAAAGACCTGTTTTCTTCTGAACGCCTTAGCTTTTATGTAGAAGTTTTTCCTGTTGAGGATTCAGAAGTCATGTCAATCAATCACTAGAGTCATGAAAACACTGCAACAACACAATAGATTCTACTGGAGCATGTTTGTCAGTCGCAATAACGTTAAAGAATACAAGTTCATCCTGCATTTACTAGTGAAGAGAGAATCACTACCACTGCCACCACCGCCGCCGCCGCCACCACTACCATCACCACTACTATCACCAGGGTTGGAGCAATTGTAGTTGTAATTTAATTGATTTGGAATGAATTACAAAAAAACTGTAATTATGATTATTGTTGAATTCAAAATCTGCGAAATTGATTGTAATTGTAATTATTCATATGATGAAATAATTGTAATGTAATTTCAATTGTGCAAAAAAAGTATGATTAATATTCTAAATGGCTTGTATATACGTCTTAGTGGCAAATATGTGTATGTTTATGACACACACACACACACACACACACACACACACACACACACACACACACACACACACACACACACACACACACACACACACACACACACACACACACACACACACACACACACACACACACACACACACACGATTCCCCGGCCGGGTGGAGATATTTGGGTGTGTCTCCTTTCACGTGTAGCCCCTGTTCACCTAGCAGTGAGTAGGTACGGGATGTAAATCGAGGAGTTGTGACCTTGTTGTCCTGGTGTGTGGTGTGTGCCTGGTCTCAGACCTATCCGAAGATCGGAAATAATGAGCTCTGAGCTCGTTCCGTAGGGTAACGTCTGGCTGTCTCGTCAGAGATCAAAACAGTGAAACAGTGAAACACACACACACAATAATTGTAACGGTAATTAAGTTATTGTAATTGTAATATAGTTTCAAAGGAATAATTAGGATTATAATTGCGATTTCAAATTTCTATAAATGTACTTGTAATTGTAATCGAGAATATGATTTGTAATTACTCCAACCCTGACTAGCACTACCAGCATCACCACCATCACCATTTTGCTCGCAGCCACACGTCATGGAGGAAAACACAAGACGGGAGAAAAGAATGCAGGGAATGGGAGGAAAAAAAGTGATGATGACACTAGGCATCACGGGAAAGGAGACATGACAGGAAAAAACACACACACACACACACACACACACACACACACACACACACACACACACACACACACACACACACACACACACACACACACACACACACACACACACACACACACACACACACACACACACACACACACATTGCAGAGCCTATGACATGTCTAAAGAAAGAAAAGGAAAACAAGACTCGGAAGAAACCTCGACGTTTAGGGAGCAAGGAAATGGATGCAAGCAGAGCATGTAAGACAAGGGCGAACACAGTGTCAGACACAGTAAGATTTATTCACACACCGGCGGATCAACCTGGAGAAAGAGAAGGAGAACACGCTGAGACAGAGATAGAAAATACTGTATGGAGATCTTGAAGGTATAAATGAGAGAGAGAGAGAGAGAGAGAGAGAGAGAGAGAGAGAGAGAGAGAGAGAGAGTGTGTGTGTGTGTGTGTGTGTTTGTCAGCCAGTCTGCCATACAACTGAGCCTTGAAGTTTATCTGCGGTACCAGGACAGGAAAACCAAGTTACGCTGCCGCTGCCTTAGTGGATGACTCGTTCTCAGAGATAATCGATGTCACTTTTAAAGGGTAGCTCACCGTATACAGGCTCAGGTATACTTACGAGCTCCAAGACATCGCTCCCACGGAAAGACTTCAGTGTGTTGCCGCTAGCCGTGATTGCTCCCTCAGTATTCCGAAACCATTTCCGTCTCTTGAACCTCTCGTTAGTTTTTTACGGAGTTTCTCGAAGAGGTCTGTCAGACATTTGGCAGGATTTGTTGCTGAAACAAGTTATCAATCTCTTCGCTTTCCGTGAAGCAGCTTCGAACTTCACGAAATCTTTTGCAAATTGGGAAACCAAAATTGTTCCGCGTTTTGCAAATGTAGTCTGCATGTTGTGGTGCGCTGAGGCAGGAACACACTCTCCCGCCAAAAGTGAATTTGGCTCCGTAAAGACCGGCATCCTGTTAGCTTTATGCTCGGCCTCGTTGCGTTGGAGGGAAAATTAAAGGCTTCTGGTGTTTGTGCGTCACGATCCCTGCCGCTCTGCACGCTTTGAACTCGTCTCGCGTTGTTTATTTATTTACTTTATTTCATTCTTCATTACAGCTTGAAACATAAGCGTCTAGTACACAATTTACGTAATTTCACAAAAATCTACCCATGCAATTTTTTAGAAAAGTTTGAATCAGGTGAACATTCTATGTAAAATAAAGAAACAACAAAGAAATTTCATATCAGCATTTGTGTTGGTAAATATTTTTTTTATTTTGCCCAGAAAGATTTTTCCTGTTCTATCTTTTCTAATCTCCCTCATGCACGTCGATACTCCGCGTTCAGTGCTGTTATGTCTCACCTGTGGCAGTGCTTCCGTTAGGTGACAGTGACGATGGGTCTTTCCAGGCGTCTATACTGTATATCACTAATGTCACCTTGCAACGCTGCCACTGGTGATGCACAGCTCACGTGATCACTGCAGATGTTTTATCTACCATTGTTAATTATCTATTTATTCATTCAGGTCAAGCTTCCATTTCATTCACCGTGGCGCATCCAACATCACATCTACCCACCCACCCACTTATCCACACGCCCTCCCCCACACACACATACACACACACACACACACACACACACACACACACACACACACACACACACACACACACACACACACACACACACACACACACACACACACACACACACACACACACACACACACACACACACATTCAGGTACATGCTGGCATGAATGAATAATGTTTTCAACGTGTTTTCAGTGTGTTGATAAACAATATTTTCAGCATTTATTTTTCAGTGTGTGAATAAACAATGGTTTCAATGGTAAACGTCCGTGTCATTTATAGCAGTGATCTTCATCTCATACACACACACACACACACACACACACACACACACACACACACACACACACACACACACACACACACACACACACACATCTGAGGAGGTATTATGCTGATTTTCCCTGGAAAGGTTACTGTTTCCGTGTGAGAGAGCCATCTCTGTGTGCTGAACGCATAACGAAAGTGATGGAGGCGTACATTCCTTTTTTTTCTCAACCTAAATCTTCTAAACCTTGGTTAATTTAACACAGGCTGATCTCGTTCTATACATGATAGAGAGGTTGCCCACAAAAAGCCACTTGAGCCTTCCATCTCCTGAATTTCATATACTTTATATATCTGCCCGGAATCATGTTAAGTCTTTCCTTCAAAATATTTCAGACTCCAACTCTCCGCGTGACTACTGGAATCTGGCCAAAAACCTCTCCATTAAATTTAATTCATCATATTTCCTTGCTTTATTTCATCCTGATGGCACCACTGCCATCTCATCTGTCTCTCATATGTTTGGTAATAACTCTGTCTTGGATGATTCTGGGCTTGTGTCTCCCTCTCCTCCTCTCTTTGACTATTTCATGCCTTCGTAATGATGTTTTCCATTCCTTCGCTGGCCTAAACCTTCGGAGGGCTTAAGAACCTGATAGGGTTCCTCCTAGCATCCTCAAAAACTGTGCCTCCTTGCTTGCACCTTGTCTGGCCAATTTTTTCCTACTCTAACTATCGGCTTCTACCTTTCCTTCTTGCTGGAAGTTTGCCTACATTCATCTTGTTCCTAGAAAGGATGACTGTTCTAATCCCTTAAACTACAACCCTACAGCTTTAATCTCTTCCTTTACCAAAGTTTTTAAATCTATTTTCAATAGAAAGATTTTCAAACATCTATCACTTCACAATCTTCTCTCTGATTGCCAGTAAGGCTTCCGTCAAAGCTGCTGTACTGGTGATCTTCTGGCTTTCCTTACTGTGTCTTGGTCATCCTCTTGTAGAGATTTCGGTGAAACTTTTGCTGTTGCGTTACACATATCAAAACCTTTTGATAGAGTCTGGCACAAAGCTTTAATCTCAAAACTACCCTCCTATACGGATTCTATCTTTCTGTCTGAAACTTTTATCTCACGTTTGCTCTCCGACCGTTTTGTTGCTGCTGTGGTAGACGGCCACTGTTCTTCTCCTAAAGCTATTAATAGTGGTGATCCTCAGGGTTCTGTACTGTTACCCACTGTTTTCCTATTATTAATTAATTATCATCTTAACAAACTTCTTGCCCTATCCACTCTTACTCTGATGATAATACCCTGCACCTTTCCACGTCTTTTCAGAGACGACCAACCCTTCAGGAAGTCAACAGATCACGCAGGGACGCCACAGAACGCCTTACTTCTGAGCTTTCTAAGATTTCTGAGGGATGCAGAAACTCAATTCCTTTATCTATTAACTCGACACAACCTTTTCAACTATCCCTCTCTTCCTCAATGACACTCAACTATCCTCTCTTCTACACCAAATATTCTCGGTCTGTCCTTTACTAATAGTCTTAACTGGAAACGTCACATCTCATCTCTTGCTAAAACAGCTTCTATTAAGTTAGGCGTTCTGAGGCGTTCTGGAACTCCCTTCCTGTGTCCGTATTTCCATCTCCCTATCACTTGATTTCATTTAAGAGGTTTCGAGACATTTATCCCTGTCTTTTGGCTAATCCTGTCGGACCTGTAAGGGGACTGGCTACTGACTGGGCTTTTTTTATTATTTTTCTCGTTGCCCCATGGCCAATCCTACCCTCTTACATAAACACACACACACACACACACACACACACACACACACACACACACACACACACACACACACACACACACACACACAAACACACAAATTTCTTCTCCACCTCGCATCAGCCAAGGTGGAAGAAGGAAGTAATAATACAATAGTGAAGAAAAACATGGCGTGTAGGTACTGACCTTTTATTCATAAGATTTAACACTGGCAGAATGGCAGGAAAGAGAGAGAGAGAGAGAGAGAGAGAGAGAGAGAGAGAGAGAGAGAGAGAGAGAGAGAGAGAGAGAGAGAGAGAGAGAGAGAGAGAGAGAGAGAGAGAGTTATTAGTATTATTAGTAGTAGTAGTAGTAGTAGTAGTAGTAGTAGTAGTAGTAGTAGTAGTAGTAGTAGTAGTAGTAGTAGTAGTAGTAGTAGTAGCAGCAGCAGTAGCAGCAGTGCAGCAGTAGCAGTAGCAGCAGCAGCAGCAGCAGCAGCAGCAGCAGCAGCAGCAGCAGCAGCAGCAGCAGTTGTTGTTGTTGTTGTTGCAGTAGCAGCAGTAGCAGCAGTAGCAGTAGTAGTAGTAGTAGCAGTAGTAGTAGTAGTAGTAGTAGTAGTAGTAGTAGTAGTAGTAGTAGTAGTAGTAGTAGTAGTAGTAGTAGTAGCAATAGTAGTACTAATACCTTTTTTTGGTCTTATTCTGAGTCCTTGTTAGAAGAGATAGCACTTTCCTGTGTTTTCCTTTTTTTCCTATTCCCGCTGCAATAGTTATTGGGCTGTTTATGATAAGACTACGTATTTTTGTAATAATGGTAGTGCTGGTGGCCGTTTTTTCCCTGTTTTTCTTTGACTTCTTGGTAACAACTTTTAAAAACACACATAAAAATGTCTTAATATCCTGATTGTTCCTGTTACTTTCTCATTTTTGTCAGCATCACAGTCTCTCCTTCTCTCACCATCACTCTCGCCACTGTTTAACCATCACTATTTCTGCACCATTTAACCATCACGCTTACTGTAACGTTATTATTCTCAGCATCACCATCAATCTCATCCCCATCATCTTACTGTTACTCTTTTATGTTTCTAAATCATTGCTACAGAGTCAGTCTCACTGGTAAACTCTGGAACTCCCTCCCTGCATCTGTATTTCCGAATTCCTACAACTTGTCTTCTTTTAAGAGGGAGGTATCGAGGCATTTGCTCCCCAATTTTGGCTGACGCTTTTCTACTTTTTAGAGAGCCAGCACTCAAGTGGGAATTTTTTAATCTCTTCTTTTTGTTGCCCTTGGCCGGTCCTCTTCCCTACGTAAAAAGACAAAAAAGAAGAAAAATAATACCCTTGTCATTGTCATCGTCACTCTTATTCTCACCGCCAGTCACGATATGCCACTGTTGCAACTTAACATCATTGATTTTTATATCATGATCACACTATACAATCACTCTTTCATGCTTCATTAGTACACTGTCGCTGTCACCATTACTACATCTTAATTAACACACCGTCCTTATTGCCAGTTCATCATTACATTAACCTCAAGATAAAATTTCTAAAATGTTGATAAAGATAAATGAAAAGTCAAGGAAAACGGAAACACAGCAGAAGTGAATTTTGCAACTTAACAAATTACATGAGTGACATTAAAAAAATCCACTTGGCGTCTCACTGCGCCTCACACTGGCCAAAACAGACGTTGCTTTGAGGAAGGACAGTGAATTAATCTACATTGACCTTTTTTTCCAGACGTAAATGCAATCTAACTGGCGACATTCTAGCTCCAGGGACCAATGTAGTGAGACGCAATACATAATACCAGAACATTTCATCTGACTATCCTCTCCCTCTCACTAGCTAGACTCATGCGTTGGCGGCAAAAAGAAAAAGAAGAAAAAAAAAGTCCTTAGCGAAGAAGAGACACGCAGCAGAGGAAATATGAGTTGAGTGAAAGGATTCTCTCTCTCTCTCTCTCTCTCTCTCTCTCTCTCTCTCTCTCTCTCTCTCTCTCTCTCTCTCTCTCTCTCTCTCTCTCTCTCTCTCTCTCTCTCTCTCTCTCTCTCTCTCTCTCTCTCTCTCAGGCATCACAGATTCATCTGACTTCCCGTGACACACACACACACACACACACACACACACACACACACACACACACACACACACACACACACACACACACACACACACACACACAGAGAGAGAGAGGCCGCTGCTGTAGCTCCAGGCTGTACTTTATTGAATCATACAACAACACGTTCAAAAGATTGGAAAATAATAGTTGAAAGGTTCCCTTGATCTAGAAACTGTCTGTAGACGCCGGGCAGATGCTTTACAGGAGGCAAGGGAGCTATGAAGGAAATGGCTTTGTGTGGTGGAGAAGGAAAGTGGATGAGATGGGATGGGAACAAAGAAAAATACGAGACGTGAGTGTTGTTCATATCTGGTTAACGAGAATAAGTGATGCATGTGCGCTCACTTTGGAATGTATTCTGAAATACTTCCGTTCCACACCTCCTTTACATGAAAAAACTTTCCAATTGAAGGAGAACCTGTTTTTGAAGAAGTCTATTTTATTATTATAGTGACAGATTCACACGACTGCCGCATTATTAACAGGAGAAATTAATATTAGAGATCCCGGCTATTCATTTTTGTGGCCTTTGAAAATAGTCGTGGTGAGAGAGCAAAGCGTTTCTGAATACAGGCCTTTAACTGTAAAGGAAATTGGAGGTTTTGAAAACATAATAAATAAAATAAAGTGAACTGCAAGAAATTGGATGAGATTGAGCAATGAGAACGAAGAAGGGTACTTAACTTGAGGGTAATTCATGTTTTCTTTAGAGATAAGAAAAAATTAGTTTGTTGATTGACGCAGCTTGAATACAGAAGAATACAAGAGAGGAATAGGTACCAGAAGATCTATCGATTTGTAACGAAGGTATTTCTGTAATTTATCTACGACTATTAATGAACTATGCGTGGAGGAACAGCATACATATAGAACAAAGAACAGGATAAATAAATAAGAAAGAGCATGATATAAACACTGAGCATAAATGAAAGTAAAAGATATATACATTACAGTACTTAGAAAATGTAACAATAGTGGAGGTTTTGTAGAATAGTGTAAAGGTGAAAGTGTATACTGTTAATGATGAAAACTGCTGTACTAGGAACTTTTCATTAATCAAGTAGGTTTTGTTTTTGATGCCACCTGGACTATGTGTGGAAAAAAAGACATGTTGTGCAAGACTGATATTGTTAATGGGAGTGATAATCATGGTGGAGGTAGTAGAATTGGTAATACTAGTAGTAGTAGTAGTAATAGTAGTAGTAGTAGTAGTAGTAGTAGTAGTAGTAGTAGTAGTAGTAGTAGTCGTAGTAGAAGTAGTAGAAGTAACAGTAGAAGTAATAGTTGTAGTTGTTGTAGTTGTAACAGTAATAGTAGTGTAGTGTGCCCTAAAACCTATCCATAATAGTAGCAGTAGTAGTAGTAGTAGTAGTAGTAGTAGTACTTCTACTTTTACTAGTACTTTACTACTACTACTACTACTACTACTACTACTACTACTACTACCGCCCACACCACCACCACCACCACCACCACCACCTCACTACATCTGCCACTGCAATACAATAGTCTTAACTCTCGTTTCTTTTATATCTTTTTTATTTACCACCGTTCGTGTTGAGCCTTACGTGGACTGTTATCATCCATTCTTGGTCTTTTGTAGCACTGGTCTGTACAAGCGGCGTTTTTTGCTACCATGTGTAATACAGCCACACAGCTCCCCACCACGAAGGTGCCCCATCCCGCACCTCACATGTAAAAGGAGAAGAAAGAAAAATCCCTAAATGAAGGAAAAGTGTAGATAATGACACGCAGTAACAGACACATGCAGTAGATGACGACGAGGAAAAAGGGTGAAAAAGTACATGTAGTAGCTAATTATATGTATTTTACTCTCGTAATTTCAATTGAAAGTACAATTAAAACAATGAATAAGCCAGCACCACCACCACCAACAACACCACCGCCACCGACAAACAGTGAAAACAATACCATCCATCAATATTAGTTACGATTATTTGACTTGAAAAATATAATAGCACGTGTAATTAGATGGATTATGGAGGCTTGAAATAAACTGATGGGCGAGAGAGGGAGAGGGAGACGGAGACGAAGAGAAAGAGGGAGAGGGAGCGGAAGAGGAAGCGGTAGGATAGGGAGGCAGGCGGGGAGACAGGGAAGCATGTCGATGGTTAGGCTGAAGTAAACGGAGGAAGAGTACAGGGACTTGGCTTAGCTTGGCTTGGCTTGGCTTGGCTTGGGAACAGCTGAGCGTTGTTTATGTTGGTCAGTCAGTAATCATCTCCTTCCGATATGATTTTGTCGATTGTCCGAAACTTGATGCCCTAATTTCCTGGTCTCAGTCACTCATTGCTTCGTGTGGTGGAGGGAGACGGGCGGGAAAGGGAAGGCAGGGGCAGGGTGAGGGTAGGCCGCTTAAAGGAGCAGGAAAGGAGGAGGAAATAGCCGTTATGGGATATAGAAGTTCCGGAGAAATGGACTCAAGGAAAGTGGTCAATAAACGTAAGGTGAAGGGAGAGAGAGAGAGAGAGAGAGAGAGAGAGAGAGAGAGAGAGAGAGAGAGAGATTGTTCATGGACACCTTCCCATCTTTCCATTTAAAAGGCAAAATCTAATATTACTAAAGAACTTTAAGTGAGAATGATATGAAATAAATGATCACATAGAAAATGAAGACAATACTTAAGACTATAACAAAATGAAAAAAAAAAAACGAAAGATTATTTAATACATTTAGAATACTATAAATAAAACGTCAATTGATATGAATATACAGAAGGAAAGAGACACAACAGGTAAGATGAAAGAATAGAGAAAAATAAGAGTTATAACCACTTAACCTTTGTTCCCCAATAACTTCGTTTGAACTTTGAGGCGATGCGGAAGACGTGACAGAGTGGCTATTAAGCGAGTGGCCGTGATGTGACAGAGCAGACAAGCGCGAGGAGTTGCTTCGGACACTGCTTCATTCCAACACTTGATCCGAACAGCGCTCAATTTAGTAAGCTTTAATCCTCTCGTTACTGCTGCCCCTGATGCAATGAACCTTTGGGGTGTCATGATTTCAACTCTGTCTGTGTGCTGAGAAGACCGCTGGATGCTGTGACATGTGAGTGGCGCTGGTGTTTAGGAGAGAGAGAGAGAGAGAGAGAGAGAGAGAGAGAGAGAGAGAGAGAGAGAGAGAGAGAGAGAAAGGGAAAAAGGAGGGAAGGGGAGAAGAAGGGAAGGAGAGAGGGAGGAGAGAAGGAAATGAGGCAGAGAGGAAGGAGAGAGAAATGAGAAGGAGGGAAGGAAGAGAGAGAGAGAGAGAGAGAGAGAGAGAGAGAGAGAGAGAGAGAGAGAGAG
>NC_059270.1:13346098-13353598 GCF_017591435.1 Portunus trituberculatus
GAGGATATTAATCATCACTTATATATACGGTGGTGGCGATTTGCTGCGGGGTAGCGGTATAGGGGATGGGATGGTGGTGATGTGGTTTGGGATGGAAACAGTGTAGTCTTATATGATTATGTTTGGAGTGGAATGGCAGTGTTAGGACTGGATGAGGGCGTTGTTAACTATGATGGTATGAATTGGTAGTGTTGGGGGCTGTGATGGCAGTTTTGAGCACTGGGCTGTCACTGTAGGGGATGGAATGGACACACACACACACACACACACACACACACACACACACACACACAGCTGTACTCTAGTGATACGAACCGTACCAACGCAAGTGTTTTCATTGCATGAAAATCATCCATGTTTTCCGGTTGTTTTAATCAAAAGGAACACACACACGCTTCAAACACGCCTTGCAATCAGACGGATATTCGTATCGAAGGAAGCATTGTAATTTAGCACCATATCAGGCATGCATTAAATATGTTTTTTCATTCCCTTTCAAGTGTGTTTAACCAGTGAGAGCAACTGAAAACATCTTTGTTGGGAGAGCACCAACGTAAAAGTTTCCCTCCCCTTCTGCACCCTCCCCCTGCAGCCAGCAGGTGGAGGGGCAGTGTGCTGCTACCGAGAACAGCGACGCACAATTCCTGCCCGCCATTTGCAGGTTTAAAAAGTTAAAATCCAATCCAATCAGCATATGGCTATATTAAAGGTTCGTAGTCTGAAAATTTTCCAGAAAAGTAAGCTTCAGAGCACGCGATGAAATTTACTGTGAAATGGAGGACAGTCATGAAGGCAGCGCGGTGGTCTGGGCCGGCTGGCTGGCTGTGGGTGCGACGCCAGGCAGACCTCCACGGCGGCAGACTCTCATGTGTGTAGCCTTAAAAATAATACTGAAAATGGGACCTTGTGTTGAATTAATGGGAATTTTTTTCCTTGTTTTTTTTTATATTTTGTTTAAAACTCACGAAAGAAAATAGAAACGAGAGAGAGAGAGAGAGAGAGAGAGAGAGAGAGAGAGAGAGAGAGAGAGAGAGAGAGGGTGGTGGCATGATGTGAATGTGTGTGTGTAATTCATCTCGGTCGCCTGCTGGTCACCCAGCCAGTCTTCCCCATTACGGAGCGAGCTCAGAGCTCATAGACCGATCTTCGGGTAGGACTGAGACCGCAACACACTCCACACACCGGGAAAGCGAGGCCACAACCCCTCGAGTTACATCCCTTACCTATTTACTGCTAGGTGAACAGGGGCTACACATTAAGAAGCTTGCCCATTTGCCTCGCCGCGCCGGGACTCGAACCCGGGCCTCTCGATTATGAGTCGAGCGTGCTAACCATTACACTACGCGGAAAACATGGATGATTTTCATGCAATGAAAACACTTGCGTTGGTACGGTTCGTATCACTAGAGTACAGCTGTGTGTGTGTGTGTGTGTGTGTGTGTGTGTGTGTGTGTGTGTGTGTAATTCACCTCGATCGCCTGCTGGTCACCCAGCCAGTCTTCCCCATTACGGAGCGAACTCAGAGCTCATAGACCGATCTTCTGGTAGAACTGAGACCACAACACACTCCACACACCGGGAAAGCGAGGCCACAACCACTCGAGTTACATTCCGTACCTATTTACTGCTAGGTGAACAGGGGCTGCACATTAAGAGGCTTGCCCATTTGCCTCGCCGCCCTGAGACTTGAACCCGGCACTCTCGATTGTGAGTCGAGCGTGCTAACCACTACACTACGCGGTGTGTGTGTGTGTGTGTGTGTGTGTGTGTGTGTGTGTGTGTGTGTGTGTGGTGATTAAGGATGCCTCTTATCGTGCAGATGACATTTCGATCTTCAAGTATTGGCAGATAAACAGCGTCGTGGATAGTCTCGGTTATTCCTATATTTCAGCAGAGGACACGTTGCAGCAGGATGTTCCATGTAAGAGTAAGAGCGTCTTTTGTTGGTTAGATATTTGATGAATTATACAACACCTTTTTTTTAGTTACTCGTAATGTTTATGTTGACTAACGTTTGTGCGGTAAGAGTTGTGGAGGAGGCTGAAAACAAGCGGTAACTTACACTCTGACACTGACACCCAGCCATGCCTTCTGAGCCTCATCTCGCCTGAACCCTGCCAACGAGGTTTGCTTCGTAAACCTTATCACCATACAAAAACTTAATGATGGTTTGTGTGAGAATAATCATGACACTCATAAGGATTAATTAATAAGTGTACCTTCTCTTATTATTTTTATTCTTTTTTTTATACCACGTTAGACTTTTGGTGACAGACCATAAAACAGTGCGGCAGTGTCAGGAGTACTGTCAATGGCACGAGTTTTTGTTGTTCCCTCAAGTTTGCAGTTTTCTTGAAGAAGATGAGGTGGTCCATTAGGTTTTTCATTCTTCCCAAGTCTACGATAGAGAGGACGAGGAAAAATTTCACTTTCCCTACACTTTTATACGACGGCTCGGCGCCAGCGCGCGAGGTGGCAGGCTGCGCTGCTCCTCCCGCCTCGCAAGACCATGAAAGCTGCACTTCCTGAATAGTCTAAGACACAAAGCTTCCAGGTGGGCGAGGTGTGGCTGTAATGGACGCAGGTGTAGACCATTGACGACAGGGTGGAAGTTAGAAATCTTGACAGTTGGAGAGACCAGTCTCGCCATCTTGTGTTGAGTGAATTGCTGAAAGAGCAAGGGATAGAAAGTTTTCAGAAAGAGAGAGAGAGAGAGAGAGAGAGAGAGAGAGAGAGAGAGAGAGAGAGAGAGAGAGAGAGAGAGAGAGAGTAGGTACTAGGTAGGCGTGTGGTGTTGTGAAGGCACTGTTAAAGGTTACCTGAATTATTGTGTTTGAGCAGCGTTGCGTAACGAAGCTTCCGGCCTAATTTCAGGATGGTGGGATGCATAGTGGAGGAGAGGTTGGCTGAGGAGGGATGATGAGGGAAGGAGGGAGGAGGATAGATCTGTAAGTGAACGTAGGTGGTCTGTGGGAGAGAGAAATAGAACACTAAGAGCGAAGGAATATCATGGAATGAGAGATTATTGGGGCTAAAACTGGCAGGGTTGAGGGCAAGGTGGATTATTATGGAAAGGCTGACCAGACATTATAATCATAGTTATGGGAGAAGTGTTTTTTTTTTTTAGTTTTTGTTATACGATGTTCTTAACCCCTTCAGCACCATGCCGCGTTTTTATATTCATTCTGGTTACTATTTAGAGATTTTATACAGCTTGAGAAACTTATGTGGGGATTAAAATAGTAAAGACTAGCCATTAATCTTTTGATCTCCATAGACCCTTCCTAATGCAAATAAGATCGTCTAATCATACCCAAAAATCATGATAAAAATGCGTGTCAGTACTAAAGAAGTTAAAATGTTTAGAATAGATCTTGTTTGAAATGAGAGAAATTTGAGACATCCCAGTAATCGTTATGTGTGAAATTTTAGAATAGATTTTGAAAAGTAGTGATAATTTGGTAATAGAACACGTACCTATTACTGGTGTGCCTCTTATTTAATTCATATATATTTTGTTGTTTTCTGTATGATGACTGTTAGGTGATTTCCTTTCTGCGCTTCGCCACTGTATGTGTGGCTCTTCTCAATCTTGTGAGGAGACTCGTAGCATCTCTGGCGTGGCGGACCAGTGTGTTGCTTAAACCTTGCAGGGAAATAGTAGTGTTGCGTAAGGAAGGGTTATGTTCTCATTTCTCAAATATAAGAAATCATGGTAACATCTATGAATGCAGGATACACATACACACACACACACACACACACACACACACACACACACACACAGCATCGTCACCCGCCCCGCCACACTCGGGCTTCAGTTGAAAGGCGTCTTTTGAGCACTGCTAATGGACGTCCCCGCTGTCGTGGCTCCCGCTGCCTCTCCCTCATTGTTTTCTACCCCGGCCCTTCCTCCCTCATCTAAGTGTTTCCACCCAACGTGCTTTCCCTATAGGCTTCTTCTCCCCACAGCTCCCTTTCTCCCTTGGTATTTCCTGACCTCTCTTCTACTCCCACATACTATGTGTTCGAGGTAGGCAATGTAATCTTTTCTCATTTCCTCTCGCATCGAAGTATTTCCATCCACCATTCTTTCCTTACAAGCTCATTCTCACAATTCCCTTTTTCCCCTGTATTTTCTGCTCCCTCTTCTTCTCCTTCTTGCAGTGTTCTCGAGGTAGGCAGTGCCCTATAATTTTTCTTGACTCGCACTCCCTTTACTTAATCACTCGCTGCACTGCTTCACTTTCCTCCCATTTTCTTTACGCATTTTTATCCTCCCTCTTCTTTCCTTCATGCCTCATTTCCTTCCAGCCCTGTCCGTATGTACCACACCTGTGTTTACTATCATGAATGTAGTGCGTGCATACACTGAAGGTAATTTGAGTGTTGTACATTATATAATTTTTCTTTCTGTGTGTGTGTGTGTGTGTGTGTGTGTGTGTGTGTGTGTGTGTGTGTGTGTGTGTGTGTGTGTGTGTGTGTGTGTGTGTGTGTGTGTGTGTGTGTGTGTGTGTGGAAAAGAAAATGTTTTACTAGTAATTCAAACATCTGGCCAAAAACATCTCCAATAACTTTACTTCTTCATCTTTCCCTCCTTTATTTCATCCTGATGAAATAAAGCTGAACTCTTCTCTCAAAACTTTGTTAACAACTCCACCTTGGAAGATTCTGGTCTTGTCCCTCCCTCTCCTCCTCTCTCTTACTATTTCATGCCTTCAATCAAAGTTCTTCGTAATGAATGTTTTCCATGCCCTCGCTGGCTTAAACCCTTGAAAAGCTTATGGACCTGATGGGTTCCTCCTATCGTTCTAAAAAGCTGTGCTTCCCTGCTTCCACCTTGCCTGGCCGAACTATTTCATCTCTGCCTTTCGACTTCTACCTTTCCTTCCTGCTGTAAGTTTGCCAACATTCAGCCTGTTCCTAAAGAGGGTGACCAATTTAATCCCTAAAACTACCACCCTATAGCTTTAATATCTTGCTTGTCTAAAGCTTTTGAATCAATCTTCAATAGGAAGACTCTTAAATATCTGTCACTTCACAATCTTCTATCTGTTCGCCAGTATGGCCTCCGTCAAGGCCGCTCTACTGGTGATCTTCTGGCTTCCTTACTGAGTCTTGGTCATCCTCTTAGAGATTTCGGTGAAACGTTTTGCTGTCGCGTTACTTATATCAAAAGCTTTTGATAGAGTCTGGCACAAAGCATTGATTTTAAAACTGCCCTCCTACGGTTTCTATCCTTCTCTGTGCAACTTTATCTCAAGTTTCCTTTCCGACCGTTCTATTGCTGCTGTGGTAGACGGCCACTGTTATCATAATTCTATTAATAATGGTGTTCCTCAGGGTTCTTTCCTGTCTTTCTTTCTATTCTTCATTAATGATCTTAACCAAACTTCTTGTCCTGTCCACTCCTACGCTGATGATACCGCCCACGATATCTTCCCACGTCTTTTCAGAGACGACCAATCCTTCAGGAAGTCAACAGATCACGCGGGAACGCCAAAGAACGCCTGATTTCTGATCTTTCTAAGATTTCTAACTGGGACAAAGAAAAATTAGTAGTGTTCAATGCCTCTAAAACGCAATTCTTCCATCTATCAACCCGACACAACCTTCCAGACAACTATGCCTCTTCTTCAGGGACACTCAGCTGTCCCCATCTTCTACACTGAATATCCTCTGCCGGTCCTTCACTAAACTGGAAACCTTACATCTCATCTCTTGGAATAGAAAGCTTTTCGTCTCATCAACTCCCTTCCTCTGACTGACTGTCTTCAGCCTCTTTCTCATTGTCGGAATGTTGCATATCTTTCTAACTTTTATCGCTATTTTCATGCTAACTGCTATACTTATCTTGCTAACTGCATGCCTTCCCTCTTCTTGTAACCTTGGTGCAAAATGTTTTGCTCTTCCTGTCACCCTTATTCTGTCTAACTCTCTAATGCAAGAGTTAACCAGTACTCTCAGTCATTCATTTTTTTTTCTCTGGTAAACTCTGGAACTCCCTGTCTGCTTCTGTATTTCCATATTCCTGAAACTTGATTTCTTTTAAGAGGGAGGTTTCAAGGCATTTGTCTCAGATTTTTGGCTAACTCCCTTAATTTTTAAGGGAACTGGCAATCAAGTGGGCCTTTTCTTCTTATTTTTTTTTTGTTATCCTTGGCCAGCTTTCCCTCTTCGATAAAAAAAAAAATCGAAATAATTCAGACGTCACATGTACTCTCAAAGAGGAAGTATGAGGTAAAAAGAATGAAAGTTACACAATATTAAGTAGAAAACATATGGTTGAAAAATACAATAAAAGAGTCAATGAAAACTGAAAATGTTTCGTAGCGTACGTACCTGTGATCATAACTCGTGTCAGTCGAAATACAAGGGAAAAAATCATTAATTAAAATCCTCTGGTTGAGTTTTAACAATTAGTAATTTGAGTTCAAACATATAAAGGCTTAAAAATGGGTTTTGAAATTATTTATGTCACTTGAGAGAAAAGAGGCCGTCACAGGTATGAGTACGCCAAAGTTTTTGTAGTAGAAGATAAAACACTTGAAAAGCTTTGTGGTTCCGGACAGACTGACTGGCTGATACACAAAGGAATGGATTGAAGAGGATTCTACATGACTAAAGGAAGGAAGAAATGGAAAGCCAAACTGCACACACCAGAAAAATAACTGCTTTCCTTCATGTAACTTGATCTTACTAACAGGTTCCCATCGAAAAAAAAAAAAAATCGAATGTGTTTTATTTCACTTTACGAAACAAAATGGTATCCATCTTAAACATACCTGCTTTACTTCATCTCACTTAATGTAGACCAACAACAGTCCCACATCCCCCAAAATACCAGGCATCTCTCTTCTAACAATAAAGCCAACCAAACCTATCCATCCTGAAGAATAACTCCGGTGCTTTATATTCCTTTGACCCGAATAAATAAACTGAATCGACTTTGAACAAACTTAGAAAAGAGAAAAAAAGGATATGGATAAATACGAAACAAGTACGCGCTGGAGACCTTCCCTTCCTCCCCTCCTGGCTGGCAATGCTCGGCTCCCCAGGGCAGCGTGTCAGCCTCGGGGCAGGAACGTGTCCCCGCCGACGATCAGTAATGGGTTCAGTGTTCCTCATCCCAATTCATGGCGCTTCCGTGTTCCGCCAGGACGTGTCCCAATCTTTCTCTTTCTTTTGCTCTTTCTTCTACGTTTAGCATTCCCACTGCTGCTTTTCTTTTCATGCCTTCGTGTTACTCTGTTTCATTCTTACCATCTTTCTTCCTTTTTTTTATTTTGCCTTTCATTCTTACCATCTTACTTCTTGTATATTCTTATAATCTGTTTTAGTTTGAATTTCTCCTTGTTCGACTCTCTCTCTCTCTCTCTCTCTCTCTCTCTCTCTCTCTCTCTCTCTCTCTCTCTCTCTCTCTCTCTCTCTCTCTCTCTCTCTCTCTCTCTCTCTCTCTCTCTCTCTCTCTCTCTCTAAGTTAAGGGGAACTCCCGGAAA
>NC_059270.1:13358598-13371098 GCF_017591435.1 Portunus trituberculatus
GCAATGAGACAGAGAACACATCCACCCACTCAGCCACTTACTTACCCACCCACCCACACACACACACACACACACACACACACACACACACACACACACACACACACACACACACACACACACACACACAAACACAAACACACACACACACACACAGGCACTGTTTCTACAAAATATATCATCTTTATTTTCCACCATTTCTTCATTGTCATGGTTCGGTGCACTATATGATTCTGCTCCAATTGTTCCTGTTCATTTCATTACCTGTGGCTCCATGCATTCTTGGCAACTCCATTACAAGTCCATCTCTTCATCTAACTTTACTTGACTCTCGATCTTTTTCTTTCAGATGCTTTTTTCCCGCTCTTTTCTCATTAGCGGACAAAATAATATATTTCGGTTTTTCTTATAATATGAAGCCAAAAATGAAATGTTTTCGTTTTAGTTTTAATTTTCTACATTGCGTTAACTTTTTTTTATATAATTTCTTACCTAAGTTAAACCTCATTTAATTTGTCTCAACTTCTTCACTTCTTCCATTTTTTTTTTTTTTTTTGCCTTTACTAAACTGTGTTCAGTTTCACTTATCATCTTGGAAAAGCAATTAATTCCTAATTTCCTCACGTCCCTATTTCGTGGATGTCTCCTGAGCGATATAGCCATTACGCACTCTGCCTCGCCATCTCTGTATGGAGGTGTCTGTCATCTACACGACAATAACGTTCTTACGCGTGGTTGGCTTTTGACTCACTACCTGGTAACCATTATTGGGCACCTTTGTGTCAAGAAACCCACAGAGGATGTTGCACGCCACATAGGAGATGAAATAACAATGACGTGGTTAGTGTTCCATTTGCCTTCCCTCTCTATTCCCTCCCTGTCCCGCTCACCAATATCATCACTGTGTCCTTCGCCGCTAATATACATTGAGGCACCACTGCCCTGCTTCCTGACCAATACATTACACTTGTGTGAGTTGAAGGGTCATGTACCAGCCATTCATAACTGTCCAGAGAACACCTTGCCTACTGTAGCGGCAAATGTAATTGTGTGTCTCTCTAATGATGGAAGCTTAAAATCACTTGCCATAAAGGACTAAGAAAGCAAATTACGGTTTTATTATCTCTGCATTTGTTTGATGATTTGCAGGTAGTTTTGGTAGTATATTCACCGTTAGTTTTGTTATCAGGTGTGTGAATTATTGGTGCAACTGGCAACTTTCTGGCTAAATAGGAATTCATTGGTAGCTGTATTGACGTATTTCAGCGTGTATGTGTGAAAGCATTCTTTAGTTTGTCTATCATGAGATTAGAAAATAATATGTATTATAATGTACGAAAACTTAAATATGACGAGTATTTAGATATCTGTCTGTTTACTAAGAAAGAAGATAAATATGATCGTAAGTACAGAAATATAATATGTTTGGTATATTCATTATAGGTTCATACCACTTTCATAAAGAGCTGTACTACAAACAGACTAACACTAACTCATTTCTATCCTTTTTTATTTTCCTTTCACGGCTCTTCCAACTTGAAATGAAAAAAAGTGGTACATATTCATCCAGATTGCTCAACTCTCCCGTGAATCACTAAAATACCTTCATCAACCAGTGTAGGGAGTAGGGAGCCACCCCGCCACCAACCCCTTAACATCTACATCCCTCTCCCCCTCACCCTGACCCCGGCGGTTGCTCTACTGATAAATGATTTTTCACGTCGACACCTACCAAACACGCCCACTTGGGGACACTCATTTTTCTTCCGATATGGATACGTATTTTTACTCTTTTCTCTCTTGTAACATCGCAGTATATGACCCGATCACTCTTAATCCACCACCTGTTTGAACAACTACAAAGTCTACCTGTCTCTTACGTGGCAAGCGCAAGGATAGGGAGAAAGAGGCGAGACCTAAGGTAATTTAAGTATTTAGAGACAAGGATCACGTATGAAGGAGGAAGAAGCTGCTGGAGATGGATTTATTCGCCTGGAAAAAGGTAGAACGACCAAAGAAAAGGCTTACGCGAGGAGTGAAAAAAAGAACAGAGGAAGGCACAGAAGACCTGGGCCATTCGAGAAGATTGATCCATTGTAAGGAAAAGAAGATTGATACCCCGTCTTCTGACACTGACGCTTCACATTTTTCTTCAGATTGCTGTTTGTACGTGATACTTCTTGAGGTAATACAGGTAGTGTGGGGATCTATAAGACGATAATGGGCATGTCTTCAGGTACCTTGATGATATAATTTGTGTTAGCTTAGGTTACATGGTTTCTGGACGCTGAACAGTCACAGTGTCTAGATCGGGACGTGGAAATCCAAAGGTCGATGATAGATGGTCTGAAGTGAGTCCTCGTAGTGATATTTGACTGGCCAATGTTGCCAAAATGTGTCTAACCTCTTAACCCCTTCAGTACCGAGACGCATTTTTACCATGATTTTTGGATATGATCAGAGGAAGAGGATAAGGAAGAGTTAGTGATAATAGTTCTCTCTCTCTCTCTCTCTCTCTCTCTCTCTCTCTCTCTCTCTCTCTCTCTCTCTCTCTCTCTCTCTCTCTCTCTCTCTCTCTCTCTCTCTCTCTCTCTCTCTCACACACACACACACACACTCACCCACACTTAACGGAGCGAATATGGCCGAAAGAATACCAGGCTTGCACTCTCCCGGGGCAGCGCAGGGCGGCGATCCGTGACGGAGGGACCGGGTTCATCAGCGCTGTTGTTTACCTCTTGTGTGTGCTGTGATTGGCTCCCACCCTCGCCCCTACCTGGCCCTGCACCCGGTCCGCCACCCGACCATCCTCCTGGAGTTATGAATGTGACGCCACGAATCGATGAACCTATAAACCTTCGGCCTACCGCCCATTCCTTGTGGCCTCGCGCTGCTGTTACCTTCCCTGGAGCTCGGAACAGGATTAATATTTTGTTCCTCGAAATCTATGGCATGTTCCTCGGCTATTGTTTATGGCCTTTTCTTTTCTTTTCCTTTTCTTTCTCTCCTTATATTCTCTCTCTCTCTCTCTCTCTCTCTCTCTCTCTCTCTCTCTCTCTCTCTCTCTCTCTCTCTCTCTCTCTCTCTCTCTCTCTCGATGGAAACAGTTGGTGTGAGCGGTAAAATATCAAATAAATCAATCAGTCAGCTACTCAGCCAATAAATGAAAAGATAAAAGCAAAAAATATAAGAGATGAAAAGCAAAATGATCTGAAGGAAAAAAAAAAGGATTTGCGTTTTTTTTACTTGTCTTGATATTCAAATCCAGAATAATACCCAGGGAATCACTGGTTACTTTCCCTTTTTATTCTCACATAGAAAGAAACAAAGTCCATTACACATTCTAGCTACATTACAGTCCACAGATTTTGTAAAAGGTATCGATAATTTCTAAAGCTATTCTTGTGATTTAAGTAAGAGGTTAACAAGTATACTACATTAACGATGAGAGAAAACAAATATAAAAGAACACAATTAATTATATTTGTAGTCTAGAAATAGTAGTGTTGAGAGAATACTGCGTTTAAGAATATGGGACTTGCGTAGAGAATCACCCATACTTTCCCCGTTTCTCACTCTCTCACCCACACGATCATTCATTCACACGACCATTTAGTTTGATTCATCATGCTCTGTTAATCACATTTTAATTGTCAGCAACCCGTGGCGTGGAGCGAATATATTACAGTGCGCTGTCATTATTTATTTATTTACCTGCGATTCAATCAATAGCATTTGTGTCCATTACGGCCTATTGATACTTGCCAGTAGATTCATAGGTAGAGGATAAGCACTCGACTGAATTGGTGAAGGAATAACGTGTGTGTGTGTGTGTGTGTGTGTGTGTGTGTGTGTGTGTGTGTGTGTGTGTGTGTGTGTGTGTGTGTGTGTGTGTGTGTGTGTGTGTGTGTGTGTGTGTGTGTGTGTGTGTGTGTGTATGGTTAGGTCACTTATCACCACCTAAAAGCCATCATAGACGATCTTCATGCAAAGTGTATATAAAATGTAGTAGTAGTAGCTATAGTAGTAGTAGTAATAGTAGTAGTAGCAAATAGTAGTAGTAAAAGTAATAATAGTAGTATAAGTAGTTGTAGTAGGAACAGTAATAGTAGTAGTAATGGTTATAGTAATAGTAGTAGTAATAGCAGTGGTAATAATAGTAATAGTTGTATTAGCAGTAGTAGTCATTGTCGTTGTATTAGTAATAGCAGCAGTTACATTATAAATATTGTTATTACATGTATTATTATTATTATCATTATTATTATTATTATTATTATTATATTATTATTATTATTATTATTATTAGTAGTAGTAGTAGTAGTAGCAGTAGTAGCAGCAGCAGCAGTAGCAGCAGTAGCAGTAGTAGCATAAGTAATAGCAGTAGTAACAGCAGTGGCAGCAGCAGCAGCAGTGGTGTAGTGGCAGTGTAGTGGTGGTAGTGGTAGCAGTGGTGGTAGTAGTAGCAGTAGCAATAGTAATAGTAGTGGCAGTAGTAGTAGTGGTAGTAGTAGTGTTGTAGTAGTAGTAGTAGTAGTAGTAGTAGTAGTAGTAGTAGTAGTAGTAGTACTAATAGTGGAAAAATATAGCATCTAGCTACGACCCCTAAAGCAATGTATTTGACATTATGACGCACAAGCAGCAATATATATATATATATATATATATATATATATATATATATATATATATATATATATATATATATATATATATATATATATATATATATATATATATATATATATATATATATATATATATATATATATATATATATATATATATATATATATATATATATATATATATATATATATATATATATATATATATATATATATATATATATATATATATATATATATATATATATATATATATTAGATAGATAGATAGATAGATAGATGGATAGAGAGATAAATAGATAAATAGAAATAAACGCTATGTCTGCATGGAATTTCTCAACTTACTTTTCTCTGGAGTGACAACTTTATTTTTCCTGTGATGTGTCTCGCCTTTGACTGCCGCTCCTTTGAGTCAAGAAAAGTAATGACAATTATTTCAACACTGCGATCTTTTTACCTTTTTATAAATTTTTACTCACGATCTAATTTTTTTTTTCTCTTACACTCGCAAGTCGTGTTTTCCCAGATTCATTTTAAAACAAAAGTCATGTGATTTTTTTTTTTCGAAATATACCTTCACGTCAGTTATACCTGTGCTGGTGTTCTTTGTTATGTCATTACTTATTCTTTCTTCATACACAACACTTTGCGCAATGAAAAAGTTTATTTACACGAAACTTTCTTCTTAGACACGACACGTTGATGCTTTCCTCTTTATTTTTCAGCTGAATTTCTATTTCATCGAAGTTAAGATTCTGTAGTTTTCCAGTCGTCCTGCCAGAGAAATGCACTATAAAGCTACAGTCTGATTAAATCGTATTGTTAATATATTAGCACATTTTTTTTTCGCTCAAAATATCACCAGTAAATTATTGCAAATTACGTTATTCTTCCTAACGAGTATTCGGGAATTCGTACACTCAATGAATTTCTGCGTCATTAATATTAATAAAATCTGCTGGCAGCGTGACGCGTCGGCCGCTTCTGAGGACAAGCTCATTTTCCCCCTCGGCAAAGGCGGGGCGCTGCTTCCTTGCTGGCGGCGGGTTTAGTGCCTGAGAAACGACAGGACAAGTGGGCTGCCTAATTTAAAGCGAGGCCCAAACAGACCCACTCCAGATTCCTCCTCCTCCTCCTCCTCCTCCTCCATCTGCTCTTCTTCCTCCTCTTCCTCTAAGTCCACCACCTCCTCCTCCTCCTCCTCCTCCTCCTCCTCCTCCTCCTCCTCCTCCTCCTCCTCCTCCTCCTCCTCCTCCTGATTATCCTTGACCGGAATCAGATCCGTGAAAGGATTGCCTTCACCCTTGTGGAGTCTACTTACTCTCTTACTCTCTTCCCGTGAGTCACACACACACACACACACACACACACACACACACACACACACACACACACACACCCGGTAGCTCAGTGGTTAGAGCTCTGGCTTCACAAGTCAGAGGACCGGAGTTCGATTCTCCGGCCGGGTGGAGATATTTGGGTATGTCTCCTTTCACGTGTAGCCCCTGTTCACCTAGCAGTGAGTAGGCACGGGATGCAAATCGAGGAGTTGTGACCTTGTTGTCCCGGTGTGTGGTGTGTGCCTGGTCTCAGGCCTATCCAAAGATCGGAAATAATGAGCTCTGAGCTCGCTCCGTAGGGTAATGTCTGGCTGTCTCGTCACAGACTGCAGCAGATCAAACAGTGAAACACTGTTGTTAATATTATTTTTTTCTTCCTTAGCCATCGTCCTTCCATCCTCATTTCTTCCTCCTCCTACTTTTACATTGTACAGAATTCAGTCTGGAAAACACCTGGAAATACCAAGAAAATACAAAAGAAGGAACAGGAGAGGTGTTGGTATGGATCGGCGATGTTATGTTTTCATGGTGGACGATCTGAACAGGGCTAAACCCACCAATTTATTTCAATCTTTGGATTATTTACCTAATTTTGTTGTTAATTTCGGCTTTCCTTCATATCTGAGCTTAGAAATACCCGAAAGTCTAGGTAGATATTGATGTACGTACAGACAATGAAGGAGACGCGTAAAATGTGCGTCTCCACACTTATATTTACATAAGAATAACATAATAACATAAGAAAAGGGGATGTCAGACCTACACGTGGTAATCGCTGTATGAGAGAAGCTCCCTTATTCCATCCGTCATCCCAATTCATAAATTTATCTAATATTCTTTCAAAGCTCCCTATTGCCTCAGCATTGACAACATGACCACTGAGTCCGTTCCACTCATCAACCACTCTGTTTGAAAACCACTTTCTTCCCATTTCTCTCCTAAACCTGTATTTTTTCAACCTTAAACCTATTCTTCCTGGTTCTGTTCCCACTACTGATCTTAAGAACTTCGCTCATATCCCCTTTGTTATAACCCCTATACCAATTAAATAAATACCTTTATTTAAGTGGTGTAGGGGCCCCCAATATACTTTAACCAATACCATGAATATATGAAAATAAGAAATTCCGGTTTTTCTAATACTAATGAAAAAATCTAGTTTTTACGAATTGCGCCACGAAAAATCATAATATCAAGAAATAAAATACAATAGACTGCAATATATTACATAGTCTAAATAAAAGATATTATTTCCGAGATGAATTAGGAGAATGGAAATTTATCTCCGTAGAAAAGAAAATTTATATATTAAAAACAACAGACTTATTTTGAATTTGAAGATACGAATTACTTGACTAGATATTATTGGAATTGTTACCTAGTGTATGTTACTTATATTGAAGTCTTAATACCAACTACAAATAATCTTTGGCATTCTAATAAGACTGAAAAAAAAAATAGAATGAAATTATTACATTATCGAAAAACAGAAACACATCTAGACCTAATTTTTTCACATGTTATATCTTGCTTTATTTCTTTCTATTAATAAACTCGATATCAAAACAATAACAACTCCACTGATAAAATGAAAAATTGGGACAAATATTTTTCTTCTGTACCTCCCTTCCTCTTTCCTTCCCTACTCATCCTTTTCTCCCGTCCACCTCTTCCACTTCCTCCTTCTTCTCCTCCTGAACACATGATTCTAGAATACACCTGGAAAATCTTACAAATTACGCCCAGTATTGGTAGGAAGAGACTAGAAATTGTTACCGAGTCGGAGCGAGGCTTGGAGGAGCTCGGGTCGGAGGGGCCGATGCTACGTGGTGTCTGGTGTTGTTGTATGGTGGTGGTACGTAACAATGCACTCCCACCAACTCCATTGTCCTGTGTGTGCGCGTGTGTGTGTGTGTTTGTGTGTGTGTGTGTGTGTGTGTGTGTGTGCTCTTCACCTCCACCCGCTACTTCAGATGGCTTGCTGTGACACTGACCTTCCTAACTGTCGATAGCGATGGTACTATTGATGTCTGTGTGCAATTCGTGAGAGTGCGTAGTAAGTAAACTTTAATGTTTTCTGTTTTTTAATTGGGGATTTATTAAAGGATAGCAGTGCAGTTCATGTGCAAATTACGAGTGCATGCGGAAAATTTTAATAATACAAGCTGATTTATTCGTGTATTCATTTCTATAGGGACTACACACGTGCATTGCTTAAGAAAGGTAAATATATATATATATATATATATATATATATATATATATATATATATATATATATATATATATATATATATATATATATATATATATATATATATATATATATATATGGTCACGAGTATACGTTATGGTTCAAATATATGAAAAAGCTGGTTATCTAACACAAAGCGAGAGAGAGAGAGAGAGAGAGAGAGAGAGAGAGAGAGAGAGAGAGAGAGAGAGAGAGAGAGAGAGAGAATTAGCTAGAAAGGTAGACATATAGAGGCAAACACACACACACACACACACACACACACACACACAAACAGACAAACAAAGAGTAGGTGGAATGCAACACTCAGCTCAAGGGACGCACTAAGACTCCTCGTCTTGCTCTCCCTCCTCTCCTCCTCCTTTGCTCCCGCCAGCCGCCGCGAGATGCCTCCTATTCCACAGATTACTTTAGGTTGGAGCGCAGCGAATAACACTGCAGCGTGACGCAAACCAGGCATTGTACGGCGGAATAACACTGCACCCTGACGTAAACCAGGCACGGTACGGCTGAAATAACACTGCACCCTGACGTCAACATCTGGTACAGATACTGAAACATTAGCATTTCTTTTCTGTCGGTTAGGTTACGTTAGGGTTAATTTAGGTTTGGTTAAGTTCATTTACGTATGGTGAGATTTATTTAGTTTACGGTAGATTAGGTTAGATTTGGATTATTGCAGTTCTTTGATTTCACAATTGATCATCTCATTGTGTAGCTTGGTTTGTCAAGAAATTACGTTTTTACTGAGAAATTAACTTTTCAAAATTTGTAATATAGGATACTTCATGATCGCGAACGGTACACTTCACGAAAGGAAAGTAAAAGCACATGTAACATTGTTGAAAGAAATGTAAGAATGAAGCACTGGTAATAAATATGTGCAATATTTGAGGTTACGCAAATATCATTGCTTTGCACGTAATATTTTGTGTTGAACTGTTTACGTAATGTAGGTTGTATAAAATGTATGAGAGACCTAACCTAACCTAACCTAAGACATGGTAACATTGGAAAAGTACTATCACATCTACCGGCAAACTACCTAGCGGCTGTTAGCCTCACCCTACCATGAGTGCGGGATGCCAGTTCGAACCTTCGTTCCAACCTGGTGCCCTTTACCTCTCTAACTACTCATTTAAAAGCAATACTATGCAGTCACAGAAAGCAACAGATTTACATATATACCGTCAATTTCCACAACATAATCTGCCAATACTCAC
Organism: Portunus trituberculatus; assembly: GCF_017591435.1. Classification (NCBI taxonomy): domain Eukaryota; kingdom Metazoa; phylum Arthropoda; class Malacostraca; order Decapoda; family Portunidae; genus Portunus; species Portunus trituberculatus. The sequence continues at coordinate 13,368,044 of NC_059270.1, forward strand.
AATACCTCAGACTTTTCACTGGTACTAAGAATCCGGAGCTGCTTCGAAATGCAGTGTTACCTCCCGCTCATCCTCCCAAGCCGCAGTGTCGCTTCGGTAGCTTTGATGTGAGTGCGTGAGATGGTTTATGCGATTTGCCTTACTGTTTTACTTCGTACATTATGAGTGATGACGTGGTGAATGTTGCCCTAGTAAGTGTGATGAGTATATAGATAGTGAGTGGATTCTCTTGTGATTGAGAGCGTAATGAAGGAAGGAGCAATTTGATATTCATGGCTGGTTAAGACGCCGTGTGTACTACCCAAGCCTCTCCTGCAGCCTATCACTCACCTCATGCTGATGTGGTGAGTACATAAGGAGTGAATTTCTGAGTTTGAATATGTTAACGAAGAAAAGGAAGAAAGGAAGGAACCGATGAGAGATTCGTCACTGTACATCGTTCTTTGCATCTTCATGAATTCTAATTTTCATTCAAATTCTCTAATGATATTAATAGTTCTACAGTCGTACGTACTTGTGTGTGTGTGTGTGTGTGTGTGTGTGTGTGTGTGTGTGTGTGTGTTTGATGGGGATTTACTTTTCTATTCTAATTACCAAGGGAAAGGTTATCCTCTCCTTATCAATAGTCAATACAAAGCCTATTAATTAGCTGGGATCTGTGTGTGTGGTCGTGTTGCCCCGCGGCGCCACAACACAGGCAAGGCAGTGTCTCTGTCTCCCTCTCCCCTCCTCCAGTCCTGTTCCTACCAATACCGTGTTCCTCTCTTGTATTTCTCTCCGTGTCCAGCCTGCTTCCCTCACTCCCTCTCTCCCTCCGTCTCTCCCACCTTCCCTCCCTCCCTCCAACATTCCCTGTCTCTCTCTCCCTCTCTTCCTCCAATCCATGACTCCAGCGACATGGTGAATGGAGCGCTGTGGGATTTAACACACACACACACACACACACACACACACACACACTCACAGTATGTATGTCAGCCACTACTACTACTATGTTAACCAGTCAGCTTTTGAATCTTTTTGTCCGTCTGTGTAGGAAGGAAGGTAGATAGATAGGTAGTTATGTAGGTTCAAATGTATGTATACGTACCTATGTCCCGTATAGATAGTATCTATTACCTGTGTGTGTGTGTGTGTGTGTGTGTGTGTGTGTGTGTGTGTGTGATTCTCTCTCTCTCTCTCTCTCTCTCTCTCTCTCTTCCTTCCTTCCTTCCTTCCTTCCTTCCTTCCTTCCTTCCTTCCTTCCTTCCTCCCTCCCTCCCTCCCTCCCTCCATCCTCCTTCCTCCTTCCTCCCTCCCTCCCTCCCTCCCTCCTTCACTATTCCTCTCCTCTCTCTCCTCCTCCCTCACCCTCCCTCCGTCCCCTCCTCTCCCTCTGCCTCTCCCTCTCCCCATCACTATCCTCCTCATTCCCTCTCCCCCCCTCCCCTCTCTATCACTCTCTCTCTCTCTCTCTCTCTCTCTCTCTCTCTCTCTCTCTCTCTCTCTCTCTCTCTCTCTCTCTCTCTCTCTCTCTCTCTCTCTCTCTCTCTCTCTCTCTCTCTCTCTCTCTCTCTCTCTCTCTCTCTCTCTCTCTCATATCCATCCAGCGTAGACAGAGTAAGGCCTCTGCCATTAAGGGAGTGAGTTAATCAGATGTCTCACCACGCTGGGTCATTGGGACAAGTTTGTTAGGCACCAATACTATAGGCACCTTGGACTGCCCCTTTGATGTTTTCGCATAGACGGCAATGGTAATGACACATCCTGACCCGCGCGCTTCCATCAACACCAATTCATGTGGACAAAAATTGCGTGTATCCTTCGTGACAAACAAGGAGGGTGTGGCGAGGGATGAGAAATCACCGACGCCGTCTTTTTTGTGTCCATTCTTTATATAGGATTCAAGACATTGTTTCAGATGAAGCTTAATTCCTGCGCAGTACTCAATTCACGATGACACAAAATGCGTGTATCTTTCGCTACAAACAAGGAGGGTGTGGCGAAGGACGAGAGATTAGTGGCTCAGATTTTTCCTCTCCCTTCTCTATTTAGACTTGAAGACGTTGTTTCGGATGAGGCTTCCCTTTAATACATGGGCAGTACTCAATTCACGATGACACAAAATGCGTGTATCTTCGCAACAAACAAGGAGGGTGTGGCGCGTTTAGGTGGGACGTGGGGGAAGTCAATAGTACCGTCTCTTCCTCTTCATTCCCTGTGTAGGCATCAAGACGTTGTTTCGCATGAGGCTACCTTGTAATCCCTTCGCAGTACTCGAGCGTAAAATCGGAAGTCTGGACCGGAACGAACAGGCGGGTATTGCATCCCAGACGTCCAGAAAGTGAACTTGGTAGGGATGCATTTCGACCAGGTGGCGAGGGTGGCGGCTCACCTACCTGGCGCCTCACCTGCCCTGGAGAGACTGACTCTTCCCTCACAGTGGCGTGGCAGGGAAATTATCAACTCCTGAATTTATTGCTCTTAATTTATTCCGCCAATGGAGTAAAGGTATCTGGGAGCACGGAGAGGGAGAGAAAGAGAAGACAGGGAGAGACGGTAGCAGTGAGGGTGGCAGTGGAGAAAGGGAAGGTGGAACGAGGGAAAAGTTTTCTGTCACGAGCAAGGGAGAGGCAATGGGAAGATTTGGAGTTTGGGAGATGAAGGCAGTCAGGAATCAGGAAGCACGGGACGCGGAGAGAGCAGGAGGAGGGACGTAAAAGGATGGAATTTGAGCAAGAGAGAGAGAGAGAGAGAGAGAGAGAGAGAGAGCTTAAAAGTAGAACGTAACTCACTGGTTCAGGAAGTGAAGATTACCGCCTCCTCTCCTCTCTCACCCATCTCTCTCTCTCTCTCTCTCTCCCCCTCTCTTGAACAGGACGTCTAGAAGATTACGTCAATTAGTATGTGAAGTTAAGGAATATTAACTCCATCATCGTACTAATTAATTCAGCAAATGAGTACACCGATGCGCACTAACCCCCTTTATTGGTGCACCCTCCTCCTCCTCCTCCTCCTCCTCCTCCTCCTCTTGGTTGTATTTCTCTTCCTTCTCTATATCTTCTGTTTGTCCTTT
>NC_059270.1:13376098-13458598 GCF_017591435.1 Portunus trituberculatus
GAGAGAGAGAGATTAGAATATCGATATAGAATGGGCAAAAAAAAAAAAGATCTGGAGACGACACGAAAGTAAAAACAACAAACCATACCATACACCACCCAGAAGAAGAAATAAATGAAATAGAAAAAAAAGGGCACGAGAAGGAGGAGAGAGAGAGAGAGAGAGAGAGAGAGAGAGAGAGAGAGAGAGAGAGAGAGAGAGCCAGGTAGGGAAGGGAAACAAGCAGGTGTGGCAGAGGGAAGGAGAAGGCAAGACGTGGCGTGCGTCGGCAGGTAACATACGCAGGTAACTTAACTAGTCGTCCCGGAACCTGTAATTAAGCCAGACCCGATACAGCAGCAAGAGATGGATGGGGATTAATTTCCTCTTTCCATGCTGCAACGTCAGTCTGTCGGTCTGTATGTATGTAAGTCTAGGCTGCTGTTAAGTGTGGAATGTTTGTACCGGCAACACAACACAAGCAGCACAACACACGGAGCACGCCGACCCGCAGTAATAATTCTCTTGAAAAATAAGCACTCGAGAATAAGTGAGCACGGGAGAGAGTATAAATGAACCAATATAATACCCATTGTTTGTGGACACGCTTATGAAAAACCTTCCCTGTCCCTTCCTTCTCAAGAGACGCTGCTCCGTGATAAGGCCGCGGCGTTCACGTGACTCTGCCTCGTAGCTTTTAATTGTAACAAATTGCCTCTGTGAACGATGATGCACACGGGAGCTAGCTGGAGGGGCAGGTGGGGAAGGAGACGCGGGGAGTCAAGGCGGGGGATTCTTACCGTCTCGTTATGCGACCTGGGAAGGAAAGGAAGGAGGGTTTACGCCACAGCTAATTCCCGTCCGCAGGGGTTAATGGCGACCGACTGGCTGGCATAATTCACGAGTGTCAGCGTGTAATTGTGAGGGGAATGACTCTGATTGGAGGGAAGTCAGGTCAGTAGTAGCCGGTCTGCCTCAAAAAGACGGAGGATGTGTGTGTCTGGGCTGTCTGGAGTGTTTGATGATGTGTGTATGTGTGTGTGTGTGTGTGTGTGTGTGTGTGTGTGTGTGTGTGTGTGTGTGTGTGTGTGTGTGTGTGTGTGTGTGTATGATACGGATATCTTGGGGTCTCAGACAGTAGTTGCGTTTGTTTGCCTTTATGGATTGCCTGTGTTATCTTCGTTTTTTTTCGTAATTTTTCTCTCTCTCTCTCTCTCTCTCTCTCTCTCTCTCTCTCTCTCTCTCTCTCGCTTAGTTCAGTTTTCCTTCTTCTTTCCCCGTAACTTTTTTCTTCAGTACCGTGAGTGTTAAGAAGAGAGACGAAACGTGTAAAAAATTGACTCTTGACTGCTTATATGACGGAAAAACACGAATTATTTCAATCTTGCTATTCACTTTGACTCTTTTATAGTAACCACCCTAACAATATTTCACTGTACTGTAGACATTACCAAAACACGAAAATAGCAATAGAAAACTTTACTCTTAAAGGAGGAAATGAAGGAGCAAGGATATGAGAAAACAAAGGAAGATGCATGAAGTCACAACACCCAAACGTGGCATTCCCTGCATTGCTGCTATAAATAGAAAGTTAGAGTGAGCGTAGCGGAAGTGTGTTTACGCCAGGAGGTCCGTTGGGTAATTTAAGATTTAGAGCGTGACCATGACCACCGCAAGCGAGGATAATCCAGAGAGAGAGAGAGAGAGAGAGAGAGAGTGTGTGTGTGTGTGTGTGTGTGTGTGTGTGTGTGTGTGTGTGTGTGAGTGTGGGGTGTGTTTACTGCTCACTTTTGGAAATTCAGTGATGATGAAAACAAGGCAACAGGAACAAAAAAAAAAAAATATTCTCGATTCTATTTACAAATTCTTCTGGAAAGTGGAACTAGGTAGGAAAAAATTGGGTATCATTGTATCCTTGTTTTCATCACCATTGGTTTTCACATGTTCCTGAAAGTCTCACATATTTTATTATTTTATTTTCTGTGTAGGCTAAGGACAACAATAATTGAGAAAAAAAACATACGAGAAGTTAATCAGTAAATAAAAGAGCCCAACATAATGTCTTATTTGATATGCAGCAATGTGGTGTGTGTGTGCTTGAGTTACATGTAGAGAGTGAGTGCCTCATTGGTCAGCGTTAGGAGAAACTGTGGAGCCACTAACCCTTGAATAAAAGCATCGCCAGGTACAGCACTTGAATAAACGAGCACGAAAAGACTATGAAAGGACAATATACGGAGTAATTAAGTCTTGACAAAATAGCGATTGCGTAATAACACGACCGTTGCTTGAAGTTATTAGCTACTTTGCCGCAGAAAAAATGCAAAAAACAAAGTACCGCGTTGTATTATACACAATAGTTGTTGAAACAAAGTAAATCTACTCAGAAAAGTGGTGATGAATTGAGTCTATGCAAAACAGTAATATCATAATAAGGCGTGCATTACTGTTAGGGTGTCAGGAATTTGACAAGTATTCAGCAGACACAAGGTACGAGGTTGTATAGTAAAAAACTGTTGTTCAAATGACGTTTACACTGCCTTTTAGTAATTAGTGAAGGTCTTAACAAAGCAGCAGGACCACAGTATTAAATCCGTTACTGTTAATTATTGGATACTTGACTCAAAACCCATCAACTACCAAGATGCGAAATTGAATAATATTAAACAGTTGAAAACTACACAAGACTACATAATTGCAATCAGTCCTTCAGTTCTCAGCAAGCTCCCTAGTAAGAAAAACATCAAAACGGAGAAATTGCCACTGGAAAATTAGATGTATGAGCGAAATTTACTTATCCTCATTCATTACATACGGAAACTACTCAAGGTCATGCACGGCCGTCCAGTCATCACCGTGCTCACTAGAGAAAGCTACATCAAGAGAGGGAAATGGACACTGAAAAATTGAGTGTGAGTGAAAATATGTCAAACTAGTGAATTCATAAGGTCGTGAGACAGGTGACGTTAAAATTACCAGCGTGTCCGTGTCCTACATGTAAGAGTCCGTAGCGTGTCGTTAGTGTCCCGTAACCCAGACACCGAGGAGGAGGCAGGGAGCAGGAGGAGGAAGGACTGGCCTTGAGTGGCCGCCCCGCGGTGACTCTCTCCCGGCCATCCCAGCGCATCCTTGTTTTCAAAGCGCCATTAATTAAGTGTACGTATACTCCATCTTTTTAATGGAACTTGTGATCTTTTTTTCTTGTTTTATGAGAGAATGTGTGACAACTTGGCCGCCAGTTGAGTGTTTCCGTGGTACTCTCGGAATATATATATATTTTTTATTTATTAAGATACACTTTGGTTATAGCTAGCGTAATTTATGGAATAATTTTTCTTTTATTTTTTTCAATGTATACTTTGTTTATCAAGTGTTATAATGGAACCCTGGAAATCATTACCTTCTCTTTGGTTTCCTTGGTTTTCATGATGTAGTAGTGTTTGCCTTCCCGTTTATCAAATATCTCAAATCTTGGTCATTATCATTGTTTACTTATTATACGATTTAATCAGATCTTGGATTGGTAGTGTTTTTATTTATTTATTTCTATTTATTTATTTATTTATTTTTTTTTTTGCGGTATACTTTTGTCATCAAATATTATGTAGTCATTTGGAAGTTAAGGAAAGTTTTCGTTTCCACATGCAAATATAGTTATGTTTAATCGCATTTAGGAATTTATTGTTATTATTTTCATTTTACCATTATTTTTCTTTATTACTGTTATTATTATTATTATTATTATTATTATTATTATTATTATTATTATTATTGTTGTTGTTGTTGTTGTTGTTGTTGTTGTTGTTGTTGTTGTTGTTGTTGTTATTATTATTATTATCATCGTCATTGTGTAATCAGTGAGTGAATGGCCAAACGAACAATACCGTTTTCAATTTGGTAACAAAATACATTCACTTTTTTTTTGCGTGTAATACAATTACGAAATTATCATGGCTGAATAAAATAGTTTGTGATTTATTTACGTGTTTACGGCAAATATCCGGCGGTGCTTTCTGATGTGTAGACTAGTGTTACTGTTGGTGTGTAGGTAATTGTCTTGCATTCAAGCTTGCCTGGAGGAAGCAAGGTGTACCAGCTGGGAGTGACTCAATAATGCTCGTGTATCAACATAATAGATTTACCCAACGGAGAAGAAGACCTAAGAGAAGGCTTACGGATGCAGTAAAAGAAGACGTGCTTGTAATGATAGTATGTCAACATAAAGGAATCTGTGTAGCAGGAGAAGGAGATGGAGATCTAAGGAAAGGTTTACTGGTGCAGTTAAGGAAGACATGCATGTAAGTGGAGTGACAGAAAAAGACTCAGAAGACTGAGCGCGTTTGAGAAAATTGATATGCCGAAGCGACCTCTAATAGAAGTAAGTATTCACCTACATATAACACAGATGTTGCTTCACTTTAAGTCTGCTCCATATAGTACACGATATAGTTTTTACGACTTGTTTTCCTTCATGCAGAACCAAGAGTTATGTAATGCTGATGGTCTTTCGAATCCTAATGATATTTTTTTGTGGACATTAACTCTCCTCCAGTGTCACCTGCTGCTGGTGGCTCTGGAATGTAGGGAAGGGACATCACAGTCTAACTATCGTCTTTGGTTTCCCTCTCCTGGTGTGTGTCCTGCTTCTGCTGCTGCTGCTGGCCCGGGATTGTAAGGAAGGAACACCACAGTCTAATTATCGTCTATGCGTTCCCCTCCTGGTGTCTCTAAAGGGATCACCACTTCAACGCTCACTCCTCGGGGGCGCTACACTTGTAAACACATTGCGTAGCCAAGTCGAACCATTAAGAGTTTACAAGCTGATAAACTTGTGGGCTGATGACCCTCTGACCTTGCCAACTTGTGCCATAACTTGCTTAAAACTTTGAACTTAACGCTGAGGTGCCGTCCCGACTTTGCCAACTTTCGGGCGTGGAGAGGAAGGAAAAGTGTTTGTTTTCGATGTTCTTTCCCTGTCATGGTAACCTTTCTCCATTCACGCCTGATCATAACTGACTGCTTCCCAGACACCGCGGCAACGGCTGCTCCTTACTTTCGCTTTCCTTACTTGTTGTTTTTCTTGCTTCTCGGTCTCTTTCTTACTCCCTTTTTCCGTTTTCTTTTTGCTACTACTCCCTTATTTTCTTTTTGTTATATGTTTTTCCTCCTCCTCCTCCTCCTCCTCCTCCTCCTCCTCCTCCTACTCTTTATATTCGTCTTCTTCTCATCTTCGAGAGTCGGATAGAGAGAGAGAGAGAGAGAGAGAGAGAGAGAGAGAGAGAGAGAGAGAGAGAGAGAGAGAGAATGAATTTTGAGTATTAATGCATTTCAAAAGTTGTATTTTGTAAAAGAGTTAAATAAAAGTCATGACTATGGAAGAAAGTAGCATTAATAATATATCGTAATTAGATGACATGGTTTCTGGTGTATTGAATTTGACACTGTATTTAGGGATGGAAACCAAATCTTTATGTATCTTTCTATCCTCTTTAGTGTTTGTTCGTTTCACCGGTTAAAATAGTTTCAGTTTTTCCTGTATCGAGCCATTTGAGGTTTGGTAACTTGCGTAATGAAATTGTTGTTTTGAGACTCATATAGAAACACGTATTTAAGGTTCTGTCGTTTTCGTTGGCGTTTTTTCTTTTTCTCCTATCACACACTAGTTACGAGGTAGAGTTGTTTTAGTGTCAAACATACTATCTTTTTATTTCTAGAGTTTTCCCAACTTTTAATTATGTTTAGTATTTCATAAAATGCATGCACACTGACACACTATCCACAGCACAGACAGAAAGAGATAGACACACAAAGTTAGACAGACACACACACAGACAAGAGAGAGAGAGAAACAGACAGACAGATGAAAACACACACACACACACACACACACACACACACACACACACACACACACACACACACACACACACATACACAAAGACAGCTATATTCTTGCACACTGGCTGACACACAACATGGTAGTAAAAGCAGACTGCCAAATAACCAAGCAGACAGAGACTGAGACAGACACACAGAAAGATATACAGCCAGACATAAGTGGTGATTAACGATCTCTTTTCCAATTATGGTTTCAAGGATTCCTCAGCGGCTGACGTGAAGTTAATCGGTCTATCATTAGTGGACATCTTTCTGTCGTCGCGGTGAAGGTCTGGGTGACGTAAATACTTGCAATCAGCGCGGTTGGCCTGGCGGTGTGTGAAGCAAGACGTGGTGTGGTGCTGCGAGTGGAAAGGCAATAGAGTTGAGAAGTTACAGTTTGTGGAAGGTGAAACATGATTCTGACTTGACTGTTATTGACTTTGTATTTGTTTTAGGTTGTTGAAACAGGTAAACATTCAGTGAAGCTTTATTTTATTTCTTTTTACAGACGACTCATCTTGGTTGGTGTAGGTGTAATTATTCAGTGTTATTGTCAACGTTTCTCTTCATCATGACCGCTGTTTGGTTTGTCGAGAGTATCGGAACCATCGTCACAGTAGACATTATATTTTGGAAGAGCAATCGAAGTTCACTGTGTACCATGAAGAGAAAAAATCAGAGTTAGTCATTTTGTTTCAGGAGGAAGTGGGAGCAAAAATTTCTAAATGAATAAATTCAAACCTGCGAGTAATTAACAAATTTTCCTCTGCAGTTCTCGCAGGAAAAAGAATAGACAAATAAAAATAACAGTCCGTAGAATTTACACAAAACATCCATCAGTTTATTAACGAACAACGACAAACTGTTCCAAACGAGTCGCTGATCCATGCCGGGATTTGCCCTTGAAAATGAATGCAGACAGAGTGAATGTGCCTCAGCTTACACGGGGACTGACCGTAAAGAGAAGTGTTTAACGAAGACATTATAGATAATCGTGTTATTAGTATTGAATTCAGTGGCGTGTATTGCTAAACAGATCATACAGGTAACGTAAAAATGTTATCGGTTTTCAAAGCATGAATTTTCAAGAGCTATCGTCCCCCCTAGGAAAGAGCAGCGAAATAGCGAGTAGACATTGGAAGTCTATACAAGTACTGGGTCAGACGGAGAGAAAAGGTAAAGATCGCGTGGAGAGAGTCAGTTGGTGAAGCAGTTAGGGGGATGACTTGCGGCAATTTCAGTGTTCAGGAAAGCTTTTGAATGTGGTCTGGGTACGGCGTAGAAACATTTCAGAATATAGAAGTAATTCTGATATGGTGCCACGCCTCAGTCTGAACTTGCGCCAACCAACGCCACTCTGGTCGTCACCCTCCTTCTGACCATAGATGAACCTCTACCATCAATCCTGGGCCGATTGTGTACTCAAAAAACGCGTGGGGGAACACACACACACACACACACACACACACACACACCATGACGTAAATGCTAACGGTACGCGATTATTGTTACTGTGTGTGTGTGTGTGTGTGTGTGTGTGTGTGTGTGTGTGTGTGTGTGTGTGTGTGTGTGTGTGTGTGTGTGTGTGTGTGTGTGTGTGTGTGTGTGTGTGTGTGTGTGTGTGTGTGTGTGTGTGTGTGTGTGTGTGTGTGTGTGTGTGTGTGTTTGTATTTGTGTGTGTGAGCTATCTCCTCTGTTGGTTTAATGTTTGTTCTCTTATTCTTATAGCGATATTTTTACTACATTTTACGACAACGATCATGGTCCGAAGAAATGGAATTAAGTTTTCTCGTTGACAAACATACTTTTTTCTTTTCGTAATCTTACTACAGTTTGTCGAGAAGTATAAAATTGAAAATACGAGCCAAATTTTTGTCTTCCAGAAATTACAGATCTAGTTTTAGAGAGTTTAGTGCAAAATTAGATGTGTAAAACTAGTTTGAGAATAGGTTAAGCTTATTCCTTGAACAAATTAAGTAAGGTTCATCTTCCCTCTGAGTCTTGTTTAGTCAAGTGTGCCATGCCTAATTTTCCCTTTTCGAGTCGATGGTTACTACTTGGACTAGCGTAGTTGTTTCCTCTACCTTCGTTTCCATTGCCCTTCTATCTATATTCTTCATTTTTCCCTTCTTTGCAAGTTCTTCTAACTTTCTTTGTTTATTCTTCATTTCTAAAAGACACCAATCACTCATCCTTTAATTCTATGTTCTCTTCGGTGTTCTGTTTCCATTTTGACATCTTCAAGTCACCAAGTATTCATCATTTAGTTTCAAGCTGTCTTTACTTTCATTTGTTCTTCCTTTTCTTTAAACACCAAACATTCAGGATTGTTTTTGGAGTTCTCATCACTTTGGTTCTTTTCCTCTTCATTTTTTTCAAGATCAAAATATACTCAAAATTTGCTTTTATCTGTGTACGCTTTTTTCCTCACTATCTTTCCCTACCTCACTATTTCCAGCCTATCCCTTCATATCCCCAATTAGTATACACTTGACATTCCCCCAATTAAGTTCTGGGATTTTATTTTATATTTTTATTTCTTCTGAGTACATTTGTTTCATCTTCCTTGGTGACACTTTTCTTCCGTAACATCTTTGCCTTTTCTTTCTTTCTCTGTTTCCATTTTTTTCTCTCTCTTCCTTTGTTGACAGTGTTCTGCAAGGTTGGTGAATGGTGGTAAGAGAAAGTCTCCCTTCTCCACTTCAAATCTTCTCTCTTCCAGCTCTCTCCCCCTTTCGTAGTTCTAACTATCTTATACTTTTATACCTACTGTTTTTTTCCTCCGTTACTCTTCCCAATCCCTTTTCTTCCTTCCTTAGTTGTGTTGTCTTCACGTTTTTTTTTTCTCTTTCGTTTTCTATTCTTCATGGTGTATTTTGATTCTGTTCCTATTCATTCTCTCCCACCCTTTTTTTGTTTCAATTACTTTCATTTATTTTCCCTTTTCTTTTTTTTTTTTACCCTTGTCTGTCTGTACATTTCCAACTTCTCTTTTATCCATTCCTACTTTTGTTTTCTTCTTTTTCTCTTTTCTATCCTTTATTTTATTCTTTTATACTATTTCCACTTTTTTCTATCATTCCTTGTTTTTGTTCAATTCTCTTTCTTTTCCTTCCTTCTGTACCTTTTAGTCCTTTGTTTTGACATTGTTTCTACTCTTTCCCTGCTATCTTTCTCTTCTATATCCTTCCTTTCTCTCCCTCCCTTGCTGCTGCTCTCTCCCGTCATTCACAGGTGAAAGAAAAATCTTGAGTTGGGTTTAGAGTAATTTTTGCCTCGGTTTGATTTTGTTAAAGGGGTCACGAGTAAATATTTGAACGTCCTGATTGGCCGAGGTCGTTTGTGTGACGATTGGACTAAAGCAAATGGAGGGATGGTAGTAGGAAAAGTACCCCTTAAATTGGAAAGTTGCAGCGCCTTTCTTTTCTCTCTCTCTCTCTCTCTCTCTCTCTCTCTCTCTCTCTCTCTCTCTCTCTCTCTCTCTCTCTCTCTCTCTCTCTCTCTCTCTCTCTCTCTCTCTCTCTCTCTCTCTCCTTTCTTCCTTTTTCGTTCTAATCTTCGTCGACAAAAAAAATCTGAGTAGGATAAAAAAATGTTTCGCTTGATTGCCCGAGAGAGATTGGGTTAGATCGGCGAGGCTTTGCGTGTTTGGACAAAGATTAATTATTTATGTTAATGAAATGCAAATTACTCACGAGATATATCATGAGCCTCAAAGCGGGAACAATATGAAATTGTTTGCCATTTATTTTGTTAGTGAATTTCATTGCCGTGCGTCGATCGGTAGGTGGGTGGACGGCTTGCTGGAATGGCTGGCTGGCGAGGACTGCTTTGGTCATAGAGAACGAAGAGAGACTAATATGAAGAGAAAAGAAAATAAAGGAAAGGTAGTTATTAAATGTTGAGTATACGTAACTCCTTATGTATAAAACGTGATAAAATGGTAGCGTATCACTGGGTATAGCTCACGCGCAGTACATGGAAGCCAGGAAGGAAGAAAATGCACAGTTGCCGTCGTGGAAAATAATCTCCTGAAATAAGCCAAAGAAAGAGAAAGAGAGAGAAAAAAAAAGTGCGTACGAGAGCAGCTGTGATTACCTTGAGTGTGTGAGGCCGAGTGGAAGGCGACTCGACTTCTGGCGGGGCGGGACTTCTCTTTTATTCAGCGCTGCATTACCTGACTCCCTTCCTCCCCCTCCACATCTCCCAATCATCTTCTCTCGGGAGCCTCCTCATCCTCTCCTTCCACAACACTAAGACACTCGCAGATTCATCAAAATCATCCTGAAGTGACCTGTGTTATATCTTTTACTGATAAACTTTGTGAGTGATGCTTCCCTTTCCTTACCCAGTCTGTTGTGCTTTGTAATGATCACCTGTATTGTCCCGCATGCGCATACAAGACTGAAGGAGCAAGAATGAGAAAGATGAAAAGAAAAGCAGTAGTAGAAGTAGGAGGCGGAGATAGAGGATGGTGGTGGATGAGGGTGGGGGGAGAAGAAAGAAGAAAAGAAAAAGGTGAGGAAGAGCAGGAGGAGAGGAAGGGGAAGGAAGAGGAGGTGCAGAAGCCGTAAAAATCCAGTCAGATATCCGGACTGAGACAGGGAGAAGAAGGTATATTCTGCTCGGACATTTTAAGGTGAGGAAGGTGGAGAAGGAAGAGACGGGAGGGAGGGTAGAGCGGAGAAGCAGAAGAGGAGAGTCAGATCAGGAAGGAGAGAGGGAGGGAAGGATATTGGGGAGAAGAGAGGTAGAGGGGGGGAGGTATTGAAGCCCAGTAGAGCGTTAGAGGTTTGTTGGGGTGAGTGCCGTTCTTGTGAAGGAATGTTAGGGGGGGAGGGAGAACGCAGGAGAGAGGATTGGAGTGGGGAGGAAGCAAGGAGAGAAGGAGGGAGGTACTCATAGTGGCAGGAACACACGAAGTTGCTGGGAAGGTAAGTTGGAGAAAGGAAAAAAAGAGAAGATACTTAGATATTGCATGAATAAGTGGGCTAGAGAGAGAGAGAGAGAGAGAGAGAGAGAGAGAGAGAGAGAGAGAGAGAGAGAGAGAGCTGAGAGTGGGTTGCTGTGATATTATGAGAAACGAGGAACACAGACAAGCGTGAAGGGTGATGGTTGTGCTTAAAGGAAGTGTGTAGGGCGGTAACGCATGACAAATACTTTAAAGTGTTGATGGAGGTGAAAATCAAGAGCGCAAAACGACAATAACATATATAATTCACGTTCATGTATTTACCAGAGCACTTTACCTTGTTATGCTGACACCCTCTGAATAGGATTATGGATGAGTATATCTTCTCTCCTCCCTCCTCCTCTTCCTTCTCGTCTTCGTCCTCTTCCTCCTTGTCTTCCATCTCTCTTTCCCTGATGGACAACTGCCGTGTTATTTAGTGTCTTGCAGTGAATTTAACAGCCTAGTCTCTTCCTCCCGCAGCGTTGGGTAATGTAATAGTGCCGTTCTCGTGACCCGCAGACGGCGCAGGCGTGGTGGGTGCACCGCGGCGGGTTGCGCCTGTTTGTCTATCTCTTGTTTGCATCTCTTCGGGTAAGACTTACGTCCTGTTTACCTCTGAAGCATAATAGAGAGCTGCAGGGAGATGAGGATTCATTGCTGGAGAGAGAGAGAGAGAGAGAGAGAGAGAGAGAGAGAGAGAGAGAGAGAGAGAGCAGGTCAGAAGTATAAGGATAATAGCAAGAAGGAAGAAAAGGAGACAAAAACTAATCCGAAGAAGTGGAATGATGTTCTGTGCATCACGACGAAGAGGAATATGAAGAAGAGGAGTGAGAAAGAAGGAAGTTTATGTTCTAGATATGGTGGAAAGACATGAGAGGATATGTTAAAGAGAGAGAGAGAGAGAGAGAGAGAGAGAGAGAGAGAGAGACAGACAGACAGACAGACAGACAGACAGACAGGCAGGCAGACAGACAGACAGACAGACAGACAGACAGAGAGAGAGAGAGAGAGAGAGAGAGAGAGAGAATGAATGAATGAATTATATCTTAAACTAACTTGTCCTAACCTAATCTAGCTTAACCTAACATGTAACTCTATGGTGAGGCTCATTTAGGCAGCCCCATGCCGCCGCACAGGCCGCGCCACACTCCCCCGCCGCCGGGGTGTAAAGTGGCCATATATATTAAACGATATCTCGCCGTATTTCAAGGTCGCAAATGATAACTGTGAATAAATATTTTAAATGGTCACGAGCGATGTTGTGAATATAATTGAATAAACGGGAGATAGCGTCGTATAAATGTTCTTAATTTGAAAAATGTTTATTTCCCAAAAATATTCTCTGTTTCAGCTGTGCGTGAGTGCGGGTGAGAGGCGAGAGAGGTGGAAGGGAGAGAGCATCACGGTATGGAGGTTAATGTTCGGCAGTGTTCACTGAAAAGTGTCTCAAAGACTAAGGGTGGCCACTATGTCCCTGCATTGCTGCCGCTGTGCACGCGACGGCTGCTCTTTGTGTCTTTTTAGCGAGGCATTGAGCAGTGAAAGGTTCCGAGATGCCTGTGAGGTGCATCGGTATTATGGGAACACAAGCCGCTTCATTGGTGTGGGTCGCTGTTCACACGCCTCGCCCTTGTCACAGGGCACGACTCTCAACGACTCAGGTAAATGCAGCTTTTGTTTATATTAATAATTTTCTTTTCCTGAGCTTGTGGCTTGTTTCTATGAGTGGTGGATGTTTCAGCTGAACCTTTTCTGTGATGTTCTATTGCATGTTTCTGCTTCGTTTTCTACTTTTACCAAACTATTGACTATTAAAAGCACGCCTAAGAAGTACATTTACAAGAACGTTTTAAGAACATAATTTCAAGAGTGTTTGAATTTGAGTGTGCTAATTACAAAATAATTTATTTATACCGGAAAAAAAATGACTTGTATGAATTGGAAAAGCAACAAAATAAGATATATTAGATATGAGTCTATAAATATTGCAAAAATACCTTGCACCAACGTAAAGCAAGGGCTAATAACGTGCTTACCAACTTGTGACGCTGCAGAGATAAGATCATATTCAGTATTCATTCCCTACTTCTCACCACCTCCTCACCATTACACCAGCGCCTGCCACGATAACATGCTTTGCCAGCGGTAACTCTCCAACAGTCTTCCTCACAGGCTTCTGCCCTCGTTGGTTGTGTCGGTGTCAGAGCATCAATTTACACGAGATACTGTTCCCTAGGAAAGAGTAACGAGACAGAGTAGACCTTGGAACTTGCCTTGTAGACTTCCCGAGCGTCATTCTAGGAAGGTTCTTGGCGAGATGAGTGCCTCACCTCGCCGCACACAAGGGAAATCGCGACACTGCTGAACTGCCTGCGAAGAACCTCCTATCTTTGAGGACGGTTTGTCTCCATTATACCCTCCTCTTCTCCAGGTAACTGTGTCCTTTCCACTAAGCTATTCACGTCTCTTTGTACGGAGGCGAGGTGCAAGTGCGAGGACCGTTTGGCCATTATGTGTGAATCAACGGGAATAACAGAGTGAGTGGCGCATCACGGCGGGCAGGGAGTGATTGCACTGGCGACGAGTTTGGCAGGGAGTTGATTTAGCGCTGGTGCGTTGATTGTGGTCTGCTTGTGTTGATTTGTCTCTGTACTATAGTCGTAAGTGTTCTTGTGTGTTTGTCTTAAATTTTATTACCTTTTGTATGTTTATATTTATTTTTCATAACCTAATTTCAAAAGTCTATTTTACATTGACTGAATCGAGTTACACTTATTACCTTGTACTTGTATTTTGTTCACTTCATTTGAAATTGGTATCACTTGATTCGATTGACTTTTGTCACGACTATTTACGTTTGATTTGCCTCATGAAAAAATAATCATCAATTGATTTGATTTTCTTATGTTCACTTCTGTCAGAATATCACTCTCTTCATTGTAAAAATCCACTTACCATTGACTGATCGTAAGTAATGTGTCTGATTGGGACTCTGCTTCCTTGCTAGAATTTACCATGCATGTCATAATGAAGACTGGGCATTGAGAACTCATATCGAACATTGCTTTCGTCGCCCTCCCCTTTCTTTGCATATAACATCACGCTTGTCGAGTGTCGCGCAGCTGAGGGGACTGGAGAGGGGAGGGGGGGAGAGGAGCAGGTAGCACCTCTGCATTGCCATTGATTGGTCTACCTATTAGCTTACGCTACCCACTGCATTGTTTAGGTCAATTCCTCCACTGTAATATTCTCATAAGATTGGCCGTCTCTTCTTTTTCTTTTACTTTTTTCGTGTTTTCCACCATCCTAAATCTGTATGTCCTTTGTTTCTTAATGTTCTTAATTAGTCTGCCTGTTAGTTTGCTTTATCAACTGCATTGCGTACATCAATCAAGCCATTGTAATATTCTCGCAGTATGATTGGTTGTCACTTCTTGTTTTCCTCCTTTTTTTTTTTTTTTTTTTGTACACACTAAGCCGTTGTGTCTGTCACCCGTGCACATCAAGCCATTATTTCCATGACGTTTTCCGATTGTCGATGTCTTGCCTTTATTTTTTTTTTCTCTCTGTCATATTATCATTTGTTTACTAAGTATTTAAGAACAACAAGCAGCGTATAATACCAAAGACAGGTTCTGAAATGTGCCTGAGAAAACTCTGCATCATGTTAATTTTGTTATTGTCCGTCACAAATAGGTTTTAATTTTCATTATTTCGACATCAGTTTGATTTTATTCTAAATACCAAATGGCATCAAGTATAAGGTAATATTTGTAATAATAGAATCGTTAAGAATTATCTTCATTCATTCATCTACTGCTATTATAAATCTATTGACTCCTTCTTCTGCCAAAGTTTACTTGTTAACCTTGCTTTTTTGATAATATAACGTGGAAATTGTATCAAATTTAGGATTAGAATATCTGTCGTAATGAGGACCTTAGAATTATCATTTATTCATCCACTCCTATCGTACATTAGAAATATATGAAAATGTTTTTGAATTTTGAGAAGCTTGAGTATTGAAAATGTAGATCCGGGAGTTTACTGTCACTCGTCAAATATTTTTCTTGAAGACGTGGCCTGTGAGGAGGTGTGTCTGCCTCCCTGTCACGCCTTATTGCTCATTTAGTTTTAAGTCTTTTGGTGCTTTAGCAAGTTTTCAGTAAATCAGTGGACTTGTTAGCATTTTCCCTCAATTTTATGTCATTTAGCTTGTTTTACGTAGAAATTCAACAGATCAGAGGGCTTGTTTCTATCTTCTCATAATCATAAATCTTTTCGTCTTCTTTGTTAGGGAACTGTCAGCAGATTTAGTGAAGAGGAGAAATGTAGAGGAAGTGAGCTCAGACTTGTGACCACGAATGTATTAATATAACTTGGTGAACTTTGAGGTATTCATCTTTATGAGCCTAGGACACTTTTTCCATCAACCTGCAAATCGATATCTTGTACGTGAAACACACAGTACGATCCATTATTTACGCGTACCCTATTATAAAATCATCATTCGCATGCAGCAATATTCTCTAATAATGACCTATCATCATAAGCTTCAGGCTATTTTTTCATGACTAGTTATTGGTAATGTACTGTACGTATGCCTTCTTTATAGAGAGTGTACTGTTATTTCCTGCTTCACGTGGAGGCATTCCTCAGCACTGATCCACATAATGTTTGATTCATTTAAGGACTCCACGCCTCTCTGCCTCTCTCATTGTTGAAATATATTGGAAACTGTTAAAACTTTATTCCTTAATCCTCAACCTCATACTTTTTCAGTTTAAAACCTATTTTTCCTTGTGTTGCTTTTATATAAATGTATTTTTTTTCTTGTTATGGGCAATGAAAAATAAGGAAAAAGCGATAACTGTTAGGATATAATATTATCCTTTTGCCACACATGTTTTCATTTTAACGTCTTTTTCTTTTGCTGTGTGTATATGTTATTTTGTTGTGTGATGTTCATGTTAATATACAATTTTCTTTTGTTATGTATGTCAGAAGGCAAACAAAAGAAAAATATGTTTTTTGGCTAAAGTATTCATTAAAAAATAAATATAGAAATGTAAGAAAAAGAGCTCAACTACTGCTCCAGAAAAATATCAAGTAGAAATGATATTCAAGCGGAAAGGTCAATTTAGTTCTGAACCTCTCCTTGAAATTTGAAATAGTCATTTATTGCATGTATTACAATAATAGGTGTGGAATCTCGTTGGAGTTACCTCAGATCTCAAAATATCTTTTCACTCTCCTCTCTGCACCAGTAGCGTGAGTCAGGACTCCTCGCAGCTACCGGGAACCTATTCATGATAACCACGTGCTGACTGTTTCGTCAATATTTCTGTATTCAGTGTTGGCACAGAAAATGCTAGAGAGTGTAATGTAAAGCTGTTGTGAGGCGTGGAATGTGATGCATGACGTGCTGGCGTGCAGAGTGTGGCCTGTAAATATACGAGTATAAAATAGCCATTCCTGGAAAGTTTACCCAATTAGTTTACATAAAGTAGAGTGAATTTAATGAGTTGGTGGCTTGGCGGAGACTTAGCGGCCTTCTAGCGTGATACACGGCACACTATTTTTGGGTGCGTAACGTGCGTCTATTTTGTATGGACTGGGGCGACGGGACCCGTGGGAGAGGTTGTCAGCTCCTGCCCGACACCAAACATCAGTTCTCGCTTAAAATTTCTATCGCGACAATACACAAATATTTCCGCGTCATGCTGCTCTGAATCTTTAACGACGTACATGTTCGAGGTAACACCCGCGGTAGCCCTTCTGTGTAAATCCCCACACAAATAAAATCCCTTCCACGAATATTCCTACATGAGGATTTCACTTTAAGCCATAAATATTCCCACGCTGTGCAGCTGTGAATCTTTACTTACCTGGTCACAGAAACCCTCTTGCGTAAATCCAACGCAAACAAATATTACCCACGAATATTACTACACAAGTGTTTGCATATAAGTGGAAGATTCGTTTGTGTGGAGTGGATAAGTAACTTATGGAAATTTACGAGCTAGCATAACGGCTACGTAACTCTTCTATGTAAATCCTACACAAATAAATTCCTCATGAAAGTTTCACTCATGGCAATTTCCCATGACGAATTTACCCAGACCAGAGTAATCTAACCTAAATTAACCTAAGTGCAACGTATCTTAATCATCAACTGTTACAATTTCGAGCCAATCTTTCAAGCTGGAAGATTGTTAAAAAAAAAAAAATGGTGAATTTAAGAATTTCATAGCCCACACTACCATATCTAACTCGTTGCTCCACAGGCAGCAAACACGAAAAGAATGACATATCAGAAGGTCTTGAATAGCCTTCGAGGTCGCTGAGCATCCGAGAGTGAAAAGAGGATGTATATACTTATAGTAGCGGAAAATTTAAGCTTATCACTTTCCTCTTGAAGAAAATGTCACGATAGAAAATCTTCGTGTCAAAATATTTCTCATTTGGTTACATATTTTTTCTGAATCCTGGTTGAGAAGCTTGTCAGCTTACTTCCATAAGCTCCAATAGGTGCAGGTTTTATGAAGAAGGAAATAAAGAGTACTGAGAGAGAGAGAGAGAGAGAGAGAGAGAGAGAGAGAGAGAGAGAGAGAGAGAGAGAGAGAGAGAGAACAAAAGGGAGGAAAGGAAAGGACGGAGAAAATAAAGAATGGTGGTAAAAATGGATGGAAGGAAAAGAATGAAAGAAACAAAGAAAAATAAAGAAGATCAAGAAAATCAAACGAAATACAACAAAGCGTGCATATATATATATATATATATATATATATATATATATATATATATATATATATATATATATATATATATATATATATATATATATATATATATATATATATAGAGAGAGAGAGAGAGAGAGAGAGAGAGAGAGAGAGAGAGAGAGAGAGAGAGAGGAGGTTGGGGGGGACGTAATAACATAAAATGGTATGATAACGATACGAACAGAGCGCCAGGAATAATATTACAGCGGAGGGAATTGGTAATGAAAATAAAGCATGAATATCTTATTGGGGGAAAGGGGAGGGAAGTTAGCAGTTGAGGTGCCTTGATTTCTGATTTGGCCAGGCGGAGTCACAGGCGGGACGGGTGACGCCAGCGGGACGAGGCACAACGACCCCTCATGTGCGTGCCTGTCTTCATGAGGCGCAGCTAATAGAGAGAGATCAGTTTGCTACGTCTTGATGGGGAGCAAATTGATGGACAATGACTGATGGCTGCAATGAAGGAGAGGGAGAGGAGGTGGAGGAGGAGGAGAAAGAGAAGAAGGGGGGAGTTTCAGCATACTCGAGAAGACTGAGAGAGTTGGAGTGAGGGATAAGGAAGGTGTTGTAACGAGTAAGATGACTTTTATCTCTATGGTCTATAACACACGTGGGCAATTCGCTGTTGCTCTTCTATTTGAATGTTTAAATTGTCGTCCTCTTCTATTCTTAGAGGTGTAAATGCCAGGCAGGGATTTAGAATGAGGGTCCTGCAGAAGCCCATACCTATGCAGTAGTTAGTCGATGAGAGAGTTGATAGGAAGCATATGGGTGTTCATGGGGTGTTCTGCTACTCAGTGATGGCTGATATATGGGTAGCTTTTGTTAAAACTTGAACACAGGTCACAGAGATCACCAGTTCTGAGCGCTGATCACTCGGCTCTCGGTAAAGATACGATTGATTATATAGAAAGAAAGTGTGACGATGGCTTATGTTTTCTGTTCAGTAATATGTAAAGAAGATTAGTTTAGGATTACAAAAAAAGACATTAACTAACTATTACGTTTGACTTGTGTTCACCCCAAAATGTTCAAGTTGATTTAGCTTCTGAGATGTATCGACTCCTTTGAAACAGTCGTGCACGTCATGGGAAGATGAGATGGAAACGCGGGATAATGCAGTGTGTTCCCGAGTATATGCTGGGGAGGTCGTGCTAAATAGGTGTGGGACCTGCACTGCGGAACATGCGAGGCCGGGGTTGCTTTAGGTGGATAGGCCAACAAGGTGACAACTCTGTAGGACTGCCGCAGACTGTTATTAAAGGCGGTGAGGCTGAGGGGCGGCAAAGGTGTTTCACAAGTCAATTATAACTTGGGTGAGCCGCGCCTCGCCAACCTGCCTGACGCCGTGTACTTAGCCGGCTGCTGTTGGCTTTTGTGTGGCGGAAATTATCGAAGTGGATCCAGTAAACTCGAAGAAAACAATGTGTTGGTGAAGCGTGGGACACAAAGACGTTATGGAAAGACCACCTTGCGAAAAAGGCAGATCGGCTTGACAAAGTCGACTTTAACATTTTTCTTAGTGACACGAACACCAATCATGAATGTAGTTATATAAATGGAATTCTTCTTTTAGACTGTTTATTGAATTGCAAAGAATTTTTTTTCTATTTGTTTTTCGCTTTTTTCCTCACCCACTATTTATTTTCTCACGTATTTTATTACGGGCAAAAAGAAAAATGCTCAGCTAGTACCGTGGGACTGAGAATAACGGGGAAAAAAAATCAGTAAAAACCCTGAAAATTATCACCATAAATTGAAGTGATACAAAAAAAAAAAAAAAAACAGAAACTTTCCTAATCAATACATTAAATTTAGGAGTCTGTAATTCTGGCGTGAAGGTGATGTACGCGGAGTGAGTGAGGGGGACTAATACATACGAGTTGTGAAGCGGTATCACATAACGAGGCAAGACAAGCACGCTGCTATCTGCACTAGACTCAGTAACACGTTCTTTGAGTCAGCAGAGAAGATGGAAGGATATACCATTACATAGCGAAACACTAGAAAGTTGTCGATGCAAAGAGAAAGAGAAAAAAGAATATGTAAGGTTCAGTAACATGTTCTCTGAGGTAACAAGAATACAGAATGGAAGGATATATCATTGCACAGCGAAACATTAGGAAAGTGTACAAAAATAATGAAGGCTCAGTTCAGGGAGAAAGATAGAAAGTTATATCATTGCATAGGGAAACATCAGGAAGAAATAATGAAAAGGGAAATATTTGCGTTTTCCCTTCATTTTCACTGATGAAAACCTTCTATATGTATATCTGTTTTTTTCAAAGTTTTCTCTTCAAAATGGTTCAGAATAATTCTTTTCAAATTCACCATCATTTTTCCCATTTCTATCCTCAATTTTCCTCCTAACCTTCCCACGATCGTACACTTACATTCACTGCTACTTTCCTTAAAAAGAAAAAAAATTTTCTCCAAAATTCATCTCCCTCACATTTCACTGTCTTCAGTATTTAGTCACTATCCTTCCCTCTGAACTCCCTCTCTCTCTCCCTCTTTCTCTCTCTCTCCCCCCACGTCGTGCTCCCTCAGACGGTCGACGCTGCACCTCCACCAACACCTCCAGACCGAGACACTTGGCGCGGCCCAGGGTGGAGGCGCGTCGAGTAACGCCTAACACCTGGTTAAGCTCCTTAAGGCCCTCATTAGCATACTCCCGATCCTCTTACCTTTCCCTCCGCGACCCCCTCCCTTCCTCTCCCTGCCACCCTGCTCTCTCTCTCTCTCTCTCTCTCTCTCTCTCTCTCTCTCTCTCTCTCTCTCTCTCTCTCTCTCTCTCTCTCTCAACACTTAAGACACTTTATTATGCCTGTTAATGAAATAGAGTCTTATAGCAAATCATAAGGTCAATAAACACTCATTGTTGACTAGAATGTTTCCTGCGATCACGTTGAATTTAGAAACTAGGAAGAATGTAAATATATACAACAAAAAAATACTGAAAAAAATTAAGAATAGGATGTAATAGCAACCTCTCTGAAGAGGGCACACACACACACGCACACACACACACACACACACACACACACACACACACACACACACACACACACACACACACACACACACACAAAAAAAATATCTCCACCCGGCCGGGGAATCGAACCCCGGTCCGAAGATCGGAAATAATGAGCTCTGAGCTCGTTCCGTAGGGTAACGTCTGGCTGTCTCGTCAGAGACTGCAGCAGATCAAACGGTGAAACACACACACACACACACACACACACACACACACACGTTAAGCATTTCAGTTCATTGTCTTAGTGTCCCCCCCCCCTGTACATTTTCAATGTAATTTTTTACATTGCCAAAGTAATAAACCGTATATTATTATTATTATTTTTACACACACACACACACACACACACACACACACACACACACACACACACACACACACACACACACACACACACACACACACACAACCACAGGCATGCGCGCACACGCACACAAATATATTACTTGTAAGTGTTAGAAAAAAAATTCTTCCTTCTTTAGTATACTCACCGAATTAACTGCTGTTGGCATTCCGTAACCAATTAATCCCCCACCAATGGCTGAGACATGTCCGTACACTCGCCAAGCTAAAATTAACGAAGGTCAATATACCGTCGCCTACATTCTAGTGAGTCACCGCGTCGACGTGAATGTGTCAGAGAAGGGTGGTGGCAGCATGATATTCGTAGGCTTGGTTGGGCTGTGCTGGGCTGATGGTGGTGGTGGTGGTGGTGGTGGTGGTACTTACCTAGACGCCTCCCCGTGTGGTTAGTCTAAATATAGCCCGCATCTCCGCTAAGCTAATTTAAGCGTTGCTGGTATCAAGGTTTTTTTTTTTTTTTATATTACTAAGGTTCCTTCTCTTCCTCATCCTCCTCCTCTTTTTTTCTCTCATTTACTACTACTACTACTACTACTACTACTACTACTACTACTACTACTACTACTACTACTACTACTACTAATACTAATGCTGCTGCTGCTGCTGCTGCTGCTGCTGCTGCTGCTGTTGCTACAACAATAACAACAGCAACAGCAATAGCAGCAGTAGCAGCAACAACGACAACATCATCAACAACAACAACAACAACAACAACAACAACAACAACAACAACAACAACAACAATCACCATTACTACTATACCGTACTCAGATAATGCATTTTTTCTAGACTAACCAAAACAATGCATATCTTTAGTTTTCTTTTCTGTAAAAACGTTCATTTCTTTTATAATGATACTTTGAACTTTTCTCTTTTTACATATGACTACACACAGTATTTTCAGTTCTCTCCTCTCCTCTTCCTAGCATTAAAGAATGTGTGTGTGTTTTCAGCGTTCAATACGCTTACATCTTTCATCACTCTCTTTTCTCTCTGATTTCGTTATCCTCCTTCCTACATTTATCGCCTTCTTCCTTTCTTTTTTAACGCTTCTTTCTGCTCCTCTTCCTCTTTCTCCCTCTTTCCATTCTCGTTTAGTCCTCCTCGTCTTCATATTCCTCCTCCTCTTCCTCCTATTACTACTATTTCTTCTCTCCCTCTACACGCAGTATTTACACGGCTCCCTGCAGGTAAGAAAGTAGACTCGGCTCGTGAAGGCAGCAAGTCTACGATAAATATGCTTCCCCTCCGGACCACAGAAAGGGGGGGATTGGGAGGGATGGGGAGGGAAGGTGAGGGAAAGGGAGCAACAGGAGGACGAGGAGGAGGACTAGGGGGAGCGCAGGAGTAAGGGTTGGGTAGAAGGAAGGGTGAAAAATATAGAATAAAATATTAACTCGAGGGAAGGAAAGATACGAAAAGTTTGGGGAGAAAGACAGGATTAAGTTAAAAAAGAAAGAAGATAAAAAAAAGTGCTTTGAAAAGTTTAGAGAGAGAGAGAGAGAGAGAGAGTGAGTGTGTGTGTGTGTGTGTGTGTGTGTGTGTGTGTGTGTGTGTGTGTGTGTGTGTGTGTGTGTGTGTGTGTGTGTGTGTGTGTGTGTGTTAAATAGACACATATACAGGCAGACAGAAAGACAAACACAGACAGTAGCTGGTACCAGAAAGCTGAATACGAACAGACACACAGACCATATCAGCTGACAGACACACACACAGACAGACAGACGGGTGAGCGGACACAGACATTCCAGACACGAACATATCACCTGAAAATGGAAATTGAAACAAAATCCAAGTCAGCTCATACGCTTCCTAAAAAAATAAATAATAATAAATAAAAAAACATCAGACTAATATTTCCAGAGCGGGACCTGCGTATCTTTTATTAAGTACGATTCGTTAGGACCTTTTTACATCAGTCGGAGAGTAAAAGTCAAAAGAGTCCCTGTAAGAGTCATTTTTCGCTTGGATGCCGCGAGAGTGCCGTCCGTGTAGCTGCTGCCGCCACGGAGCCTGCACCGGAATGGGAGACACGGAAAGATCGAAAAAATAACAAAACTAACAAAGAAAGTGTCTAAACATTCCAATCAAGGTCTTTTCTTCCCGAGAAAGTTAACTCGTTATTTCAAGGCCAGATAATTGACCAAATTTGTTCCTCTCTAAAGGGAGTGAATCTTTTTCCCTCTAAGCGACAGTGAGAAACCGTGTAGGGCTATACCAGGTGGCGGCGGCCGAGGGATGGGAGGAGACGAGCTGTGGTGTTCCGGACTGGGGAGCGTATGGGACTGTGAGGTTTATAGAGGCAGCTTGGATTGGAAGAAACGGAGGTTGTTAAAGGATATTTGCTTAGTGGATATTGGTTAAGTAAATATGTGGCCTGGTTTCTCTCTCTCTCTCTCTATTTTTTAATTTTTTTCAAGACAACACAAGAAGTTGAACTGAGAAGGGAAAGTTCAGACAGTGGGAGAAGACATCATAAGTGTGTAGTTTTAACCCCTTCAATACTGGGACGCATTTTGACCCTGAGATTTGTGAACGATTAACCCATTTTATTGACATTAGGAAGGGTCTATGGAGGTCAGAAGATTAATGGCCACAATCTTCACTATTTAAATCCTCCTCCACATAAGTTTCTGGACCTGTAGAAAATCACCAAATATTAAGTAGAATGAATATGGAAACGCGTCCTGGTTTATGTCACGTGTTGCAGGGAATTGGATCACAAACTCCCAATATACTTCACTGTTGCCTTTCCTTCCTTTTCCTTCCCTTTAGAGTGGCGCCAGGCAAGTGACAAGCGGTAAAAATAAAGGAGTTCGCTTTGTTGTTATTCTTTTTGTGGATGTGCTTGTGTTTATCCATACTAGTACAAACACACTCATGAATCTACCTCTGTTCCTCTCCCTCTCTCTCTCTCTCTCTCTCTCTCTCTCTCTCTCTCTCTCTCTCTCTCTCTCTCTCTCTCTCTCTCTCTCTCTCTCTCTCTCTCTCTCTCTCTCTCTCTCTCTCTCGTCTAGCTCAATCCAGGATGCAGGTTTCCTTTGTGTCTCATAACTCACCTTCACAATTACTTTCTCTGCAGACATACCAACTCTCTTTATCCTTTTGAAACTCTCTCTCTCTCTCTCTCTCTCTCTCTCTCTCTCTCTCTCTCTCTCTCTCTCTCTCTCTCTCTCTCTCTCTCTCTCTCTCTCTCTCTCTCTCTCTCTCTCTCTCTCTCTCTCTCTCTCTCTCTCTCTCTCTCTCTCTCTCTCTCTCTCTCTCTCTCTCTCTCTCTCTCTCTCTCTCTCTCTCTCTCTCTCTCTCTCTCTCTCTCTCTCTCTCTCTCTCTCTCTCTCTCTCTCAGGGCCTCACCTGTCACATTAACAAGCAGACATTGCGAATCAGTGTTCTATTTTTCGTTATCTTTGTTTTGTTTTGCCTTCCAGATATTCAGATTTCATTCTTCCTTCGTATAACATAACCATCCATCTTAATTTGCTGGAGTGTGTACGTTGTGTCAGGTGAATGTAACTCCCAATCTTGGATAATCTTTGTTTGGGAGTTCCTTACACTATAGTTGCATTAAATTTTGAAGTAAATGTAATGTTAGATATGCAGTATTGTGAAAATTTTATCTCTACAACATTGTTCTTCCCCTTTCGTGTCTCTGTTGTCAAAAGGAGACTGGTCTTGTAAGGTTATAGATCAAAAGCAGAGGAAAGCCATCTATCGCTATTTTCATTTACAGTAACGTGATGATTACTCGAAAAAAAAAATTACGTAAGACTTCAACTTGGTATAAACATTATTAAAACTTGTCTGAGATTTGGTTTTGTATTATCTCGTTAATTTTCAGTCAATGCATCTTTTTCCTTCTTTGTCATTTCCGATGCAATCCGCATTATAATGTAAAGAAAGTTTGGTTTTCATTTCCTGATAGAAGATCCATCGATAGAGGAAAGAAGCTAACAGTCACAAGTTTGTCGATTTTCTTTTTCTTTTCGATTCATTCAGTTTGATGCACAGCAGTGTGAAATGACTATCGCCCAGTGTATATGCTTTTAGAAGTGCTTGTGTGGAAGAAAGCTTGTTAGGGTGGTTGTGTGTGTGTGTGTGTGTGTGTGTGTGTGTGTGTGTGTGTGTGTGTGTGTGTGTGTGTGTGTGTGAGTGTGCATGCGACAATTCTTTCATATATTGCTTGTTTAGTATATGATAAAACTGTCTTTATCAGTAACTAGAAAGACACCGTTAACATAAAAAGATGAATATAGAATAATAGGACAAAAAATCAAATAATTCAGACCGTTTAGTACCCATAGCTTCACCTGCAACAAGCGTCACAGTGCTCCTGCCCGCCACCCCATAAAAAAACATCGACTTGAAAACAATTACACAACACTATAATGCTAATTACTTACTTGTGCCACTGATTTTTTCCCCTTTTGCACTCGCGCCTCACTATAACGAGTGGAGTTTTAGAGCACTTTGTAATGATTAAAATTTACCCTTCCCTTCGTTTCCCAGAGAGAGAGAGAGAGAGAGAGAGAGAGAGAGAGAGACTTGTAACGATGTGCTTTTCTTTAAACATCCCTTCCCTGTAATCCGTCTTAGTATAAATAGACGTAAATACATTGCATAAAACAAGAGAAAGAGAGAAAGACAAAGACAAAGACACAGACAGAGACAGATAGAGAGATAGTGAGAATGCAAGCTAGTCAAGTCAGCGCTCCCTTCCTGTCAGTACATTCCAACGCTCTTGTACATTCCGCAACACTCCCCCGATCACTACTTTTAAAGCTCACAATTTTTTTTCTCCCATCACCAGTTAATTATTCCCATGCTGATAAAGTCACGCGATGGCATTTGCTTTGTGACGCACGAAACTGAATACCGTGTGCGCTTTTTTTTATTTCTTTGTGGAAAGGAATAGGATGGAGAAGTGATGCAAGGAGAGGTGGAAGGTAAGAACGAAGAGGAGATGCTATAGGACATTTCACAGATTTCTGGCTATGCTTGGTTGCTGGCACCTTCACTGGGTTTATCAATGGCGTTTTTGTTGACGTGGACCTGAGTCTCTGTTCCGTTAAAAAAAATATCATGGAGAGGTGTAAAAAAAAGACTTGTAAGAAAAGATGGTAAGACAGGGATTGAGAAAAGAAAAAATACGAAGAGGAAAAGGATGTGAAGGAAATAAAACATTAACAATTATTGTAATAAAATATGGAGGGAAAAGAAATTAGTGAAAGGATAGAGAATTGGAGAAAAACAAACGAAAATTGAAAATATATGGAGAAAAGAGAATTAAAGCCGGAGGATGGGACTTTGAGGAGTAATGACGATATAAGAAGAGGTGTGAGAAAGGAATTAGTTGGAATTAGTTGAAAGAAGAAAAAGGAAAAGATGGAGAATGATAAAATGACAAAGAAAGGAAACAATTTAGTGGAAAAAAGAAAGATGTAGGAAAGAACCAATAAAGGAAAAAGACGTGGCAGGATACTGGGAGAAAGAGAGAGAAGACAATAAAGGGTATAGAAAGGATAAGAGGATAAAGACTGGAGCAAGGGACTGATAAAGAGGAGCAGGATATGAACATATTAATAATAAAAAAAAAAAAAAAAATATCTCGTTACGTGTTTATTAAAAGCACACAAACGAGTCACTTTGGAGTCGCATGAATATTTTTTTTGGACGCGTCAGGTCACATGGAAAGTGCTCGCCCAGTTATGCCTACCGGAATAACAAGCAGGAGATTTGTGGAGTTTGTGTCAAGCTGGCCGTCGGTCTTATTGCTTACTATACAGGAAGAACACACACACACACACACACACACACACACACACACACACACCACTGGCCACCTCGTAAGCCACATTCACCTCATTATTTGACAGCCCGAGCCTTGCACTGTCAAGATTCAATATTAGATCGTTTTTATTTGTACAGTATTAATCAACTAAAAGAAGGTGTTGAATTTGACACACTAACACAGGAATGCATGAAATCAGAGAATGTTAACCCAAATATCGAAGTAAGGATTTTGAAACAGAGAGACATATGGGACACTAAAGAATATAAGGAATGTTACAATAAGCCATCAGCTCCACACGTGGCAGGCCTTGTATACATAAATCAGTTTTTTTTTTTAATTTCCATAATGGATATTTATTAATCAACAAGCTAAGTTATACTCACTAAGTCATACTCTCACGCATTTTTTCACAAACTAAGATGTGCGTAGTAATATAATACAGTAGAAAAGAACAGGTAGACAAGTAAATAGATAAATGTGTAGAAATTTTGAATGTTTTCCATGGAATATTCCAGACACCTGCAATATTATCTACTTAGCTCATAATTCTCTCAAGAGACAAAAGGTTTTATAATAAAGAGATTATACATTTCCGGCAAATGGATGACGTTTCTAAATCTCATTTGTAACGTTTACCGTAAACCACGTCTGTTAAAAGAGATTAGGCTCCTAACGAACCTACGTAATGGTATCGATTGTTCCTGCCTTCATTATTACATGCTGTGCTCTGAAGTGTCTGTTCCGTCCTTGTCTCCTTACTACCTACCTTTTCCTAATATAGATCGTCCTTTTTTATGGGTATTATTAGGTAAATGGTAAATTGTTTGGTGTTCCTTTAGTGCTTTGTCTTATTGTGTATTTAGATAGTTGTTTATTTATATATCTATTCATTTATTTACTTCTCTGATCGGTCCTTCTCCACTTTCTGCCTCGCCTTTGCTAATATAGATCGTCCTTTTTATGGGTATTAGTAAGGAAATGGTAACTTAGTGTTCCTTTAGTGCTTTGTCTTCTTGTGTATCTAGATGGGTGTTTATTTATATATTAATTAATCTATTTACTTGTTCTCTTATTGTGATAGTTGACTCTTAAATGAGCATCAGTAAGTAAAGGGTAGGTTGATTTATGATGTACTTTTTGCTTTACTGTGTATCTGAATGAATTTATGTTATATATGTTGATATATTGTCTATTTTATCAGTTATTATTTTTACTTATTACACATGATGATTTAGTATTTCCCCTTTGTGAGCCAAACTTTTTCATCATAAATGGTCTTTCACAACTCTTAATTGTTATTGCTTATTGGTATTATAATTATATCGCATTAATTTCCTCAGCAGCGAAAATAATACAATAATGATGATATTCTCACTGTGAATCTATCTATTTTTTCTCGTCTCTCGAATAAAACATATTTCTCTTCCAGATGCTCTTTCGTGACACTCAAGCATTATTGTCTATTATAACCATTACATAATTGAACCTTTAATTTTCTCCCACTAAACCAAATGTAAAAAGATGAAGTCTCTACTGTGTTTTCCGACATATCCTTTCCTAGCATGTAAGTAAAGTCACACACACACACACACACACACACACACACACACACACACACACACACACACACACACACACACACACACACACACACACACACACACACACACACACACACACACACACACACACACACACACACACACACACACACACACACACACACACACACGCAGATACACCCTCATACCTAGACAAATAACAAGAGCAAAAGGTAAAAAACATAAAAAAGTAACACCACCTTTGGGAGCTGCAATGAAACAGCACCGAGGCAACACAACACCACAATACACTATACAACACACAGACATTCGCGCTCACCTCATCCGCTTGAGAAGAAGATAATTTTCCAAAGTAGACGACGAGCAGCGTGATCCTCCATCTGGGCGCCACAGAGCACACCTCGAGTCTGTGAGGCATGACATTACTCGCACAGGGAATAAACACAAGGGTCGCCCCATTAATCACGTGTAGCTGTAAAACAAGAGGCGTGCAATTTAACTTCTGTAAATCGCCAGCCATCTCCGTGATCACTCCAGGGCAGTCACGTTTCTGCTGGCCACACCTAATTCTCCTCCTCCTCCTCCTCCTCCTCCTCCTCCTCCTCCTCCTCCTCCTCCTCCTCTATCTCTTTCCATCCTTCTACATAATCTTTTGCTTTGCTTTTTATCTTCTTCTTATCCTTGCTTTCCTCTTTCTCTACCCAGTTCTCTTTCTCTCTCCTCCGCTCCCTTCTTTTAGTCTTTTTACATGGTCCGTTACTAGTTTTTGCATATTTCTTAATTTGTCTTGTTCCTCTTCGTCTTCCTACTTCTTATCCTCCTCCTCCTCCCCTGTGTTTTATTGTTTTACATACGCTACTGACAGCTTATGCTTTTCTTAATGTTTACTTAGTTTCAAACCAATATTTTTTTCGCTCGTTTCACTCATTTCTTTCTTTTCTCTCCTTTATCTCATCCTCTTCATCTCTGCGTCTTCTTCTTTCACATCTTTCACATTTCATTTCTAGTTTTTGCTTCTATTTTATTTTGTTTTTTTTACTTCCTGCATTGTTGTTATTGTTATCATATATATCGTTTCCTCCGCCTTCTTCTCCTTCTTCCTACGTTAGTTTACATATCCGTTTCTATGTTTTTTCTAATTATTATCTAATATATTTAGTTTTTGATTAGTTGGGTTCGGCATTTATCGCCTGGTTTCATTTTCCGTCTCCTCCTCCTCCACCTATGTATTCTATTATTGATCTCTGCCTCTAGTATTTCCGTAATTAAAAGATTATGTTTTATCTCTGGTTACTGATATTATTTTGTTAAGTTTCAATTATCTTCTTTCTCATTGTCATCATTACCATTACCTGGTCATCTTCCTTTTCCTTCATTGTGTACTACTGGCTGTATATTACTCTTGTGTTCATTAACTCCTTTAGTTTTTATCACTATTGAATTTCCCATCCTCCCTTTCGTCCTTCTTTTACTCGTGGTCATCTTCCTACTTAACCTATTACTGGTATTTGATCTTCTTTCTTTAATTGATATGTTCCATTACCTCTTCTGTAGTTTCTGATCATCTTTCCATCTCCTTCTCCTTTTATTCGTTCTCATCTTTCTCCATCGTCTATTATAATGTTCTCTGATTCCATATTTCTTTAACTGATCCGTTAGATTACTTTTATATAGTTTGTTATGATCTTTCTTCCTTCATTTATTACTTGGGCTTGTCCTACTTTATTTATTGTCTTTTATCTCATCTCTTCATTATGTCTCTATTTATCGATGCTTTCTTCCTGTGTATTTCTCGATTCTCCATTCAGCCATTCATCATTTACGTAGTTTAGTTTGCCATCGTGACCACATAATTCATCCCTCTAAGGTCTTTGCTTTCTTTGTTTACGTTTCCCTTCCATTGCTTCATCCACTGGTGCCCTTCCTTTGTGCCTCCATCCTTCGCGACGCTGCTTGGAGGGAGTCGAGTTGTTTCTCGGTACATACCCCACTCCCCTCGCCTCCTTCCCTCCCTCCCTCCCTCCCTCCCTCCCTCCTTCCCTCGTCCCTTCATGACCTAATTGGCGGGACGCAGGACTGTCCACACGTCCGGCCTGTGTCCAAACAATCCACCCCGCTCTCCGGTGTCCTGACGAGTACACACACACACACACACACACACACACACACACACACACACACACACACACACACACACACACACACACACACACACACACACACACACACACACACACACACACAGTAACCTGTCAAAGTGGCGCCGCAGGCAAGAAATCCATTTATTTGATGATTTTTAAGTTCTTCACCAATCCTCTGCTCGTTCCATCCCTACCACCAACACCATCACCACCACCACTACCACCACTACCACCACTACTACTACCACTACCACCACCACCACTACCACCACCACCACTGCCACCACCTTACTGAAGTACATCGGGTGCGAGGAAGCCTTGTTGCGTCGAGTTGTTTATATTTTTATGTCATATTTTATTCCAGCGCGGCGTAAAGGTGTTCGCTTACCTATTGTGGCCTCGGGCTTTATAAGAGCTGCACGTTGATTGCTTACTAGATCACCTGCGCTACCTGTCTCCTTTCTTCTTTCACCTGGATGCTTTGAAGGAAAAGTAAAGGCTTTCTTTCGCTAGCTATATAGTCTTACTTTTTATTTAAGCTTCTATAATCTTCTGTGACTTTTTCTTTTCATCACGTGGATGCTCAGAAAGAAAAGTAAAGGTAAATATTTGCTAATTTACCTTCTAATTATTTATTCGCCTTTCATTTTTCTTCAGTTGTTAATGCACAGTGGCCGAGATTCGTGGAGGTGACATAGGAGGCAAGCATGATCACCGCTATGTTTCAATTACTCACTGAAAGACCAGATTATAAAACGGCAGGCGATGTTGTTTATAGAATCCCGTCCTTGTATACCTACGCAGATTGACCAGTGTTGTGTTTGGCTTGCACCCAATTTACAGTGTATTATGTTGGTCAATATAGATAGTTAAATGTAAATCATGATATTCTGTGGCCAACATATTTACTTACGTACTTATTTGCATATCCAGTGTCAGAGAGAGAGAGAGAGAGAGAGAGAGAGAGAGAGAGAGAGAGAGAGAGAGAGAGAGAATAGGCATTGTGTGTATGTGCCCGCAGCCTTGTTTTCACCTGGTATCCCTTTAAAGACCAGTTACCTGTAATTTTCTCACTGCGCCACTAACCTGAGAGAGACACGCACCACACGCAGCCTCTGTTGTCACCTGTGTTGCTCGCGTGTTGCTGTGGCCTGCTGTCTCTTGCTTCCTTCACACCGCCGCGGCCTTCACTTCACAATCGCTTGCTTCTGTTTCTCTGGTCACTATTTTACTTTACGGAGGTTTGTAGTGAAGATAACACGTGGTGAGGGATGAATACTGGAGAGCTACTTCAGTATTTGTCAGGAATAAAGTACTTACCTCGAATTTGTCACAATGTTCTCACGATCTTGTATTACGTTCATTTTCTTTAGTTACTTGTTCATTCGCTTGTTGTCCATTTAATTTTTTTGCTCCTTTTTTTTTTTCTTTCCTTCTCCTTCTCCTCCTTCCGCTTTCAACTTTATGGTGTTGTTGAGTGAATTCATAGCAGTGCATGTCGCTATTATCTTCACTTACAAAATATATCACTGGTTATTTTTCTGCTTGGCTTCCATATATACAAAAGAAAACATACGAACATAGATACATGATATATACTTGCATACATATCGGTTCATTTGCCTTTCATTAATGCATGCACAGGCTGCGAAGAGAGAGAGAGAGAGAGAGAGAGAGAGAGAGAGAGAGAGAGAGAGAGAGACTATACATAAAATTCTCTCTCTCTCTCTCTCTCTCTCTCTCTCTCTCTCTCTCTCTCTCTCTCTCTCTCTCTCTCGTGTCGTAGCGTGTACCTTTTAAAAACAGACCGGATTAAGAGATTGTATGTAAAAAAAAGCCAGGTATACGTACCGTTGTTATTCCTTTTTATTCGATCACAGAACCACAGAATAACACCGAAAAACATGAAAGAGAAAGAAAAAAATGTTATCTGAAACGAAGAAGTAATAAAAAACGTGTATTTAGATTCATCATATTAGGAAAGATAAATAGTTGGTGGAAAGTGAACTCTATATTCTTCATTTCGTGGTTCGTCTTGTATCCTCAACGAGCGGTGTATGGTTAGCTGTATTTTCCAGGATGTTAACCTCTTTAGTACCATGAGTCGTTTCCACATTCATTCTGCTTACTATTTGATGTTTTTAAATACCTTCAGAAACTCATATGAGGGATTAAAATATTGAAAACTGTGGCCATTAATCTTCTGACCTCCATAGATCCATCCTAATGTCAATGAAATGGTGTGATCGTACACAAATCTTAAGGTAAAAATGTGTCCCAATATTGAAGGTGTTAGATATCACTGCGATGGATGCGACTATTCAGCCATCCTGTCGCTGTTACTGCACCACCTGGAAGCACATGAACACGGTAACATTGGAACTGATTCTTTGTTGCTCACCTGCTGATTGGTCTACATATTTCCGTCGTGTTGTCAAACGTTCGGCAAATTAATCTCTTCATTACCAGGATGCCATTCCATCTTCATTCTGATGACTATTTGGTGATTTTATACAGCTTCAGAAACTTATGTGGGGATTAGAATAGTGAAGACTCTAGCCATTAATCTTCTGACCTCTATAAACCTTTAACCATATGTAAATATAATCGTCTAATCACACCCAAAACTCATGGTAAAAATGTGTCCCATTACTGAAGGGGTTAATGTAATTCTGCTCTCTTCTGTAGGATACCAGATAATACAAATAAGAAAAAATGTCGTCTTTCTTACTTAAAGAATCAAATATTTATATTATGGTACAGTGGAACCACGCTCACTTTAGGGGTCGAGGGGTCTCCAAGCGCACAGGTTAGAATCCTGGCTACTGTCCGAGTGTAGGTAGGGCTTCCTTACTCAGCCTAACATTTCCTCCCAATGGGTGGGGTTTCAGATAGGAGGTCTCCTTTAGCCTGTAAATTCCTGTGAAAAGCTCATATGGTATAAAAAAAAGGAACGTGCCTTTAATTCCGTGCCTCCATCAGTATCGATAGAAATATTCAAAAGATTGTGTCATATTAGAGGAAGAGAAACACTGTTTCTTCTTAGAAAAAAGGAAACTAAAATGTAAACAAAGAAACACCATGTGAAAAGTTCAGCCTTTATTTTCACATTTATATACACAAAATGAAACTCTTCGATATAAATCCTGCATCTGGTATCCCAACCGTAACAACAAAGCTCAAGTAACATTATAGAAAAGGAGCAGTAACGCTATGGGGAGGAGGGGCTGCTCTGTCACTCCCTGCCACGCACGGGAGGAACTCTAGACCCGGCGAGGGGTGACTGCCTCGCCTCGCCCTAGCAAGCGGCTGGCACCGAGCCACCTACAGCAGAACATGAGGACTTATAATAATATGTACGTATGCGTTTTTTCTTCCCTTTAAATAGCACATCAACATTACAGCCAGTCGGGCCCCCATAACGTAAGCGTAGTATTATGTACACGAAGGTTCTGAAGCTCCGAACCTCATTTCCAAGGCTCCGAAACTTATTCAGACATTTGGGTGACAGTAAGCAACACATATCGCGCCCCCACGCAGTCACACGCACACAAACGCGCGCGTATACACACACACACACACACACACACACACACACACACACACACACACACACACACACACACACACACACACACACACACACACACACACACACAACTCAACCCCTGAGACTCCCCGCCTTGGGTTCATTGGCATCGACATGGGCCAGATCTTCGTGGATTAACTGAGGCATTGAAATTCCGACACGTGGACACAGGCGGTTGAGTGTGGCCAAGTGGGGACTAACATTAAGACAGGGTGGCGCGCTTCACCGTAGAGTATGTCAGTTTCGCGGCGACCATCACTCGACGGAACACTCAGCGGTGCTCTATGACTCCCGGGACGTGGTGAGCCCCAGGTGGGTGCGGGACAGAGAGCTGCGCATTCTGGGGGGCGGTTTCTCCAGTGGCGTTGGTCCAGCCTGCGTGTTGAGGGCGGTGCAGGAGTGGCGCAGCAGGGAGGCAGGACGGTCCCTTTATGGCCACTTGTAGCTGGCGGTGAGAGGGCGTGGCAGCAGTGAAAGGGCCAGCCACACCTGCACAAACATTCTGAATTTTGTTCCACATCAACATTTATGCCAAACCTAGAAAGGAGCTCGTCAGAACACCTCACAAACAATACAAATAACGCAACCCATTTGAAGAACAGCCTGCGTAAGCTCGGAGATCAGCAGAACACACAGGGAATTCAAAAGAACAAAAACCAACATAGGATACAGGGACTGCTGATTGGCGTGGTTATATGAGGGCGAGTCTCGAGGCGCCCGAGAGAAACAGACGACCTTGGCCACCGAAGAGGGAAGGTCATCACAAACACACATGGATCACTCACTAACGTCCCGACGAGATGCGTCTCTTAAAACACTCGCCTCACTCTATATGATGGTCCTGTCGGTATTGATCGATGCAGCGTCATCATTTAGGTGACAATGTGGTCTTGGATGAGGACTATTGCTCTGTTCCTCCTCACGTTCCTTAATTCTACGCTTATGACCTAACACACCAAACAAGGCAACAAAACATAGGAGAACGAAATTCATCTGCCCTGTCTGATAAAAACCGTCTCAAATAAACACCTGTCATAGTCCTACAGAATAAACATGCACACGCACAAGCACACACAGCATAGACAGTGCAGCAAGTATCCAGTTATCCAAGTGTCATGCAAATCTCTCTCAGAACAGCAAAATCACTCAGGCGAGATCGTCACAGCGTCACACACTCGGCATTCAATAATTAGACGGCATTAAGTGAAATATCTAGACACACGCATCATTCACTTGCTCTCTTACCGTGTTATCCAAACCGGTTAGTCGTATACACTGTAGTCAGAGTGTGTGTGTGTGTGTGTGTGTGTGTGTGTGTGTGTGTGTGTGTGTGTGTGTAGGCGCTTCTACACACAGCCTCGGGGCAGCCACTGAAGAAGGTCAAGAGCCACACAAGAGAGAGAGAGAGAGAGAGAGAGAGAGAGAGAGAGAGAGAGAGAGAGAGAGAGAGAGAGAGAGAGAGAGAGAGGTTTTTTTATTTCTAGTTTCCAAAGAAAGAATAGTGTTTGTGCATGCATACAGAGAAACAATTCATTATTACCTTTCTTTTATGTGTATGATTGTTACAGAATAAAAAAACAATGTAAACAAATCTGGTTTTCCGTTCATCTTTCTTTTATATTTCATCACCAAATAGGGGGAGAAGGAGACATAAGGCCGATGACAAGAATTATTCAACCATTTCAGTGTATTTCATAACTATAGACATCTTGATAAAGGTCATTAACCCCTTGAGTACCATGACGCGTTTCCATATTCGTTTTGCTTACTATTTGGTGATTTTGTAGAGCTCCAGAAACGCTTGTGTGGGATTAAAATAGTGAAGACTGTGACCATTAATCTTGTGACCTTCATAGACCCTTCCTAATGTCAATAAAATGGTCTAAATCGTACAAAAATCATAAGGTAAAAATGTGTCCCAGTAGTGAAGAGGTTAATTCAGAGAAGCATGATTAACATTGTATTTAAGCATCAACAATGTATATTTTGGACTTATTTTTGGACATTCCTACAAATTCAAAGAACTTTTTTTCTGTTAACACGTCTGTAGTTGATATTTTCAGGCCGTATTTCATAAAAGGAGCTACATTTTTTTCACTGCATTAATTATTTAAGAGCATAGGACGAGATATACTTTCAATATATCAAACTTTTGAAAATAAGAGACAACATATATTTTCTTTTCTTCATTATTAATCCTTTCCTTACTAGACATTTTTTTTCCTTCCTCAATGCTTATTTCATTTTTTTTTTTTTTTTTGTGATCGGCGTAAATATTTTTGAAGCAGAAAAACAAAAATATCTTCTTTTTCCCTCTTTTTTCTTCTATCTCCATGAAAATAGTTTTAATAGTGCTGGGAAGATTAAGGAAGGATGACCGTAGCAGCATAATGGTTAAAAAAAATGATAAAATAAATTGGAAGAATAATTGCAATAGCTTCTACACAATGCAAGTGACATTACCTCTCTCAGCCCCAGACAGACTCTACCTGCTCCAATATTACGCCCACAGAGTATTACCACAAAACAGATTAATGAAGAACACATCCTTGCTCGCTATCACTTGCATATTCATAAGCAAACAATACTCGGTTGAAGGGAATTCCGTAAATTATACCGAAAATGTGTTTCGTCCATCCGGATCTGAATACCGTGTTCCGTTGTTGTTGTTGTTGTTGTTGTTGTTGTTGTTTTATTCATCATCATTTTTGTTGTTGTGTCGTTACTTTGTCAAAATCGATGTAAAATGTGGTTGATTTATCCCTCTTCGTTTTTACATATTTTGTGTCGTGTGTGTGTGTGTGTGTGTGTGTGTGTGTGTGTGTGTGTGTGTGTGTGTGTGTGTGTGTGTGTGTGTGTGTGTGTAAAGTGCAAAACTCAGACACTCACAGAACGAGAAAAATTAACGAAAAATAAGGAAACCAAACAGCAGCATCCAATCAGATGCAATACAGACACACAGTCAGAGCGGGAGAAGCGTCAAACAAGTGAGAAAAATGGAGATGGGTTGTGCAAGAGTAAAGGATGTACTGCGAGAGACAAAAATGAAAGTGATGAATGCAAGGAAAAGAATCGAGGAGAAATACTGTGGCTTAGCAGAAATGAACAGCGGGTTGTGAAAGAGGTAAAGAAACGGTGAGGGGAAAAATAAAATACAATGTGAAAAATAAAACCAAGAAAAAAGAACAGAAGAATGAAATACGACTGAGTGAATTGTTTGAGCTCCAGAGAGAGAGAGAGAGAGAGAGAGAGAGTCGGCGGTGTTGCTGTTGTAGCTTCCTCCATAATAAGGCCTCTGTGTGGTCGATCTCCCAATTATTAGGGTAAGCCCACACAACCTTGTAAGCCCAACACAACAGTCAGTGATCCTGGGAAGGGCAGAGAAACAGTCGATCTAACCTTTGCCCGACGGACCACCACCACCACCACCACCAGCACACAAACGAACTGCACAAACGTTACAATTCTGCTCTTGTCGACGTCGCACCGCTGATAAAAGATTTCTTTTTTGCCTATACTTTTTCCCGAGGGACTTGTGAAGTATTTTTGTGATGTAACAGGGTAGGTATAGATAGATAGGATTTTCTGTTGTGGCTGCGCGCGTGTGAGTGTCCTAGTTTCTTTTTTCCTTTTCCTTTATATATTTGGGGCCAGCCAGCACGTAGAGAGGCGGTGATGAGATAAATTGTTTGTCGGCGCGGCGGCGTGAGTGGGATGACACTGATCGCTTGTCGATAGGCTTTCAGTCACTCAGTTTTATGATTCTTCTCAGCGCCCGATAGGTCTGCCAGAGTTTTTTTTTCAGCGACGGGTTTTTTTTTTATATATTTTTCTCTATTCTATTTGTTGTTGAAAGTTGGTTGTTGTTGTTGTTGTTGTTGTTGTTGTTGTTGTTGTTGTTGTTGTGTGCTGGTGGTGATTTTCTTGTTGAGTTTTACTATTTCCTTTTTTTTTGTATTTGTTTTGTTCTTGATTCATGTCGATTTTGTTATGCTATTTCTTGTTGCTTGTTGTTGTTGTTGTTGTTGGTGATGGTGGTGGTGTTGTGGTGTTGTTGGTGGTAGTGGTGATGGTGGTGGTGGTGGTGGTGGTGATGTTAGGGACGGTTTTCTTGTTCTTCGCTTTGTTTACTGTATTTCTGTATCTTTGTTTTGTTATATTTCTCTTGTTTTTGATGTGTTCTTCATTGTTTTCATTAGTCACACACACACACACACACACACACACACACACACACACACACACACACACACACACACACACACACACACACACACGAAAAAAAACATAAAGAAACACAAATGGAAGCCAAACAAAGACTCGTGAGAATTTTTTTTAGAAAATATACTCGCTCTCATTGTTCTCGATCCTTCCTCTCCTTCATCCTTCATCCGCTCTCACATTCCTCTCCCTTCCCTCTCACCACCCTGTCTCCCTCCATCCTCTCAACTCCTCTTGCATTCACCTGACATAACAACTTCTCGTATCATTATTCCCAGCAGTTTAGAAGGTCTGTGATGACAAAAGAACTTCAGAAAAACCAGAGAAGATTAGTCCCGCCATTATAGAAAACCCTGTTATTCTCACTGTATCATATCGCATCCCTTCATACCAACACTGACGTCTTTTCCTTCTTCGCTCGCTCGCTTATCCAAAGACACAGCGGCCGGCGTTGGTGCCTCGTGTAATTCCCCTCAAGCTTGTTAGTGTATCGGTTTTAAAGGATCACCGGCTAAAGATATTCACAGCGGAGCCTTCCCTTTTATCCCACAGGCCGGTGATGGTATTTTTCGCGGTAACGTTGCTTGTTGTTTACACGAGGCACACCCACGACATCAAAAGGCATCGAAAAACAATTACCCGAAAAGCCGAGTTAACCTAGAGAGGCCAATTCCAGAGAGTGAGGGAGGAGGAGGAGGAGGAGGAGGAAGGGTGAGAGAGAAGGGCAGGGAATGGAGAAAAGAGAACCATTTTTCGAAGGTGAAGGGGGTTTGGCGGACGTGCCTCGGGAGAAGGGAGGTGTTATTTATTTTTTTGGTGTGGAGAGTGGTGGGGTGAGGAGGGAGACCAGAGTGGGAGGAAAGGGAGGGGTGGAGGTGAGGGTATATATAATTATGGAGAGAAGTACGAGTAGGAGAAAAGAGATATATAGGGTGCTTTAGAGAAGGAGATTGACCCAAGAATTACAAAACATCCTTGCTTTACATTTTTTTTTCACTACTTGGAGCGAGTCACTTGTTTGTCTAAGTTGATAACCTTTTCATTTCATTTTTCTTTTTTTTTTTTTGTGCAGTGACCAAATCACATGACATTCAGTACACGTATTTGTCATCCCTTGTTTTTCATGTTATTGCCAAACCTCCACTCAGGATCACCATTAGCAGAATCCTCGGTATTTGCAGTCATTACAACATCCATCGACACGAATCATCCAGTAGCGTCTGTCCTGATGAGCTCCTGTTTTCCCTGCTCAGCTGTACACTAAACTCGTACTAATGTTTAAATGAATATACAATAATAGTTTCAGTGGCATTTTAATGTAATCACCCTTTTATTCTGGAGCACAGTCGATACCGCTCCCATCCTGTCAGCACCATCCGGGCAGCCTCGGCGGTTGGGGAAGGTGGCGGCGCCCTGGGTCTCGTCACAGACAGGCACACGCTGGAAAGCCGCCCCGGGGGAGAGAAACAAAGAGGCGCCATGCCGACAGCGCCAAATCTCTCTCCTCTCCCCCAAGCCTGGCTTCCTCCATCCTGGGGCCACCGTGCCTCCCCCGGGGTGGGTATCTTACACGACCTCACTTTTTAGAAGAATAATGCTTTACACCTTTGTTCTTATTGTGCGAATGCTTTCTTAGTATGATAAAAGCACAGAGTGTCACATGTTCTTTTCTTCTCATAAGGTTCTTTGAACTGTTGAAGTCATCATGAACCTTTGTCTTAAGGGGGTGTGCGTCTGTTAATCACTTCGTTAGCGTCCGTAGTAAAGGACAGGGATATACTAGCAATTGCCGCCCTTTTAAGTGCCACCAAATATCTTCACTACAGGTCCGGCAAGGCTCTCAGGAAGTCATTGGAACGGCCACAATCATTAACTTTATAGAGACCCATAGGCTAACAATGAATGGGGCGAAGTCTCAGTCACTAGAAGGTCCAACTCTTCACCCACTGAGGGCTGGCTGTCGTACCTTAGACAAGCCAGGACAACAGTCCTGCGGGAATTCTTGACGCTACTTGCAAAACTTTTGGTCAGCCGCGCACACGCCCAAAGGTGTCGCAAGGAAGAGCTTGCCACTGCTACACACACACACCTGCACGAAGAGAACATATCTATTATTACACACCTTTTTCCATAAGAATGGCTTTGCCTAATGACTAGA
Source organism: Portunus trituberculatus (assembly GCF_017591435.1). Taxonomy (NCBI): domain Eukaryota; kingdom Metazoa; phylum Arthropoda; class Malacostraca; order Decapoda; family Portunidae; genus Portunus; species Portunus trituberculatus. Next base: position 13,416,559 of record NC_059270.1, read on the forward strand.
AAATGGAAGGACAGAATGTGTTCCAAAGTGGAGCACATTCTGTCTCTCTATCCCTTCGCGGAGATCTCCATCCTTGGAGATTTCAATGTTAACCAGCAGCGTTGTGTTTCCTCTCCCTTCACTGATCATCCTTGAAGTAGCCTTCAACTTTGCTATCCTCTATGACCAAAAGGAATTGGTACAACACCCTACTCGTATTCCTGACCGTCTTACATATAACCCCAACATTCTTGACATTTTCCTTACTTCTATTTTTTCTAATTAAGCTGTTACGTTATCTTCTCCGTTGGGCTCCTCCGATCACAATCTCATATCTGTATCTTGTCCTATTTCTCCAATCCCTCCTCAGCATCCTCCAAAGCGGAGGTGCCTCCGGCATTCCACCTCTGCTATTTGGGGGACCTGAGGAGGTACTATGATGATTTTCCCTGGAATGATTACTGTTTCTGTGTCAGAAACCCATCTCTGTGTACTGAATGCGTAACAGAAATGGTAGTGTCTGGCATGTAGACGTACATTCCTCACTCTTTATTCAACCTAAACCTTCCAAATCTTGGTTTTACACTACTTATTCTCGTGCTATACATGATAGAGAGGTAGCCCACAAAAGGTACTTGAGCCTTCCATCACCTGAATCTCATGCGCTTTATATTTCTGCCAGGAATCATGCCAAGTCTGTTCTTCATATTTCCAAACACTCCTTCATAAATAGATCATAAATAGAAAATGTCAAAATCTTTCGAAATCCAATTTTTTTCGTGACTTATGCCATCTGGCCAAAAACATCTTCATATTTCCCTACTTTATTTCATCCTGATAGCACCACTGCCATCACATCTGTGTAAATCTGAACTATTCTCTCATACCTTTGCTAATAACTTTACTTTGAATGATTCTGGGCTTGTTCCTGTCTCTCCTCCTTCCTCTGACCATTTCATGCCATCAGTTAAAATTTTCGTAGTGATATTTTCCATGCCCTCGTTGGCCTAAACCCTCAGAAGGCTTGATGGAGTCCTTATTCTAAAAAACTGTCTACGGGCTTGCATCTTGGCTGGCCCGACTCATCCAACTCTGTCTATCGACTTCAACCATTTCCTTCTTGCTGGAAGTTTCTCTACTTTCAGCCTGTTCCTAAAAAGGGTGACTGTTCTAATCCCTCAAACTAACGCCTTATAGCCCTAATTTCTTGCTTGTCTAAAGTTTTTTTTAATATATCCTCAATAGGAAGATTCTTAAGCATCTGTCACTTCACAATCTTCTATCTGATCGCCAGTATGGCTTTCGTCAAGGTCGCTCTACTGGTGATCTCCTGGCTTTCCTTATTGAGTCTTTTCATCCTTTTTTTAGAGATTTTGGTGGAAATTTTGCTGTTGCTTTAAACATACAAAAGCTTTTGATAGTCTGACACAACGTTTTGATCTCAAAACTACCCTCCTACGGTTTCTATCCTTCTCTCTGCAACTTTGTTTCAAGTTTCCTCTCCAACCGTTCTTTTGTTGCTGTGGTAGATGGCCACTGTTCTTCTCCTAAATTTAATCACAGTTATGTTCTTCAGGGTTCTGTCCTGTCACTCACTCTTTTCCTATTGTTCAATAATTGTCTTTTAAACCAAACTTCTTGTCTTATCCATTCATACGCTGATGATACCACCCTACACTTTATTCTTTTAGAAACAACTAATCCTTCAGGAAGTTAGCAGATCAGGCTGGGACGACACAGAGCATCTGATTTCTGATCTTTCTTATTTCTGATTAAGGCAGAGAAAACTTAGTAGTGTTCAATACTTCAAAAAACTCAATTCCTCCATCTATCAAACCGATACAATCCTTTCAGGCAACTATCTCTTCTTCTTCAATGACACTCTACTGCCCCCTTCTTCGACACTGAATATTCTCGGTTTGTCCTTTAATAATATTATAATCTAAACTGGAAACTTCACATACCATCTCTTGCTAAAATAGCTTCTATGCAGTTAAGCGTTCTGAGGTGTCTCCGCCAGTTTTCTCATCCATTAACTGGTAATTATGTACAAGCGTCTTATCTGCCCATATCTGAAGTACTCTTCGCATGTATGGGGGGATTCCACTCACAGTTTTATTAGATAGGGTGGAATCAAAAGCTTTTCATCTCATCAACTTCTCTCCTTTGACTGACTGTCTTCAGCCTCTTTCTCGCTGCCGGAATGTTGCATCTCTCTAACTTTTATCGCTATTTTCATTCTCTTCCGATCTTGCTAACTGTATGCCTCCCTTCCTCCTGCGGTCTTGCTGCACAAGATTTTCTTCTTCCTCTCACTCGTATTCTCTCCAGCTCTTTAATGCAAGAGTTAACCAGTATTCTCAATCATCCATATTTTTTCTGTGGTAAACTTTGGAACTCCCTACCAGCTTTTGTATTTCCAATTTCCTACGGCTTGACTTCATTTAAGAGGGAGGTTTCAAGACATTTATTCCTCTTTTTATTCTTTTGGTTCTCTCAGACCTGCAAGGGGACTGACAACTAATTAAGCTTTTTTTTTCTTTATGTTGCCCCTGGTTAGTTTATCTCCCTTACATAAAAAAGAAAAAAGCCAAAATTATCCAGAATATAAAAGCACCTTGGATTCTTCCTTCTGCGAGAGCTCAAGTCATAGGTAGGGAGAAATACAGAATTAGGCAGAGAGTTCCAGAATTTACAAATAAAAGTGGAAGATTGAGAATGTTGCTTAACTTTTGCATTATGGATGTGGATGAAATATGAGTCTAGAGAAAGTAAAATATCTTGAACATTACTTCTATTTAATTACCCGTCTAAAATGTTACGTGAGAACTTAAGGAGGAAGAGTAATAGTAATAAAATGTGTGGTGTGACTCGCCTGGTACACATCAGGACGGGCTGGTCTCTGGTCGTTGGTCTGTAAGGTGGAAGTCCTCAGGCCCTGGATGAAGATATTGGGAGTGTCGAACTTGATCTGGTGAAGGAAGGAAGCCAGTTAGCGATAATGTCATCAAGGGAATGAAGGCTGCAAGGATCTTCATTATATTTTGCATACTCTCTCTCTCTCTCTCTCTCTCTCTCTCTCTCTCTCTCTCTCTCTCTCTCTCTCTCTCTCTCTCTCTCTCTCTCTCTCTCTCTCTCTCTCTCTCTCGAGTGTGCAAGTCTTAAAAAAACCCTGCGACATTAAATAAAGTTGAAATAATATCCTGCATTTCCTAATTCGTTATTGCAGAGTTTGTATAACGCACAAAGGAGAGGAAGATGCTTGATAGGTATTTCAATATAGTCCTCAAGTAATAGAGATAAAGCCAAGGAAAATGTCTACTGAGTATCGTTGTGTGAGCGTTCTTGATATTCCGAGGCGCTGCTGGTAAAGACGACACGTGGAAAAGCTAGTGGAAGGGTACACGCTGCACCGAAGATTTAATAGAGGAAAATGAGCCAATATGGGAAGTGATGGAAGGTGAAGAGCGTGTGTAAGAGGAGAGAGGTTCATATGCAACATTGACTGAAACTCTCGTGTGTGTGTGTGTGTGTGTGTGTGTGTGTGTGTGTGTGTGTGTGTGTGTGTGTGTGTGTGTGTGTGTGTGTGTGTGTGTGTGTGTGTGTGTGTTCATGATAATCGTTTATTTTATTGGGAATCATTAGATTGAAAATTTACACATATAACCATGAATAAGACAAATAATGACTGAGATGCATAAAATTGTAGTGGTTACATAAAATTCAGATTAAAAATACCATGAATAAAAGAATTTATAGTTACGAAGCGAAATAAGATAGGGCGTAAATCAGTTGTGTATGAATATGTGTAACTTTTTTTTTATGTGTGCTATATTTATCCCACACGAACGAACAAAAATCAAACCTATTTACAGTCAATTTCTCAAAGTGAAAATCTGTAGACTGTTACGTACTCTATCCTTCAAAGCATTACCAGAGAAATAGATACACGATTTCCACGCTGGTAGTCACAAGGTGAGTGCGTGTGTTACGTAACACAGCACTCAGACAAATGTGGTGATAAAATAGCAGTGTTATATGAAAGCTTGTTTTTGCCATGACTGTAACAAATAAGGATTTATGCATCATTTTATATGTTCTTCGTGAATTGTTGAATCAATATAGCCCAAACAATATAAATATCTAAGAAATTGTATGGAAACTAACATATTGAATTAGTAATTATTGTGTCATTATTTCTATGGTATCAGTTATTGCATGTGAATAGTAGTAAGGACATGACAATTAAAGTAACCTCAATTTGAGTGAATCACAATTGGAGAAAAAAATGGACAGTAGAAAAAAGTGACACATGTAATAAGGTTAGAGAATACTATTTAGAATGAAAAAAAAGGGAAGGCAAGACCGAAATTAACACATGCAGAGATTGAAAGAATCGAAAAGATAGAAAGAAGCCAATTATAGAATTTGACGGACTAACAAATTGGCATTAAACTTAGACAAAAATTGAGAATGAGGAACAGAAATTGAAAGAATAAAAAATGACTGATGAAAAATCCTGCGAACTATGATAATAAGGAAATGATGCAAAATACATACTTTATAAAAAAGAATACAAGAAACTGCTCGAAAAAAAAAATTGTCACTAGAAAAGAACATTGAGCTAATTATATTTTATACGTATTAAGGAGAGTTGTCAACAATAAAATAAAAACAGTAAACAAAAATAACTCATTCATATTGCCATTGCCTAATAAAAACGCATAAAAATCAGAAGAAAAAGACCAGTTTAGTCTCCGAGGCGTTTGGTAATGCTGTTTTGAAACCGTTAATGTCACAAACAGGAGGGAATAAGGTCGAGCACGTTGTTATCTTATGTGTAGAATATTCTGCTTTTTTTTCAAGTCGTCTGTTACACACAAACTCCACAACAATGGCGCGTCTTGTAAAAAGTGTCAGCATCCCAGCAAGATATTATGAATGAATCCAACTTTTGTTTCTGTCAACGAGAAGCATTGTAGTGAGAAGTTAAGGCAGTTTTGCTGAGGACTCTTCATGTGGTTTATGCATGCGACTCATATTGAATTATTAGAGAACCAGAATACGTTGCTGTGGTGAGAAATTGATGTAGTAAAAGAAACACACACACACACACACACACACACACACACACACACACACACACACACACACACACACACACACACACACACACACACACACACACACACACACACACACACACAGAGAGAGAGAGAGAGAGAGAGAGAGAGAGAGAGAGAGAGAGAGAGAGAGAGAGAGAGAGAGAGAGAGAGAGAGAGACAGAACAGCAGACAGAGAGAGAGAGAGAGAGAGAGAGAGAGAGAGAGAGAGAGAGAGAGAGAGAGAGAGAGAGAGAGAGAGAGAGAGAGAGAAATCAAGCACAAAGAAAAAAAAATTACCAACAGACAGAAAGACACAGTCGCAAATAGACAAGAGATAGTGCAGGACTTAACAGAATGAAAATGACGAGGTTTAACTGTTCATGATCACACATACAGCCAGCCTGAGATGTGACGCAGGTGGAAGTGCAAGGCGGGCAGCAGCATCAGAGCAGGACGGGGCGTGGAGGTGGTGAAGCGCAAGGCAGAGGATCGAGGGATAACGGGAGACAGGCATTGTGGCTTGGACTGGTGGAAGGAAGGACAGGAGGAGCGGAGGGAAATGTGTGTATTGAAGGGAAAACCAGCACGTCGGGAAGAGAAGGATGATCTGCGGGCAAAAGCTGGTGTGGCACTCATCGCCTGACATCCTCGCTACACGTGTCACCTTCCGCCATACACACGGACGGAATCTTTCTTACTGTAATTCTTTACTTCATATAAAGGAAATTCCCTCAATCAGCTCGTCTTGTATCATTGAGGTGTTCCAGCACGTTTGTGGCGAAAAGTATGAAATGTAGCATACTGAGAGGTAGTTATTGGACAGATTCTGACGGACACGATGTACATAAATGCTGTGCATCGATACAAATCAATTCGAAATAAATAGAACTCATAGGAATGTTAATATTTTGGGTGACTGAAACACTCATTTGTAGAAAAGTTTTGTTATATAGAATAATCTCTTGAACGGCTACATAATCTGTGCGTCAATATAAATCAAACACATGAGCAGAGAGAGACGTTAATATGCTAGGTGACTGAAACATGATAAAGCCGTGAGGAGCTGTTTATCCGAAGTCCACCGGCTCATGTGGAGACAATGGTGTGATAAGCAAGCGTCAGTCAGCGCCGCGAGAACGTCACCTGCAGCCCTAACACGCAGCTGTGCATCGCCGAAGGACAGGAAACTATTTGCTGCACCGCACTAAATTTCACATTTACGTTTTAATTACGTTAGAACAAAGACGTGCATCAGTAATAAAATCTGCATATGAAAAATTATAAACCTGAATTTTCCCACGTAGAAGTACAGAAGCGAAAGTCTGTATTTACTCGACACGGTGGGGAGAGCAAAACAAGATTTCCGAATTATTTTGATACACTCAGTCTTGCAAGAAGTAGCGTGGTAAAAGTGAAGGATGGTGTAATCAACGAGACTTCCTTTCACGGTGAGACACGGTTTCTTTTCACGGCAAGAGAAACGGGTCGGAGTGATATTACACACACGGAGAATGTCGCCCCACCAATTAAGTGTCTGCAACTCTGCCGGATAAATATATAAATAGTACTGCTACATATTTAATAATACTAAGTCTCATCCCTCCTCTGGACACCTTCCTTCCCCACCCACGCTCTCTCTCTCTCTCTCTCTCTCTCTCTCTCTCTCTCTCTCTCTCTCTCTCTCTCTCTCTCTCTCTCTCTCTCTCTCCAATTTTTAGCAATTCACCATATCCGTCATCCCCTTATCAGCTCTGCGTTGCCTTACTATATATGAAGAATTGATTTCGTCTCGATGACTAAGTTTCTAAGTATTACATATTCATAATGTTTTGGGAAAACGTCTTAAGTGGATATTCTTATGCATGAAGATTATTGTGACCCTGTTCATTACTGAGAAAAGAAAGCTGAATGTGACGGAAACACTTCAGGATTTGAGTCAGAGTTGTGTAAAACATTCTGATCCTGTTAATTGTATTGATGAATTTTAATATATGAAAAATGAAAAATATAATTCTACATAGTTAAAGTAATATATGCTCCTTTTCAAATAGATGATATGATTATAACCTTTAAGTGACATGATATAACTGCATTACAGACAGTAAAACATTGTGACTCAATCTATCTGGATACATATGTGTTTCATCTGTACAGCTTTGACTGCCTTGATTTAATGATAGCACATGATATCTTGTAATCTCGCTCCAATATATCTTCTTATTAAGTGTCGTTAGTGTCAGTGTAACTTTTTGTTGTATGTTGTGGGAGCGAGAGGACAGCTATTGTCACATTACACGTATTTCTTTGTGTTTAATCAAGAGATTTTAACATAGTGCAATGTGCGATATTCAAGTTCTCAAGGGAGTCTATTTTTATCCTGATGATATTTTGACAAAGATTCTGAACCAGCAACGGAGAAAGCACCTATAAGAAATTAATTAATCATGACTGTTGTCTTTGAAAACTTTACTCCATTGTTAAGCTGATGTTTTGGCTTTCCACATTATGGATCTCTATCCTGCATAACGAAAAGGAGACGTGACAAACTGAAAAGAGAAGCAAGCACTGGCCGGACTGAAATACTAGATTCGAAACAATTAGACAGTAAACACACACACACACACACACACACACACACACACACACACTCACCATGCCTCCTCTGGACTGCAAAATAAAGTCATGCAGGCAACGGGCAGAGATGGTTCCAGCACGAGACTCCAAAGCGACTCCCTGCGGCGCGGTGATCTCCAGGCTTCGAGTGAGTGACTCCAGCAGAAGTGAATCCTTCACCGGAGCTGTCACGTGTGCTGTCTGTACCGAGCCGCTGAACACCGCGCCGCCTTCACCTATGCCGGGGAAAAGAGGGAACGATTACTGCCAAGAATGTATTGCCAAACGGTCACAAAAAAATGCACCTTATTTCTCAGATTTTCGTAATACAATAATTAGTGTTAGTGGTTTGTGTTTTCGGTTGGCGGTGTTTGTATTAGTGTTGAGTGGCGAGACAAGGGAAGGAGGACTATAGAGATGGTGTGAATTCGTGCCAAGTTTACTGTTTAGGCCGAAGCTTGTCCTTGACCGTCGTTGACTGAGAGTTGCTGCTGTTGTATAAGATTACTCTTGTATTACGTTTTTGTGTAGTGACACCCCGTTATGTATGAGAGTGATGGTAAAGCGCCGACACTTACGACTACTCACTTCATGCATGCTGGGTAACACAGGGCCGCTGTTTACCCGTGCGAACTGAGTCAACTGAGTAAAATGGCTGTGGCTCGGTATTGAAGGATCTGTTGATTAATTCTCACATCTGCATCCCTCTGTTAGCACCTCAGAATATTACCTACTCATGAACACATTTGTAATTGATCCAAACAAATATACAGATTCAAGGTTTCGTATCATTAACAGGAACGAACAATGAAACAATGTACCAGTTAGAGATACCCAAATTATTGCTTTGGCTCCGTAACATGCAACTTGACGTCACAATGTCACAATTCTCTTTATGTTTGTATTTTAACCCACGGATAACCTCAATCTCTTCCGTCCTTGAAGTATGGAACATCTTTTGAAGATTGCGATATAAATTCAATCTTAGTCCTATTGTCTACTGGTACGGAAGAATGTACAGTGGAACCATGCGTGCTTTGGGGTCCGAGGGATCTCCAAGCGCACGGGTTCGAATCCTGTCCACGGTCCGAGTGTAGGTTGGGCTTCCTCACTCGGGACAACGTTTTCCTAGCGGGTGGGCTTTGAGATAAGAGGTACCCTAAAAGTATCCCCTTTAGCCCAGAAATTCCCGTGAAAAGCTCACATGGTATAAAAAAAAAAACTAGACAGAAAAATAAATAAAATAAAACATAAATAAAATAAACAAGAAGTAATGAAAAATATATCAATGACACTGAGCTGTAAATTTATTCCTATTTCTATTGTGGGTCGCTACAAATGAGTGATGAATATTCAAATGAAATAAACACAACTATGATACAGAAAAAAGAATAAATAACAAATAAATAGTAAATAGAAATAAGCTAATTGTGCTGCAAACTTATTTTTAGCCATTCTCTGCCACTACAAATGAAAGATAGACAAGGAGACTAAATAAACAAAACGAAGCATGTGTAAAATAAGCAAACGAATAACTGATATTGGAGAGAGAAAGTAAACGAAGGCCATTGTAGATTTAATACTAGTCTTGCTGCTTCCATCTACATTTTGGATAATAAATGAATAAATAAAGGAATAAACAGCAGTAAGAAAGAAAAGAAAAATGATAAGCTAAAAGAAAAAAAAACGAATGAAACAACAACAACAACAACAACAACAACAACAACAACAACACATGGATACAAATAATAAAAACAGACAAACAAAAATCCCATAAATAAGTCTCGTCTATTCCCTTTTCTCCTGCATAATCTCTCTCTCTCTCTCTCTCTCTCTCTCTCTCTCTCTCTCTCTCTCTCTCTCTCTGTGTGTGTGTGTGTGTGTGTGTGTGTGTGTGTGTGTGTGTGTGTGTGTGTGTGTGTGTGTGTGTGTCTGTCTCTCTCTCTCTCTCTCTCTCTCTCTCTCTCTCTCTCTCTCTCTCTCTCTCTCTCTCTCTCTCTCTCTCTCTCTCTCTCTCTCTCTCTCTCTCTCTCTCTCTCTCTCTCTCTCTCTCTCTCTCTCTCTCTCTCTCTCTCTTACTTACTTACTTGAGCAAGTCTCGCGTGCATTGACTTGATTAACGTATATGACTCGCACATCACCTTTGCTAATACGCGGCGGGGATCGCAGGGAGTATTATGGAGGCGTAAACTTTGTAGCGCGCAGGAATAGTTATGTGGTGGTGAGTAAGGATCGGCGTCATAATAACAGGATTACACACACCAACACGCTAAGTATGGCGCCCTTTGAAGACTACCACCACCACCACCACTACTACTATGCCACTACGGGGTGCTGGCAGGGGACTTTGAGGGAGAAAGAGAGTGAGAGTGTGTGTTTGTGTGTGGTGGAAGGAGAGGGGAGGCGGGCATAAATAGACATAGGCATAAGAAGGAACAGACAGAAAGAGAGAGAGAGAGAGAGAGAGAGAGAGAGAGAGAGAGAGAGAGATTGAGGAAAAACTGCAATGATTTAGGAAGCCATCAGAATCAGGAGTTGGAAAGAGAGGAGGGAGTGTTGTGAATTACCTTCTGTGAAAACACTAATTTACTTATTTCACTCATAGAATCTTCAACCTCCTCTCCCTTCAATCCCTCCCTCCCTCCCTTCCTCCCTTTCACCCTCCTCCCTTGCCTGACAGTAATTTGGTTTATTCTTGTCTAAGTTTTTTTTTTCTCGTCTTTCTTTCTCTGCGTTTCTGAAAAAAAGTGATTGATTTCAGATTCTTACCCATGGAATGTCTTTGTGTGTGTGTGTGTGTGTGTGTGTGTGTGTGTGTGTGCGTGCGTGTGGGTATCGATGGATGGGTGTGCCTGTCTGTGTGCGTATGTGTGTACGATCGTATGACATTTCAAGACTCAAACAAAAGATAAATAACATGGTATTTCTTTTTTTGTTTGATATTTGTTACAACACGGTAGACTTTTCTCGGTTGAGGAAGTTTCATTTGGTGTACAGAGACACGAGTGCAAAGATAACAGGACTGCGGCTTGCTTGAAAAGTGCAAAAATCTAATATACCAATCCATTTATGTGCGTAGGGGAAGCAAGGGAGTGGAGAGGGAGAAAGGAAGACGGAGAAAGGAAGGGAACAGCAAGTGACTCTCAACTGAAAGGTACACAGTGGCGACAGAACAACTGAACTAACGCTAGTAGAATGAAAAGAAAAAAAACACACGAAGTTAAGAGAGAAAATGAAAGAAGTAAAATGAAGAGTACGGAGAAGCGAGTAAACTTTTTAAAGGGCGCAGGAAGTCGGGTACAAGAGAATTAATGTTAAATAATAAGAGTTGGAAGGTTTATTGTGCGAGTGAAAACTTTGCTTGTACTGTGCTCGTGTTTGGTAGTGGTGGTATTACTGTTGTTGGTGTTGTTATTGGTGGTGGTGGTGGTTGTGGTGGTGGTGGTGGTGGTGGTGGTTTGCTGCTCCTGATATTGTTGCTGGTGTTGTTTCTGCTTCTGTTCATGTTAGTGGTGTTCAACTAGATTAATTGATCGTTGTTGTTGTTTTGTTGTTATTGTTGTTGTTGTTATTGTTGTTGTCTTTGGTAATGCAATTATTAGCAGGGATGATAGTAGTGGTAGTAGTAGTAGTAATAATAGTAGTTGTGGTAATAGTACAAGTAGTAGAAGTAGTAGTAGTAGTAGTAGTAGTAGTAGTAGTAGTAGTAGTAGTAGTAGTAGTGCTAGTAGTAGCAACAGGAATAGTGGTGGGAGCAATAGTTACAGTAGTGTAACGTGGATTTTTGTGGTTTGATACATGATGAGGAAGTTAGACTAGTTAACCGTGAAAGTCTCTGACGCTCTCACTGCCCTTGGCTTTCAAAAATACTCTGCAGAGAATTGCATACTAACTGGCCAAAGAATTCAGTCAAACAATAATAATATGTAACATTAATATCAGAGAAAGATGCCATTGTGGGTTACAGCAAGAGCAAATACGGAATAGGAGATCTCTAGAAATATTATGTAGTGCGGTGGCAGCCAATAAGTTTTTCTTTTTCATTTCTTTAATTTGTTAATTATTATTTTTTATAAAATATGTCCGGCAGAGAAGTCGGCACAGTAACAGTTCTCGTTAATGCTAGTTTGTTAATAGTTTCGCTACATAACATTTAGCAACATAATAACGAAAGTTAAAATAGAAATCCTCCTTGATTGAAAGCTCAAGTAACTCACCCTTGACTGTCAGTTGTCTGGCACCCACCAACACTTCGTCCTGCGTGGCTGAGAAGAGCAGACGGCCCTGCTTGTCGCGGATCACCAGTTGGTCTGAGGTGCACTGCATGGCCTCAGAATCTGGAGAGAAAGAAAAGAGATCATTGTGAGGAGCGAAGCGTTAAGAGAGAGCAAAGCTGTTTAACGATTTCATATACCTCTTGATACAGTATTGTAGACTGGAGGGATGGTATGACTAGCGTGATTAGTAAAAGAGCGACAAATACAAGAGTAAGACATAGAAATAATAAGTGAGAATGTAAGAGAATAACACACGTAAGGCAGGAAAGGAGAAAGATTTTACTGTTAGACAAAGGAGAGATTAAAGTAAACACAATACTGTATGTATTGTGTTTGCTTAATCATCCCTAAACAACCACTTGACCATCCGCTATCTATGCCTTCCTCTGTCCTCTTCCTCCTCCTCCTCCTTCTCCTCCTCCTCTTCCTCCACGTGGGTGTCTGGCTGGGAAGGAGAGTCACGCATCATTTGTGGTCCAATTTACCAGTCGACTGGATTTAGGAGTGAATGTAGTGGCCGTCACAGCCTTGCAGACCCGACGGCGGCCAAGAGAGGATTAGCCTGCCGGGAGAGTAATTATCTCCCTCCCTCTCCACACCTCCACCTTCTCCTCTTCCTCCTCCTCCTCCTCCTCCTCCTCCTCCTCCTCCTCCTCCTCCTCCTCCTCTTCCTCTTTCTCTTTCTCACTTTTATCATGATCTTTGCTTTTTCTTATTATTTTCTGACTTTCTGCTAATTACTCTTTCCTTTTCTGTTGTTATTCTTTTACTTTCTATTTTGCATCTCCTTCCTACGAATATTTATCTTCTTCTCTTATATCCTTTACATGTCGTTCTCTTTTGTCTCTTCTTCTCATGATTCCTTCTTTTATTCGTCATTTTCAGACTTTTTTTTGCCTTTCTTAATTCTTGTTCCATTTGTCCATGATTTTCTTTCACGTTAGTCTTTTCCGAATGAGTTTCCGGCATGAGAATCCATCCTGTTCCTCTCAATCTCCTGCTTTTAATTGTCATCTCTCTTCTTCCACCGTGTGTGTCGCCAATGTTCTACGTCATAAATAGTCTCTCATCATTGTCGTCTTCGTCGCCGCATCATTGTCTCATTTCCTCTAATGTGCACTAGTCTTTTTCCTATTTCTCTTCTCTCTCTGCATCTTGTACGTTTATTTTCTTCCTTGTCTCCTTCGCTTTCCTTAAGACAGTACAAACAGTATTTCCAGCCAGAATATGATGCGTTTTTAAATCTACAATCTATATAATCAAACACTTAGTGAAGTGAATTAATCTCCTCGTATAACTCACCTAAGATAATGTAACCTAACCCTGGGATGAAAACGCGAACGCCACTTCACTATCGCTGGATATGAGAGAGTGAAATCCAATGGCATATACAATGTAGTTAAAGGGCGGCTACATAAAAATATACCTAGGGAATTTTACTGCAAATATTACACAGACGGATCGCACAGATTACTTGACATTATATCGCTGGGAATGAAAAGCTAAAAAGTGGCATAATTGCATAAAAAGTGGTTAAAATTTCTGGTAAATCCAATACTCTCTCTCTCTCTCTCTCTCTCTCTCTCTCTCTCTCTCTCTCTCTCTCTCTCTCTCTCTCTCTCTCTCTCTCTCTCTCTGTGTGTGTGTGTGTGTGTTGTTTTGGTGCGTGCGTGCGAGTGTCTCATCACAGTGTCCCTTTCATATATTTTTTTTTGCTTCGTTATTAAAAATGATGGCTTTGCTGGAGCCTTCGCGCGTGTCAGTAATCCCCGGGGCGACACGGCGTCCCTGCTAGCGCCGCCGACGGCCTAATGAATTGCTGCGGGGAAATCAACCGTAAATCCTCTTGTTCATTTGCACAGGACGGGAATGTCGCTGCTCTCTTGACCCCTTGTTGCAGAGAGAGAGAGAGAGAGAGAGAGTGTGTGTGTGTGTGTGTGTGTGTGTGTGTGTGTGTGTGTGTGTGTGCGCGCGTGCGGAGGCGGGGTAAAAGAGTGACAAGATGAACGAGTGCACAATAGATTCGCCAACATCTGCAGTGGACGAACAGGGCGAGGGAGTGACGATCAGAGGCAGGCAGGCACTGAGGGAGGATTCTTGCCATTCAGACTGAAGCTTCTACTTGAGGACGGTTCTTGCCTGTCTGTTCGGTGACGTCCCTCTCTCGACATTGGCCAAAAGTACAGACCCTTGATAACTATTTGCGGAAAAGACCGGCGTTACATGCGTCATCACACGTCTCGAACTAAGGACCACGAGTACCTAACCTGCTTGTCAAAACACACTCACACACACACACACACACACACACACACACACACACACACACACACACACACACACATTTTAAGTTTTAATTTAATGGCCCGCACTAAATTTACGAAGCCGTCTTAGCGAGTCTTAACTATAAAACGTTTCATAGGAAGAAAAAAGTAATAGTGCACTTTGATCTTGAAATTTCTACATCTGTCATGAATTCTTACGGATGCAAAGTAAACTGCTAATGACAGACTGGACTGGGGAACGATAAGTAGATAGATCGGTGGATATGCATGAGCAGGCGGCTTGGTGAAATGGTATGGATAGGTAGATGGATGCACGGATGGATGGATAAGAGAATGGATAGTTGGATGGATGAGGGAATAGCCAGATGGGTGGGTGAGTGAATTGGTGTATGGATACGTATTTTGATCAGTGGATAATTCGGTGGATGGTTTAGTGGCTGGATGAGTGAAGGACATGTGTGTGATAAGGTGTGTGGATGAATAAAGTGTAGATGATGGGTTTATTTTGAATGATTAAATTGATGGATGAACTGAAAAATGGTTATGTGGAATGAGGATGGAGGGAGGATACATGGGTGAATGGATTAAAGGTCCAGTTGTGGTTGTGGATGGGTGTATCATCATAAAGGTGTATCATTATTGGGTGTAGCATGTGAATAGATGGATGTGGTTGAGTGGTTCAGTGGATGGGTGGATTGGATGTGGTTTAATAATTAGTCGATGAGCTGGCAAACGTTATATTGGTGTATATGAATCAACATGTTGCTTTCAAGAACTCTAATCCAAAGCCACCTGAGTCTAGAGACCTTTTCGAGACTTAATGGTTTGTGAATCAAGTGTCTCGAGTACCAAACCTCCTGAGGCTGAACCGTCTTGAAGATCTTGTTTCACCAGAGGCCTACATGAACTGAATACCATCCACCCTACTACCACGTGACTGTAAACCAAATTTTGTTAGTCTACACTAAGCAAATGCATGAAGAAATTTAGTGACTCGTCCCCTCACACCAATAATTCTATAACTTCGTTCCAACCCACATCCCTCACAGGAGTTGCAATACCACCACCACCACCACCACCACCACCACCACCACTGACTTGTTTATACAGTCACAGCCTTCAGAGCCTAAGCTACTTACACTGCCGAACTTAATCCAGACCACAACCTCGTTTCACTGGCACCAACAACAACGTATTTCACACACAAGAGGAGAATCAAAACAAATTCTTTTACTTATTAATTCTCTCTCTCTCTCTCTCTCTCTCTCTCTCTCTCTCTCTCTCTCTCTCTCTCTCTCTCTCTCTCTCTCTCTCTCTCTCTCTCTCTCTCTCTCTCTCTCTCTCTCTCTCTCTCTCTCTCTCTCTAATAATAATAATGATGATAATAATAATAACAATATAATAACTATACAACTATTACTAATGATGCTAGTACTAATAACAATAATAATACAACTATTACTACTACTGTTAATACTTATACTATAACTGTTACCACTACTACTATTACTAATACTATAACTACTACTACTACTACTACTACTACTACTACTACTACTACTACTACTACTACTACTACTACTACTACTACTACTACTACTACTAATTATAATGCTACACTGCCTCTCACACCTCCATCCTTCCTATTGCTACGATCTATGCATTTGAGTTTGGAAAACATTTTTTTTTCTCATCCTCCTTCTACTATTATCATCGTTACTCATTTCCAGTAGTAATATTAGAAGTGGTGGTGGTGGTAGTGATGGTGGTGGTAATAGTAGTCGTAAAAGTAGTAGTAGTAGTAGTAGTAGTAGTAGTAGTAGTAGTAGTAGTAATAATGGTAGTAGTATTCTATCTATATGTATACCAATCCGGCAATACCACACACACACACACACACACACACATTAAGCTTTCTTAAACATACGTTGTCACTCGCTATGACGCATTTTTCCAGAACTATTTAAGTAGTAGTACTAGTAGCAGTAGTAGTAGTAGTAGTAGTAGTAGCAGGAAGACAATAAGAACATAAGAAAAATAAGAATTAGAAAGAAGCTGCAAGAGACCGCTGGACCTACACGTAGAAGTCTCGTGTTTGTTTGTTATAGCCTATAGCGCCTGTAGGTCTTCTTGAAGACCTACGCTGTCCAGCTTCCATCCATTAGTGGCGCAGGCAATTTTATTTATAGTGGTACCCATATTAGGGCCCATATCACCACCCAGGCGCATCTTTGGTGTAAGGCAATTACACCTCCACCTAGAACTTGGGTATCATGGTGACATGCAGGTAACTTTGAACCACTCGTTAAATGTTTCAACACGGCACGTGGTGGGATTTGAACCTACGCATGGACGTCTGCCCGATCCCACGTTCACCACTTTATCCACTACTCCATCGCCTCCCTGTAAACAAAACTAATCTTCTTTTAAAGCTCCTATTAACTGAGCACTAACAATATGATTACAGAGTCCGTTCCATTCATCGCCTATTTCCTTTTCCTTCTACATCTACTACCACTCTCCATCCTTCTCTCTCTTCATTTCTCCTTCCTTTAATCTTTTCCTTTCCTCATTTTTTCCCCCGCTCTTACTACCACAATCTACGCATTTCAGTTTGGGAAATTCCTGGAAACTCCTGAAAACCTTGAAAATTGATGGATATATTGTCAAAATCCTGTCCACGGTCTGAGTGTAGGTTGGGCTTCCTCACTCGGGGCAACGGTTTCCTAGCGGGTGGGCTTTGAAATAGGAGGTACCCTTAATAAGTATCCCCTTTAGCCCATAAATTCCCGCGAAAAGCCCACATGGTAAAAAAAAAAAAAAAAAAAACACTGAGAGGAGGTCTCAGTCTGGATCTTGGTGAAGGTGGTGTGCTCTCGGAAAAAGGGGGAGGCTACAACTATCTATTTACTTTTTTTATGCATTTTGTTCATTATCTCTATTTTGGTGGTTAATGCTGGTCTTCTTTTACGATTGCATAAGGAAACCTGAGGAAGATTAGCTAAATAATAATATATAGATACGTAGGAATGCACGGAAAATACACATTTCGGTTCTTTTGTTTGCGAAACGCGAATCATTTTACAAAACGAGGGAAGAAAGGTCATTCCCAAATTAAAACGCATTACATATTCCGCCTTGCCATATACTTAAACTAATAACCAAAGTATGAGAATATTACGGAATTGAAAAAAAGAAAGTGGTTTTTAGGAATGACGTCACAAAACTTGTAATATCAAGAAAAAACACAGCCAAGTTAGATTCTATTACATTTTATTAATACAAAAAGAGGTCTTTGTAAATCAATGATGAAAGAAACAGATTCCTAGTCGCATATATATATATATATATATATATATATATATATATATATATATATATATATATATATATATATATATATATATATATATATATATTTTTTTTTTTTTTTTTTTTTTTTTTTTTTTTTTTTTTTCAGTATTGCAACAACGGAGTTTTAAAAAATTTGAAAACAAGAATATTTGCACTAAATTTTATGGGATGTATAATCATATGTGAATGGGTGTCTGGGTTGGAGTGTTATGTGAATGAATAAGTGGATTAGTGAATGGATGGGTGAGTGGGCCGTTGCATGGGTGGATGAGTAAATTGATATGAGAGTTTGAATTGCTGGATAAATTAATCAGTCAGTGGACTGTTGATTTCCTGAGTGAGTGTAGGGTGCGAGTTATAGGGTGTATGGAAGACGCGAGGTGTAGATGAGTAAACTGGCGGATGTATGAGAAAGTGGTAAGATGGATGAGTATAAATGACTGAGTAGGTTAATGAAGGATGATTGAACAGTGGAAACATGAGTGGATGGACTAATAGTTGGCTGTGGTTGATAATGGGTTGGTCAGTGTGTAGTGAGTAACAGAATGGACAGTTTGGCAGGTAGATCGTTCCGTGAGTGTGGGTGAGATGATAGAGTGAGTGTTGGTAGACGTGTTAGCGGGTAAGAAAAACAGATTGACTAGTGTATGAACCATTGCGTTATGTATGGTAGGTGGATGGGTGGATGTGGGGCTAAATAAGTGGCTTTACAGGTTGGGTGAGTGAGAGTCGTTGAATAGGTGTTATAGTTGTGGGTGGGTGGATGTGAGTGTGTGGATATGGTAGAGTGGTTAATGGGTCAGTATGGTTGAGTAAGTCTTGGATGTGGCTGGTGAACATTATATGAGTACCATCCACCCCAGTACCAAGAACCCGTAAAACCATTGATAGGAATTCATTTATTTTGTGGTATTGTCATTTTTGATATGCGTTTGTTTCTCTGTTTCACTGTTTTGTTCTTTTATTCTATTTTCTTTCGTTTTCCCCTTACTACTACTACTACTACTACTACTACTACTACTACTACTACTACTACTACTTGTCCTGTTCATCTCTCTCTCTCTCTCTCTCTCTCTCTCTCTCTCTCTCTCTCTCTCTCTCTCTCTCTCTCTCTCTCTCTCTCTCTCTCTCTCTCTCTCTCTCTCTCTCTCTCTCTCTCTCTCTCTTGCTCAGAATCCAATAATGAATTGTTACTTGATTCCTATCTCACTAATCACCAGCTTGAAGAGGACAGCACACACACACACACACACACACACACACACACACACACACACACACACACACACACACACACACACACACACACACAATCGTACATTTATTTATTTTTTTTTTAATACCCAGAAATTTTTAACAACCTCTGCATTTCTCTTTTATTCGTTTGGTCGTCATTGTATAACTTTTTGATTTATATTTTATCCTCGTTTCAGTTTATTTCTTATGTGAATAATAAGTCTTGTATATGTATGCTTTTTGTTAAACGAGGTAGATTTTTTAGTACGCTCCGGTTTGATAAGTCTTTCTATCTCCCAGAAGTATCACGTGGCTCAGAGGAGTGGGCGTGTTGTGCTGCTGCATAATGAGAAGCTCCATTCCCTGTGGCTCTCTGCTCATTACTAAGTGTACTGCTTTACCTTCACAACTTACCCTTTCTGTTCTCAATCTGCAGTATTCCGGTACACAGACAGAGACCCTGACAGACAAACGGACAGCCAACCAGCCAAACAGAAAGCCAGATAGTCAGATAGATAGGTAATCAGTCAGCTAACCATCTAGGCAGACAGTAAAGTAGACTGAAAAGCAGGTAGATTGTTAGATTAATGGAATAGTGAATGGGAATCGATAGAAAAATCAGTGAGGGTTGAATTGTTGTTGAGTTTATGGATAGGTGAGTGAATGTGTAGGTGGAAGGATGACATGGATGGGTGAATTGGCGTGTGGATGGATATTTGGCTGAGAGAAGAGATGAATGAATAAATGAATGGGTAAGTGAGTGTGCGTGTGTATGATGGATTTGTACTTGTGTTGCTATCTCAAGGAACCCCTCAGTGTTTCCTCGTGTGTCCTGCTAATATTGCATGGATTTATTACGATAACAGGCCGATGTTTATGAAATGTTAAGAAAATAGAAGTACCATAACAGTTACGTTCATCATCACTATTAACAACAAAGCACCACCAGTACCATCGCTAGTATCAGCTACAAGAATAACTAATTGAATGTTTAATGAAATTGTCGCAGAGCATGATAGATAACACGTAACTCAACATTGCATAATTATTACATGTATCACATTCTGCAACGAGGAGAATCAAGAATAAGAGGACTGTAAAATAATAAGTGGCTACTGTACCATTCTATTTATAGCAGTGACCTCTTTATTTCATTCATTGGACAAGCACGCAGCATACCGCTGGACTTCAGAACGCAGTGACACGCCTTCCCCATGCATGTAGAACGAGCGCAGCCGGCACCAGCGACAAACTCTCGGTGGAATCTCGACAAAAACAGAGAATAGGCAAGTGCAGTTCTGGGGAAGCATTAATTTTCAAGTAAACGAAGCGTAACTTTGAGAATTCCAATCCCAAGGAGAAAACGAATAAAAGAGTAAATTTTGCATCAGAGTTTGTGTCGGCGTGAAGCGTGGTGATATTCTCCGGTGGTTTATTATGACGTGAGGAGGTGAGAGCTTAGAAGGCAATGGACGCTAACAGGGAAGGATGACTCTTTTATTTCAAGATGCATGTAACTTATCAAGTAAAGTAGTTATTTTTGTTTCTGTTACCAGTTGTTGTTGTTATTGTTGTTGTTATTGTTGTTGTTATTGTTGTTGTATTTGACTTGCCATTTCATTTTTTTTTTTTCATATGACAGTGAAGAGAAATAGTCGCTGGTGATCTTTATTATAATATATATATATATATATATATATATATATATATATATATATATATATATATATATATATATATATATATATATATATATATATATTCCATTGATCATTTCATCTCTTCACAATGATGTATATATGCAAATAATAACCTAACCTAACCTGCATGAGTTTATATATGCACTGGTTCAGTTAAGGAGGTCAGAATCTTCCACAAATAATTTCGATGCAATCTGTCTTTATTTTTGCAGAAGTTTTGTAGACATACGTGTAATATTTCCCTATTTTTTTTTTTTTTTTGTAAGTTTGCTTGCACAGTTTTTTATTAGTTTTTACTTGTGAAAATGCCGGATTTTTTTTAGTAAAATAATTGGAATGATTTTTTTCATTACAATGTATTTTTCTTTTGATACTTGATTTTCTCAGAACTACTAAATGTTTTTGTGTTCCTACATTTTCTTTGAGGACATTATATAATTTTTTACATATTTCTAAAAGTAGATTATAAAACCATTTTTTATGCTGTCTTTAGACATCACTTTTCTCTTATCACATATATATTGTTATTTGTTAACAACGGTTATTTGCAGTATTTATTTTCATTATTTATTTTTATTTTTATTTTTTTCTATCCACGAGAGCAAACTGAATTGAGATTGGTTAGTAACTTTAGTAGGAGATGCAGTTTGAATGCCTTGCTAAGAAAATTTGAGATAAAAGCTGTTAAAGATTTGTGTGTCAAGAATACCACTTAGTTTTTGATAAACTAGTACACTATAACTATCGTCGCAATTAATTCTCTCAACCTTTCTCATCTTTCTTGAGTGAGATTCTTTGCAGAAATGTCTCTCTTGATCCTTTCCTCCGAAAAGGAGACACTAAGAAGTGACAGGAAGTGGATATTCTCTTTCTTGAAATTGTACACTGAAATTGTCTGTGATAGCTACTGCATAATATCATATTGATACCAATCTACAGGTAGCATCGAAAATTTACTTTTTCTTATATATTCCTATGGTAACTATTTTCTGGGCACAGCATTGACACCCTAAGCACAGAAAAGTAAAATTTCTCACAAAATTCCGCAATTCAGGCCTCCTTAAGAAAGCGACAACATATTTGATGATTTAGGTACTGTAAACAATAGAAATTCAATATGAACAACGGATGCTTAGGCAATACCTTAAACAACACTTTTCTTAGTGCTGGCGACTTCTTGTGGTGTCTCGGTTCATTTGAATCTGTCCATCAAGCAGCAAGACAACTGATGTTCCCTGTGTACTCCACGAAAATAAGGACCACTTTAGAGCAGCATATGCCAACGAACACACCATGACGGGGACGTACATTTTCATTAGGTTTAAAGTTTGAAAGTAAATGTTCACCTTGGATCACTCAGTTAACTTCTCTGTTTATTTTGTTTGATTGATTTATTTATTTATTCATTTATTTATTTATTTTTAATGAACTAAACTTGCGACACGTTCTAGTCGCTTCACTGTATTGAGTCTGGAGGCAGTGCGTGGGGGTGGCACATGACCAGCCCACAGCAACAGTAGGTAAGAAGCGGAGGAAACAACAGAACTGTACATTACAACATCCCGTATAAGGAGATACAATACTTGTTAGCCAGCTTCAGTATCAACATGAGTTGCTATATGATTTTTTCCACTAAAGGTGGTAGGAGAGGAAAGTAATAGCAAAGCGGAGGCAGCATGTTTGTATCCTTCGCATGTTATCCCTCGCTGTGCTGCCTTGTTCTTCATGTGGCTGGACCTTTTACTATTTTTTATGGTGAAAGGGTAGTTTGGCTTTGTGTCCCTGGCCAGTAAATGGCTTGTTAGTCGGACACATGTAACCCGGACGGTGGCCTTACTAACAAAACATTAGTGTGAACGGGAACAAAGCCGCGCTGTATTACAGGACTTATGCATCGAAAGGAAAAATGTTTTGTTGAAATATTTTAATGAACAATGTAAACCGCAGCGCAGCGAGGACGGCGAGTACAATACTGCGATGAACGACGATTGGGCGAGGACGCGGACACAGCGAGGCCATGCATGCATGTGTTAGAGCAAGAGATTGGGAACTTTGAGGCCACAGAGTAAAGGAGACACACGGGAGTATTACAGAGAACACTGATTGTAAGAGAACAAACAGTATGATATGACTGTAGGCATTAAGGAAAAAAAGTAAGATACGATTAAGGGCATCAACGAAACAAAAAGTAAATAAATAAACGTCCTGGAAGAGTTATTAGATTATCATTTAGTTGTATCATCTTAGTGTCGCTTGTTTCGTAGATATTTGGGCGTTATAGGTTTCTTTTTATTATGGCAAAGGAAAATATTTAGAGAAATTAACGCCACGTAATCAAATTTATTATTAGTGTCGTCCGGCAGAGTGGAGTGGCAGTTTCAAGACACACACATTTCTATATTACTCTTCACTGTGATCTCAGGGAACCGGCACTTTCATTAGGTCTTATTTTCAGCCTTTCTTGCTTTAAAATTAGATTTCTAAGTAAATCATATTGTTTCCCTACTGCGATATTGGATGAAAGGTAAAGAAAAAGGAACACTGGAAAGACGAGTAGCTGATAGAAAAACAAAAACAAGGAAACATGATCCACGTTCCTTAAGGCAGTATCCTGTAAGGGAAGCATCATTACCAAGGCAGCGGAAATCCTAGAATGTCACAGCAAAAAGCGCCGCCAATCTTCCTCTTCGATTATCTTACATAGGATAATAGAAAAAAATATATAATCTTACTTTAGTACATCAACACAATGATCACCGGACAGATAATTCAGTTGTGGCTGTTGAATTGTTTTGCAAGAGATGAAAGCACCATTTTATATATTTAGTTATTCATTTATTTACTTGTTTGTTTATTTATTGACTGGCTGCCCGTAGCTGGCTGCCAACCCCCCTTCCTTCCCCCTGTCCCCGCCACGGCAGCAAATATTATAGAGTCACCCTCACAACAGTTCCCGCATCACGCTTTTTATATTTTTTCCTTTTTTTTCTTTATTTTAATGAATTCAATATGTACATTCATCTTTCATTGGGGTACCTTTCATACATTAGCTCAATATTACACATGCTCCAGTGCTCCTGTGATAATAATACTGCATGTCTTGTCTTGCTCCACCGTTATTATTTTTTTTTTACCTTAAGTAAATAAATTCAATGTCTCTTTTCCTGCCGTACATTTCATAAACTTCTTCAAGATTCCACAAGTTCCAGTACTTCTGCAATAGTAACACTGCACATCCTGGTAATATATTTGCAGTTCCATTTGGTTGGTGGGCATGGCACGGCCCCTTCCTGCGCCTCCAAGGTCGCCAGTCACCAACCGATATGTAACTGTGAGGGTCCGATAAGGCCGCCGCTTGTCTCGACAGTATCGGTTATCGGGTCATCAAGGAGACTGGTCGGTCATTGTACGTGCCGAGGTCAGAGGTCATGGTGGCTCGTTTGTATGTCACACTGATGCGCCAAGACACCGCCTGGGGCCTGGTGTTGATGACGAGAGAGAGAGAGAGAGAGAGAGAGAGAGAGAGAGAGAGAGAGAGAGAGAGAGAAGAGGAGTATCAGACAACAGACATCCTACTGGTTCCCTAAGTAAATGGTCAATTTTCCATATATTTATTGCCATGTAGTGAGAACGAAATGGTAAAGCAAAAATAATCTTTGCATCTCTCCCCTCCTGCAGTTAAAAGGCGATAAAGAGTTCAGTATATATTGGAAACATTATACATACACATTTTCATCTGAAAAATCTAAAACTAAATGACTTATGTAGTTTTTGTTCTATCGAAGGGATCCATTTTACTAATGAATGAAATGCTAATAATATCCTTCAACAAAATGATGAAGATGATAGATGAACAATAACTGGGCAAAAAATCTATATTTCAAGTCAAAATATTTCGAAAACATGAACGTAATTTTGCCAATAAATGTTCTCTTGTATTGAAAACGCATATATAAATAACTATTTGCATCACATTTGCTCTGTCGAAACAATGAGTCTCCCATTCTTGATGGAAAAATACATTTTCCATCCACACTTTCCTTGAGGAGTTTGTTTCAGTGAGCGATGACAAGGCTGAAGAAGGAAAATACATTTCGCTCTTCAAATGCTTTATATTTCTCTTAGCTGTCCTTGTTCTGTACAATTGAATCATGACGAATTTGGGCGTTGTCATTCTTATGAAACGTCTGGAGGAGTGGTGCCATATATCAGTATTGGCGTAGGATCAGCATTATAACATATCTTGTATTGTCTTTATGAGTTTATGGAACCATGCGTGCTTTGGGATCCGAGGGGTCTCAAAGCTCACGGGTTCGAATCCTGTCCACGGTCCGAGTTTAGGTTGGGCTTCCTCACTCGGGGCACCGGTTCCCTAGCGGGTGGGCTTTGAGATAAGAGGTACCCCAAAAAGTATCCCCTTTAGCCCAGAAATTCCCGTGAAAAGCCCACATGGTATAAAGAAAAAATTAAAAAATACCTTCCCCTTCCCACGAGTTTGCTTAACAATTTGTTTTACTTAGTCTGAATCAACTTTGTAGTCAACTGGAATCTTCGTTTTCTTATCTTTTGTTCAAGTAAATCATGTAAAACTCTTCCGTATTTGTTATTTATTGTCCTTCGTTTGACTCTTTTATTTTTAAAGGCATTGATCATTTCTTGTAGCTTCCCCCTGTATTTTTTCTTATTTATAGCATGAATTATCCCAGGAAATTTTTAGCCCCATGAGTTATGCTCCTTGTATGTGTTGGTGTTCGCTATTCCGGATCAAGGTGGCGGGGGGTAGGTGCCGTGATTCTGAAAATACCACTCCAGGGTATTGATCATGTCTGCCATTTTCAGTGTTTGTAATTACGTCGTTTTAAAAGCAATTGTCCGCTTTATTTTCATCGTCATCCACAGTGGATTGGAGGAAAAGCGCACGAGTATTTAATCTGTTTGACTTTAAGGGCACCGTTGTGTATTTTTTCCCCATATCAAGTAGTTTTCGGTGGAGATGAACAGTATCGAGGTGAAAGACCAGGCTGGACGCGGGTGATGCCACATGGTAAGAGTCAGGCCTAATCCTAATTGCTTTTAAACATTTATCTTTATTTATTCCTCCTTACTGATTCTGAAATATAGGAAAGAAGGATAACATCTTGATATTTTCATATTCAGTTTACCTGTATCTTTATTGTTTCACTGATGTCACAATCACGTGTGAGATCCGAGAGAGTGATGAATGTTTATTCCAGGAAATCACAGTTAAACTGACACGTAATTCCCTTGATGTCGCTTCAGCAAGTAAACTCTGGGACATTACATCGTCTTTGGTGTTTGTCACAGTACTAGTAATAACATAAATCTTTAAGACATATGCTGCCTACACGTGGCAGTTCCTGTACATCCGTGTAATGTCTTAACGTATTTCTCGTATTATAGTATTTTGTTAGATATATCACAGCAGATTATTGTCATTGATTACATCTTGCATAGACAGACCGTAGATGCTGGCCGGCATTTTGTTTATTTTCAACTTATTTTTTAAATTCAGAACTGGCAAACCAGATTACTGCCTTTCCATTCTCTGGTTTCGTTAATTCAAAGCTACGAATGATTTCTCTACGAATATTAAGTTATTATTTTCTTTTGATGGTCTGGCTTTGTTAACAGTGTCATAGGTGGGATTTCGACCAGCGCAGGGAGGTGATAGTTAGCGCGTGTTTCGGCAGTGGCAATCACGTCTGCCTCCTCAGGGGAAGCATAAACGCTGAGCTCATATCGTTTAGATATTAAACTTCTGGCGTGGCTGAATAGCAGTGACGTGGAATAGCGTTTTGTCTGCCGCGCGTTGGGGAATGGTTGTTAGTACTCCTCTAACGGTCCTGTTCACGTTGTTGTATCTACATAGTTATGAGCCGTTACAAGCTTTAACTAGATACGACGAAGAGATGGAGGAGAAGGGGTGTTGTGCTGAGGGAGGGGGCGGTTGAGGCGCTTCAAGTGAGTGTTTGCGAAATTGGACATTAGTGTTTGTTGCCATAATCGTCTCTGTAATACTGAACGAGCCTTGTTGTCTTGCGTATCTGTAAAATATGGACAAAGCACCTGATGGTCAATTACTGAAAAGTAAAGCCGTACAGATAAAACAGGAAATGCGGAGTAAGAGTCAGTTAACAACAGTCACACAGAACATAAAGAATGCAAATGTAAGCATCGATGTTTTTCATTTTCAATTCATCCTTTCCCCCGTTTGTCTGAATAAATTTGTTGAAAAATGATGCAACATTCAGGGCATAAAAACAAATGAATGGATGGATACACTAGTAAATTAATGCATGAATATGTAATTTGTATCAAACAGCAGAGCCTATATTCATTTCATGGAGATTGAACCCACGGCTTGCCATGGGAGGTGTGAGGAGTTATTGTCGTGTTTGAACGGGGAATAGATGAAATGAAGAAAATATGAAGTTAAAATACAACTGATACAAGAGGGTAAAGTATCCAGCACATATACACAGTTGCATATACTCCTATATTCCAGCAGCCGTTTGGTACGCGACACGAGCAAGATAAAGGTAACAGTTTTTCTTGGCAAATATTTGGTCTACGCTTATCACTAAACAACATTGTTTAGAACTGCATGTATGGAAAATGCAAACAAATTAGTAACGAGTTCTTGTTTGTTTTCACTAGGTGTTTAAAGAAAGTAGGAGTAGTTACACTCTATTAAATAGAAATCCGCATACGGACTAAAATAGAACGAAGGACCGTAAGAATTATAAAGGAAGGTGCTAAAGCAAAATCATTGAATTCATATCACAGAGATGTTTGTTAAATCATCTCTTGACCCAATTGAGGCACGTGTGTAAAAGCAAAACTTTGTACTTCAGCGATTACAAACGCCTTATTGGCTTCTTGCTGTCTTCAGTACAAATGTAGTCCAGTCTATCGCTCATTACTTACGTCGTAAAGTAGCTGGCTTGTTCCTGAAAACTGAGGACTGAAAGGAGCCTTGGTGCAGAGGTATAGGAGAGGGAGCAGGTGAGCGGCAGAAAACCGTTCTTTGTTTGAGACTAAAGATCCTCTGTAGGAATTTTAAGTATCGCTTGTGTCCGTTGCAAAGTTGAAATTAATTAAGAGGGTTTCATTGATTTCTTTGGGGTGTTTGAAGCTGAAGCTACGTTGCAGATATATAAAAATATGTAATTATTACACACACACACACACACACACACACACACACACACACACACACACACACACACACACACACACACACACACACACACACACACACACACACACACACACACACACACACACACACACACACACACACACACACACACACACACATATGTAAAAAGAAAAAATACTACAAACGTTTTGAAAAAGAACATTTTCGCTGATTTAAGCAGGTGTGTGGCGGTGTACAGACCACAGAACTGCTGCTCGTTCACCGATGCACCGGAATGAAACAATACAAAAACAAACGAGAAAAAAAAAAATCCAGCCATGATCACTACCAGTATAAAACACGAATATCCTGCGGCAACAGTTTACCTACCTGGGTATACTCCTAAAGGAAAGAAAAAAAAGAAAAAGGGAAAAAACATACATACGAAATGTTTAAAAATATATATATATTCAATGATGTATGCAGGCATTTACCCTCCCCAGGTAGACAAGCAGACAGGCAGACAGACGCTCCACCTCGCCTCCACCTCCGCCTCCGCCTCACCGCAGCCCGTGGAGGCGGAGACATATTTTGCAGGATAATGTCGGATTAAAATTCATTAGGCGCTGATATAGTACATAATAACAGGGGCATTTTCATGTTATGCATAAATTCAAAAGTCGTCAAGGGAAATATGATGAGGTTTTCCCAGTGAGGTGCACTGCGGGACGGCCTGGCAATGTGTTATGGGGCGATGGCGGGGAGGGGGGAGACGGGTGCAAGATGGCCTCACTACAGGGGTTGGGCGAGGAAGGGAAAAGAGGCCTGGGGAGTTTTGGCGGAAAGGGTTGGTAAGGAAAGGAAAGAGAGAGGAAGGGAAGGGAAGGGAGGGGAAGTCTCCTCACCAGGTGTCAGTGTCACGTTGGTCAGGAGACAAACTCTTGACTTCCTACTATCTGGCACACTTCAAATGATCTCTCGTGGCTCCAGTAAGAAATAGTCTGCCTCTCTCCACTGTCTTCACTTGTTCACTGACTTTTGCTTTAACATCCTGATCTCTTTTTTCTTTTCTTTTCATTTCTGTCGATATCAATGTTATTTTTTCCAGTTGGCTGTGTTTGTTTTTTCCTCCTTGTCGATTATAGCCTCTGTTCAAATCCGTTATTTTATTTTATTCATGTTTCTTCATTATTCCTCCATTATCACCTGTTTAAATCACTGTTGTTTTCCTCTTCCTGTTTTCTTTTCTCCAGCACTACACCCTCTTCATTTCCCACGTGCATTTATAACCAAAACATGTTTGTCGTTAAGGTGAATATGTAGAGGTTAACATGATCAGCATCTCATTCGCTGTCAGCCAAAACAACTTCATATATATATATATATATATATATATATATATATATATATATATATATATATATATATATATATATATATATATATATATATTATTTTTAGATAGCTGGAGCCTAACTCTGCCTATTGACCGTCCCTAATACACCTGCACAAGTATCTACATGTTTTATTCAAGACTTGCGTTTCAAAGTACACAAGAATTATTATATACAAAATTTACCAAGGCGTTCCCTTCATCTATCTTCGAGTCTCGCAGCGGAATGTTTTGATAACTCATTAGTATTCCAGCACTTTGTTCCCTTTCCTTATATCTTCAAAGGACGAGGAAGTAGGGAATATAATGGCAGGCCGTGAGTCACAAAGCAGTTTATTATGTACGGTATACATGTAAGAGGAAAGTACTTTGGTCCCTGAAGTACCATCACTTTAATGTAAACTTCCCTCACATCCTCCCTTTCTTCTGTCTGCTTTTCCCTCTGTACTCGTCGTCGCGGCCTTTGCATGTATAGTGTCAGGCGTGTATAGAAGCGCACATCATTTCGTTATGCCTTCTTTTGGGCTTACTAAAACCATCGTTCGGGGCGTATAGAAAGATATGTTTTGGTATTTTCACGAGTAGTACACAGTGGCGGGTAAGGAGGCAGGCGGGGGTCGTCTTCACAGGCCACAGTAAAGGATGGACGGACAGGAGAGAAATCTTTCGCCTGCTACAGTTAGATGTTGCCAATGTCGATCAATCTTTAATCTGTTTAGTCTTCCGTGGCTTTCTTAGTCACAACCATTAAATCATTCTTGCGTTTCTATTTTTTTAAGCTCGACAATCCACACTCTTCCTTTCTACAAAATAGTTATCTTCCTAAATCCTTTGACTGCTACACCTTCTCAGCTTGATATTAAGTTGACATGAGGCTTGTGAAAGTAGAGAGTAAAAAATGTCATCGAATATTTAGTTGTGCTTTTCAGTGTTTGTAGTTGAATCTTTGATGAGTAAAACTGCTTAAGGTCGCCGAGGTAAAACTATATACGCCATTAGTAGTCAAGAGGTGAAATGTACTATCGATATACATCTCTCGTGACTTCGTATCATTATCTCACCTTATATATTCTCCTTTCCCTTCTCTTCTCTATACCCTGAAAATCACTCCCCAACCATTCCGGCCTCAATAAGGAAGGTAGGAGCGGGTGTTTAAGAACGCAGTAATGACGCCCATAATTCACGTTTTATAGTTTTAGTTCCTGCTGGGTAGTGGCTGGCGCAGCGCTTTTCCCACTAGGACAGTGCAAAGTGATGAGGGAGAGATCGTGACGTGAGGGAGATGAAGGAGGCAGTGGAGTGAGGTGCGGAAGACAGATGTACTCGATATAATCAGCAGTGGCTATTAATGGCGAGGTAGACGGTAGTGAAGAGGAAAAGGAGGAGGAAGAAGACGAGTAGCAAGAACATAACCACAAAAGAATCATGAATCGCAATGGAATAACAAAAAGCAGCAGACCCACTTAAATCCTGCTGATGGAATATTTACACTGTAATATAATTATATCAAGAGACACAAGACAGCGACGACTAAGGCAAAAGTGAAAGAGCTAAATAAACTTTCATAGGAAAATAGGCCACAACGGACCTTGCGGTCCTCCCGATGTGACCTAACCTTCCAGTAATAAGATGATAATGGAAGTAAAGGAGAGCAAAGCAAAAGGTTCTCTCCCCACCCTCCGCTCCTACCGTCATAAACCATACAAGAGGATAGGTCGGAAAAAAATACCTGACGGTGATAGAGAAGGAAAGACACGAAGGAACCTTTATAGGAGATAATGAAATTAAATGGAATGAGATGTCCTATATCCTGGAGGTAAGTAAGATAATTTCTAACAAACAAACGATGTTGGCCGTGGATAGGAGACGTCAAGACGGCGTTTAAAAGTCTTAATGGTGTTGCACTCTATCACGTCTCAAGAAAGCCTATTCCATAAAGGAAGAAAAGGAATTGAAGAAGCAGAAGAACTCACGCAGGAAAGAAAATGATCTCTATCACTCACCGGTGATGGAGAGAGAGAGAGAGAGAAAAAAAAACTTAATACTAAACTGAAGGAAAGGTTCAAGAAGGCCATCACATGAGTTAGGTGAGGCAGTAGTAGGACAACCGGAGAAACAGAGGGAGGTGAGTGTAGCAACAGGTGACGCAGGTGACAGAGCAATAAAGGGCCCGAGGTGCAAGAAATGGGATAATGCAAGGACTGTAGACGTTACCATGACGACTGTTAACCTTTTTACATTCCCCTCATCCTCCTCCACATACCCCGAGGCGCACATCCTCATATACAAAAGCTCAACTCAACAAGTACACACGTGGCCAGCAAACAGTAAACGGCGAATAAAAAGTGTCATAAGAGGCGAGCGATCAATGACAGGAGACATTAAAAGAAAGAGAAAATATGTGTACATGTTCTCCATCTGTATCACACGCTTTTGATTATCTACATGGGAGCTTATTGTAGACGTATCACCTTTATGTAGTTAGAAATAGTTGTGATGGTATGTAACAGTCAGAAGTTCTAGTTGTCGTTGATTTAGTCTACAATTCCATTTCTGTTCATGTATTTTGTCCTACCTTTCACTCGAGTTATTTGTTATTACAGAGAGAGAAACATTTGAAACATTTGAAGCATTTATGCGTTGCTTACAGTTGTACAATATTATATACTGTCTCAGTTAACAGTAGCTGTAGCAAACCTTTCTAAAGCTAAGCTTTTTAGGCAAAATCAAGAGAAGAAAAAAAAAAGTTGTTATGATAGTACCTATTATAATAATAATAATAATAACAATAGTAATAGTAAGAATAGTAAAATTGATAATAAAAATAATAATGATAATAATGATAATAATAATAATGATAATAATAATAATAATGATACTAGAAAATAAATATCAATGAAAATAATAGTAACGAAAATGGTAGCAACAGTAATAATGATAATAATAATAATAATATGATAATAATGATAATAATAATAATGATAATATAATGATAGTAATAATATCAATATTAGTAATATTACAAACAATGATGACATAAGCATGAGGTTCACATTGAGGGAGAGATAATACACCTAAGAGTGAAAGGCGACACTATCACTTTTATAATGCAGTGTAAATGATGAACCAATATATGACTGTTACCTTAATAAGTATATGACAGCAGCTTTTACAGCATATTCAGGAAGAATAACAAAATACAGTTCTTAGATGATTACACTGCAGTTTCATTTATTAAATGTAAACTATGTCAGAATTCCAGTGATGATATGATATCATGGAAGAGATAATTTGTTGGTAATTAGTTAAAATATATCTTTCCATTCGTTTTTAAATATACACAGAGAGTGAATCTTGAATATGGGAAGGAGTAGTGTTCCAAACAACAGGTCCTAAGTAAGTTACTGAGTGTTGAAATTTTGTGAGGCGATTAGCGGGAAGGCTCAAGTTATGACGATGGCGTGTGATATAGCCATGAGTGGGAAGAAGACTGTGATGATCAACCTTGTTTTTATACATGAAGGTGGCAATTGCAGATTTTGTTACATCATCTATCTTTAATATTCTGGTTTGCCTGAAGAGTACAAGAGTATGTTCCAAGTAGCCACTGTTAGTTATTATCCTAACTATTTTTTTTTTTTTAAGTTGCAGTTTTAAAAGAATTAAATGGGTAGAATAAGTTGTGCACCATATGGGGTTACAGTAAGTGAGCAGAGTGAAAACGTGAGCATAATAGAAATACTTAAGTACATCCAGTGGCATGAAGTCTTTGATTTGAAAAAAGTAAGACAATGAGTCTCTAGATTTTTAATGTGAGGTTAGTTATGTGGTACTTGAAAGTTAATGATTCATTATAGGTGACACCAGGAAACTTTATTTGATTTTTTTTTATATTACATTATCACTAAGCTTAAGTTGTGGAAGATTTATCATATACTTAAATGTGAATAACATGAATTGAGTTTTGTTGGTATTGATCATAAGTGTATTACATAAGCACCATTGGTAAAGTTTTCAAGCTTATTGTTGGCATTAAGAACAAGCAGCTCAGGGTATGAGCCAGTTAGGTATATCGTCATGTCGTCAGCAAATAGAATAGTTTTGGATCCAGAAAAAATCTCTGTAATGTCATTAAGGTAAATAAAAAATAATATTGGACCTAGGACACTGCCCTGAGGAACACAAAGAAAAATTGGGGTAATGCATGGCTTTTCACCATCAATAACAATATACTGACGTCTGTTAGTTAAGTAGTCCTCAAACCAAGTGAGTACTTGTCCACGGATTCCATAATGATACATTTTATCCAGAAGAATTTACGGTGTCAAAGGCTTTAGTGAAATCGATGAAGATAGATAGAACAGAAAGTTTATTATCAAGAACAATATAAACATCTGTAGAAGAGAGAGAGAGAGAGAGAGAGAGAGAGAGAGAGAGAGAGAGAGAGAGAGAGAGAGAGAGAGAGAGAGAGAGAGAGAGAGAGAGAGAGAGAGAGAGACTCCACCCAGTCGTATACCACAATTTAAAGTCACGTTTCTGCCTGATGAGATAAAATTGTTACTTAGACTGAAAACGAAATTGAGACGAACCTTCAATAAAAAGAACAAGAAGAACAAGAAAGAATAAGAAAAAGTCGTGGATGTGGAGAGGTTTCGATAGCATTTACCTGGAGGGAAGCGCAAAATGAATAATGACAAGGATAACAAAAGATAAACAAATAAAGTAAAATAATGAGGCATGCTAGTGAAAAGTGTCCTAAAACAAATACTGGTGCAGAGAAATAGAAAATAATGATAACAATAATGATAATGATAACAATAATGATAATGATAATAGCCACATATTAGAATGTAAATAAAAAGGTGTATATGGGGAAAAATTCAGGTAACTTTCACAGGAGGTAAACAGTAATAACCTGGCCTGCCTCTGATTAATTGTTCTTTCTGCAGCACCTCCGCATCCTAATAATTAAGCGGCTTGAAATGTGTCACTTCTAATTACATATAATAAACTGCTGCGTTGTTATTGAAGCTTGATTTATGTGCATAAGAAATCCACTATATACCACACACACACACACAGCACAGCACAGCACAGCACAGCACTCTTGAAATTGTTATCCTTATAGAGTCTTACCTTATAATCATCATCATCATCATCATCATCATCATCATCATCATTCATCAGTACCTGTTATGTTTTTATTGTAATGTAAATTCTTTCGTTTTAACATATCTTAAAACTCTATTGTATTTTTTTTTCTCCATATCTTCTCTCTGTATCTTTCATCACCTGCTTCCTTTCTCTCTCTCTCTCTCTCTCTCTCTCTCTCTCTCTCTCTCTCTCTCTCTCTCTCTCTCTCTCTCTCTCTCTCTCTCTCTCTCTCTCTCTCTCTCTCTCTCTCTCTCTCTCTCTCTCTCTCTCTCTCGTGTACTATCCTTCAAAGCTACATTTTTCTCTACACTCGCTCATAGTTATTAATCTTCATCGTATTTTTCCTCGAATAAACGAGCAAGCCATCCTTTTTAATTTCTTTCTGTTTTATCTTTTACGAGTACATGTCTGTGTGTTCCCTCGCTGTGTTCGCCGCGCTGTCCCGCTGGCTAGTTATTGGGTTACAAAAATGAGTCCTCACTTACACAATGTTATAGGAGATAAACCTTAACGAACAAATCCGTGAGACCTTTGCCATTCCTAATAAAAAAGAAAATAGATGAATAAATGAAATAAGAATGTTCCCGTGGTGTTATGTGATGAAATACTCGTCCTTATTGGCAGTGTTATTGGGAATAAAATTTTATGTTCATATTTATAAGTTGTTACTAATCCGTGAGAAAAAATGATGAAAATAAGAGTGTACACGTGTTATGGTGCTTCAGAGAGAGGGAGAGAGAGAGAGAGAGAGAGAGAGAGAGAGAGAGAGAGAGAGAGAGAGAGAGAGAGAGAGAGAGAGAGAGAGAGAGAGAGAGAGAGAGAGAGAGAGAGTAGACAGACAGACAGACTAGACAGAGAGAGAGAGTTAGAGGCAGACAGACAGACAGACAGAGAGACAGACAGAGAATTGGGTCTTAGGTATATTAAGAGTACCGCTGATGTATTATACACTTCAATATAAGCAACACTGTCCCATGATTATTTTTTTTTATTCTAATGTTTTTATTGGTGATTTTTTTCAAGGTCAGTGTCGTGGAGGGAGCGAAGGTTCAGCCTCGGGCACCGATCACCACCGACCAGTGAGCAGTAAGATTTCTTTGCAGTTTTAGTAATTGATTATCTCTTTTTTTTTTATACCATGTGGGCTTTTCACGGGAATTTATGGGCTAAAGGGGGCACTTTTTTGGGGTACCTCCTATCTCGAAGTCCACCCGCTAGGAAACCGTTGCCTCGAGTGAGAAAGCTTAATCTACACTCGGACCGTGGACAGGATTCGAAAACATGCGCTTTGATATCCCTCGGACCCCCAAGCACACATGAATCCATTGTACCACGGCGGCCCCTTTGAGTGAATGAACCTGTTTTTCCGGTGACATCTGGTGTAGTGCGACACATTCATTGAGGAGGCAGTATAAACAGACGTGGTTAGGATGGTGTTCTCTTGGGTGTAAGAAAGAGTCTGGTCTAGGGCCGTAGAAGAAAAACAAGGAGGCGGCCACTGAAGATACCAGAGAGGAGAGCTAAAATGATTATCCAAAATTAAAAGAGTTTTGAAATTTCCCTATACTTGATATGTACGTGTGTTTATATATTAGTTTGTTTATTTACCTGTCTATCTACACACACACACACACACACACACACACACACACACACAGAGAGAGAGAGAGAGAGAGAGACAGAGACAGACAGACAGACAGACAGACAGAGGATAGAGAGAGTATATATGTATGTATGTGTGCGTGTAATATTTTCTTTTTCCTTTTTATTCATCAAAATAAAAACTCCGGAATAATTGCCTTTCGAATAACATTTATATTTTTCTTCGTGATATAACAGTCAACGTTATTCTATTTCATCTTTCTTTCCGTGATATCTTTTTACGCTGACGTTATTATCTTTCACTCACTCACTCACTCATTCACTCACTCACTCACTCATAAACTCACCATCCCCTTGCTTCCTTCCTCTCGCAAATGAACATTGTGTACTCTTAAAGATTATGTCACGCTATCATTCTTTCACTCAATTATTCATCTACTCACTAACTCCATTACTCACCCCGAGCTCTCTTTTCCTCCAAATTGATCACTTATTCATAAATATACACTAGTAGTGTTAATCTTTCTAATTCAATCACTCACTCACAAACCCTTTCACTCCCTGCATTATTTTAAACTCTTACGCTTTCTTACTCACTGTTATCAATCTCCCACCTTTTCACTCACACACTCCTCGCTTCCATTCTCTCCCATATCAATACTCACTCATGAAGATTCTATTGGAGCGGCCATCCTTGTTGGTCGCTGCGATGGAGAAATTCTCAGCCGCCAGAATACGGATGGGCACGTGGGGCGGAGTGGAGATGCGGGCCGCCACCAGCCTTTCCATAACGTGCACCTCCCCACTGGCGATCATGCCCCCTCGCACAATCTGCAGCCCGCCTATGCCTTCCTGTGGGTCGAGGAAAGGAGGAGAGTTAGATGGATATGTTAGCAGGAAGTCCGATGCAGTTTGCCTGTTTTCTGCAGGGAGAGGAACGGAAAAAAGTTGAAATAAGTTAAGAAAGAATCTGATGCCAGCCTATCTTTTCCTGTGATATGAGGAATGAGAGTCAAAGAGAGGTTAAGAAGAAGACTAATATGTATTTTGAGGGAAAGAAAGAGAGTTAGAGACGTTGGTTAACATATATGATGCAGTAGTCTATGTTTTTCTGTGAACGAAGAGGAAAGGAGAAATAAATAAATAGGTAAGCAGGAAATCTGATACAAATCTTTAAGGACAAAATAATGTCAGACTCGTTGGTTAAGACAACGAAAGAGAAATATAGGTTAAGAGAAGATGTAATACTAGTCTTTCAGGGGATATACTCGTAACAATTAACAGTGATATTAACGCTCAGGCTTTGTAACTACAATAGGACAAGAAATAAACTAAAAAGAAATAACATGGAGGAATGATAAGTAAAAAAAAATAAACTGTAGACGAAAAAAAATGTGTATTAGAAACAGGGAAAATATAAACATGATAAAAGAAATTAACGCTTGTCTGTCAAAGAAGTTAAATTAGAGACAACATATGACTGGTAAGCTGTAAGGAAAAAATGAGGGTGAAATTGTGAAGAATAAATGATGGAGCATGAAAAGTATGAGTGAGTGAGTGAGTGAGGAGTGAGTGCTGTGAAAAGTGAGTGTTAAACTACGAGAAGGCAGGTGAAAGTTCAAGAGTGTGACAAAGATGAGTTGTGTGTGAGTGGTAGAGAGGAAATGAATGTGGATGAGCGGGCGAGAGTATGACGGAGAGGAAATGAATGACACGATTCCAGAAAAGTGAGCGTGAAAAGAGGAAGGTGAGAAAACGAGATATATAAAAGCTTCACAATATTTACTTTCTCTCTCTCTCTCTCTCTCTCTCTCTCTCTCTCTCTCTCTCTCTCTCTCTCTCTCTCTCTGGTTTCCTTATTTTTCACCCTATCCATGTCTCAAAATTGTAATAGTTTCCTCATCGCCCCCTCATCCACACATTCTCACGCCACACTCTTCAAAATACACACATCGTTTACCCTCAAAGTGTTTTCCATCTAATCTAATTCCATATGGCTTCATCCCTCGCCTCCTTCATCCCCTTCTTTCCCGTATCATATTCTAATCCTTCAATGCTCATTATATATTTCTGCTCTTTCAGCATATGTTCACTAGACGCCTCTCTCTCTCTCTCTCTCTCTCTCTCTCTCTCTCTCTCTCTCTCTCTCTCTCTCTCTCTCTCTCTCTCTCTCTCTCTCTCTCTCTCTCTCTCTCTCTCTCTCTCTCTCTCTCTCTCTCTCTCTCTCTCTCTCTCTCTCTCTCTCTCTCTCTCTCTCTCTCTCTCTCTCTCTCTCTCTCTCTCTCTCTCTCTCTCTCTCTCTCTCTCTCTCTCTCTCGGTGGCTAATAGCATGAGCCGCAGAAACACAGCCAAGTAGTTCAAGGTAATCACATTGTATTAATCAATCAGGAATGCCCCACAACACCATTACTTAGTGACATCTTGCTCCTTATCCCTTTCAGTGCGATGTGCAGCCATTCATAACATCAAAGGTACCAGGAAATGTCTACCCCACTCACAAGAAAGACATACGGTGGCTAGAATTTCCAGTGTCTAACTATGATATAAGTTTAGAAGTGGATGTAGAATGAATAGATTTCTCAAAGCAGGATTTTTTTTCTAATTAACGAACCGTGTGTAACGTTAAAGTACTTATTATTTTCTTATTTTTCAAGGGAATGGAATAAGAGGTACAGACTTTTTGTTGGTAGAGTTACTAAGGTGAATCAATAGACTGACAGGTATGTATAGGAGAGTGTTTGTGCTTAGGTGAATGAATAATTTGTAGGAAGTAGATATCTTTTGGAGATGAATGGCAAAAGTGCTTAGTTCTTGATAGCCAGTGAGTGATGCTGTTGTTGCAGTTATTGCCAATTTATCATTAGTATCATTATCAGTGATAGCAATCACAATTTTTCCAACGCGTGTAAAGGTCACTGCCGTAGTACTCCGCTCATTTCCTTTGTTCTCACTTTATTTCAGTTATGGGTTTTGTAATACCAACAAATACAGTACTAGTAATAATGGTAGTGGTAGTAGTAGTAGTCTAGTAGTAGTAGTACTTAGTAGCAGCAGTAATAATAACGATAATAATAATTATAATAAGGATAATAATAATAATAATGATAATAGTACTACTACTACTACTAATAATAATGATAATAATAATAATAATAATAATAATAATAATAATAATAAAATTATAATCATAATAATAATAATAATAATAATAATAATAATAATAATAATAATGATAATGATAATAATAATAAAAATGATTATAATAATGATAATAATAATAATAATAATAATAACAATGATAATAATAATGATAATAATAGTAATAATCTATCAACTCAAAACAACCTTCCAGACAACTATCCCCTCTTCTTTAATGACACTCAACTGTCCTGCTCTTCTACGCTGAATATCCTTGGTCTGTCCTCTACCTTATAATCTAAACTGGAAACATCACGATTCATCTGTTACTAAACAACTTCTATGAAGTTAGGCGTTCTGAGGCGTCACTGCCAGTTTTCTCATCTTCCCAACTGATAACTTTGTAAAAGGGCTTAATCCGCCCATGTAGTGAGTACTCTTTGGATATATGGGAACGTTTCACTCACACAGCTTTATTAGATAGGGTAGAATCAAAACCTTTTCGTCTTATCAATTCCTCTTCTCTGACCAATTGTCAGCCTCTTTCTGACCGCCAGAATGTTGCATATCATGCTGTTTTCCACCGCTTTTTTTTATGCTAACTCCTCATATGATCTTGCTGCGCAAGGTTTTCCTTTTCTCGCTCCCCTATGTACTGTGTCAAGCTCCCTGATGCAAAAGTTAACTAGTACTCTCAATCATTCATAACTTCTTCTTTTTTTTACCATGTGGGCTTTTTCACGGGAGTTTATGGGCTAAAGGGGATACTTTTTGGGGTACCTCCTATCTCAAAGCCCACCCGCTAGGAAACCATTGCTCCGAGTGAGGAAGCCCAACCTACACTCCGACCGTGGACAGGATTCGAACCCATGCGCTTGGAGACCCCTCGTTCCCCAACGCACGCATGGTTCCACTGTACCACGGCGGCCCCTTTCTCTGGTAAACTCTAGAACTCCCTTCCTGCTTCTGTATTTTCAACTTCCTTTGACTTGACTTCATTTAAGAGGGAAGTTTCAAAACATTTATTCCTTTTTTTGGCAACTCTCTCGGAGCAGCAAGGTTGCTGGTAGCTTAGTCTACCTTTTTTCTGTTTTATGTTGCCCTTGGCCAGCTTTCTCCTCTTACATAAAAAAAAAAAAAACAATAATGATACACAGCAACAAAAAATGATTAAAATCAATGGTTTATTCGCCAAGAAATTTGTAAAGTTCGATTATAACATGACGACATGGCTTTCAACGTAAAGCATGTGGTGCATCGCTTTATAAAGTGCTAAAAAGTTTTCGTGCTTTCAATTCTCTCTACTCGTGTTTCTGCATCTGCCTTCACGTTGCTGCCTCGCCTTGCTCCGGCTCAATATTGTACGAGTGTAACTCTTCATTTATGGTGATTGCTACATAAAATTTTTCTTTGCAGGTTACTTTCTTCCTTTCATTGTAGTATATGTACAGGCGGCCCCCTACTTAATGAAGCAGCTTTTTACTCATGTTTTTAGCACAAGCGATATGGCAACTCAAGGGATTTTGATTGGCAAATATCCTTGACCAGAAGTAATGACGTGTAAATTCAGCCACACCACCTTTCTTTACCCAGGGATTTAAAACTACATGTATGCCTCATTGCTTCTTGCACCATCTCTGATTTTCTTACGTTTTTTTTTTCTATGCAACCCCACTCAATGTTCCCTTCTCATTTCCCAATCCCTTTTTGTTTCTACATTATTTTCTCCTCCGTCTCCGTATCACCTCATTCTAAGCCTTCTCCTCTGACCCTTCATGTGTGTGTGTGTGTGTGTGTGTGTGTGTGTGTGTGTGTGTGTGTGTTATCTATCTATCTATCTATCCATCTATCTATTTATTTATCTTTTTATCTATCTATCTATCTATCTATCTATCTATCTATCTATCTTTCTATCTATCTGTCTGTCTATCTGTATATATATATATATATATATATATATATATATATATATATATATATATATATATATATATATATATATATATATATATATATATATTCCTGAACTCTGAATAAACGCACTAAATTTCAGAGTTATATTTTTTTTTTAGTTTCAGTGTTACCTACCTCAGAATCTCTCGTGCTCTGTTGCACTATTAATAAGCGTCGATATCATAATGTGTGTAAAATGAGTGTTGTGTTCATTCGTTATCCTGCCTTGGGGCGCCACGTGACCGATGCCCTCGAGAAACTTTGTAGCATTGAGCGATTAAACAGTTTATCAGGTGGAGCATATTGGCTAGACATTAAGACTGTTAAAAGGTTGGCATTCGAGAAGTATTAAGAAACTACTAGCAAAAATTTTAATATTGACTATTTGAGGCCCGTGTTCTATATAACCATATAAAAATTATTCAATAAAGAACAATCTTCATCATTATTTTCATATATATATATATATATATATATATATATATATATATATATATATATATATATATATATATATATATATATATATATATATATATATATATATATATATATATATATATATATATATATATATATATATATATATATATATATATATATATAGAGAGAGAGAGAGAGAGAGTAAAACAGGCACGAATAAACCTGTTAATTTGTGTTCTGTTAACTGTTTTCCTATTTCTTAGACAAGCTCAAAAATCTACACTAACAATAACCTTTCCTAGCACCTTTATCGGGGCTTGCATCTTTATCTCAGTAGCCTCGAGGTGCAGAGCGCGGCCACCCGAAGCTGTACAGTGCACTTTAAAGATAGCTCTGCCTCGCTTATTCCCCCAACGTCCTCGCTGGTATGGCTTTATGAACGAAAAAATACAAATGCTGAAAAAGAAAACAGCAGATACGTTGGCGGTATTGTTTGCATTTCCAGAGAGAGAGAGAGAGCGAGTGAGAGAGAGAAAGTAAGTTTATATATCTGTGTGGTGCTGTGCGTATATAGATTTCTGTATATCATATATAAAGTAGAGTTAATGTTATATATATTTTTTCATCTTGCATGTGTTTTGTGTGTAGACGTTTTGAATATGTAA
>NC_059270.1:13461098-13468598 GCF_017591435.1 Portunus trituberculatus
CAGAAAAAAAAGGCAAGCCACAGTTATTTTCATCATTATATCTTCTTTCTAACAGAAGAGAATGTGATAATATTTCTACGTGATTTAACCCTTTCATTACCATGACATAAATTTGATATTATTAAGAATGCCATTACAATATTAAGTATAACATGCTATGAGTGAAGAAGTTATCAACGTCTCTCTTCACCAGTCTGCTCATACTGCTCGTTACTAATAACAGACTGTGTTGTAAGGCTTGGAAATCGTCTTTAACTCTTTTTAGTACCATGACGCGTTTCCATATTCATTCTGGTTACTATTTGGTGATTTTATACAGCTTCAGAAACTCATGTGAGGAATTAAAATAGTGAAGACTGTGGCCATTAATCTTCTGACCTCCATACACACTCGCCTAACCACACCCAAAACTCAATACAAAAATGCGTCCCAGTACTGAAGAGGTTAATTGAACTCGTTAAAGAAAGACTTCAGTATTACATGATGTTTGCTTGGAAGGGATCATCATTTCTCTTTACTCATACGCTCATACTCTTCAGATTTACCTTCCCTCTTTGGTTAATAATTGATGATATTATTATAAAGCTTAGGAATTGTCTGGTGTATTGAAAAAAAATTAAAGAAAGATTAAAATGTAGATGAAGAAGTTAACAAGCATCTCTACTGACTCCTCCACTCACACCGTTCCCATTTACTCCCTTGTAAATAATAATAGATGTTATAAAGCTTGGGAATTGTGTTGAATATTGAAAAGAATTAAGTAAAGAAAGAAACACTTGAAAAGAGGCGTTCGGATTCACCCTTAAGTAATTTTATTCTTCAATGAAACGAAAAAGAAATGGTGGGATCACTTTTCTTTTATTCTTTTCACTTTTTTATTTCTATTTCTGTTTTGTTGTTTGCTCATTTTTCCTTTTATGCATTAAGTTTTTTCTTCTTGTTAAGTGAAAAAAAAAACTGTGAAAAAATAACAGGTAGATGACGCGATACCTTCTATATTAATCCTCAAACGATTAACGAGAATATGGAACTCGTTACTTGAGAAACCGTGAAGGTATTTATAGAACACCATAAAGGGTTTGAACTTCTCCGTCACTATTCCGCTGCCAGGACTGTCTTATCTCTTCTTATCTGGATTTGGCCATTTTTTATTCAGGCTGTTAAACGTTTTGGCATCTTATCTGAAGCATCATGTTTTATTAAGGGGGTTGAACGTTCTGGTGTCCAATCCCTAGTTAATATTCACAGACTCTTTGTTTCCTTGTAGTGGAGGTTACTTGGCACCTTAAAGAGTGTTTTCTTGGATCTCCTGTGGAAATATAAGTTTTCTATCATTCTCCGTGGATCGTGCTTCTCTTTTTGCGAGTTTTAGCGAGAAAATAATAAGTTTTAACATAAGCGTATAATTTATTGGTATTAACAGTGAGATTTAAATGTAGAGAGGAATATTTGTCTGTCTGTGTGTCCGTCAGTCTGTTTTCTGACTGTCTGCTTGTCTGTCTGTCACAATACTTATTGAAATTGGAAGAGTCTGTGTAATATATTCCTAAAACTGAATTCATCTTTATTCACGTTCTTCATCGTTCTCTCTCTCTCTCTCTCTCTCTCTCTCTCTCTCTCTCTCTCTCTCTCTCTCTCTCTCTCTCTCTCTCTCTCTCTCTCTCTCTCTCTAACAAACAGCGCATTATGATGAGAGGTCCTGTGTTGAGATCCTTTTTTCTCTCCACTAAGGAGTTATTCAGATTCTTCATCGTCTCTC
Source organism: Portunus trituberculatus (assembly GCF_017591435.1). Lineage (NCBI taxonomy): Eukaryota > Metazoa > Arthropoda > Malacostraca > Decapoda > Portunidae > Portunus > Portunus trituberculatus. The sequence continues at coordinate 13,462,858 of NC_059270.1, forward strand.
TCTCTCTCTCTCTCTCTCTCTCTCTCTCTCTCTCTCTCTCTCTCTCTCTCTCTCTCTCTCTCTCTCTCTCTCTCTCTCTCTCTCTCTCTCTCTCTCTCTCTCTCTCTCTCTCTCTCTCTCTCTCTCTCTCTCTCTCTCTCTCTCTCTCTCTCTCTCTCTCTCTCTCTCTCTCTCTCTCTCTCTCTCTCTCTCTCTCTCTCTCTCTCTCTCTCTCTCTCTCTCTCTCTCTCTCTCTCTCTCTCTCTCTCTCTCTAACAAACAGAGCATTATGATGAAAGGTCCTGAGTTAAGATCCTTCTTTTCTCCCCACTAAGGAGGTGTGGGAGAGGAGCTTTTAAATTAATGAGACAAGTCTGTGAGTGTCGCGCGTGTTGCATAGGGACAGGTGCGTGTGTGCGTGCGTATGTGTGTGCGTGCGAGCGTGCGTGTGCAAGTCTTTTCCTGGTGTAATGAGGCACGTATGTAAATCATCCTCAATCTGGAAAGTCGTTTAGTTCATGATCATTAGGTATGTGATTTATATTCGTCATTGGAGAGGTGGTTGTTCTTGTGCTCATGTTTCCTTCCCAGGGCTGTTCAGGGGGCAGTGTTCAGGTGTTGCTAAGACAGGGCTCATCTTCATAGGGATGAGGGATACGGTAGTCAATTGTTTTTTATTATTTTGTTTTTGTTTTTCTCTATGTGGGCCATTGAAGAAATTATTTTGATGATGATGATGAGGAGGAGGAGGAGGAGGAGGAGGGAGGAGAAGGAGGAGGAGGAGAAGAAAAGAAGAAGAAGAAGAAGAAGAAGAAGGAAGAGTAGGAGGAGAAGAAGGAGAAGAAGAAAGAAGAGGAGGAATACAAAGGAATACAAAGGAAAGCCAAACAGCAACAGACCTCTTGGTCTTTTCGAGGCTGTTTGGTAACTACTTCTAACTGGCTACAGATAAGAGAGACAGGACAGTACAGGAGAAGGCTCGAGGAGGAGAAGAAGAAGGAGAAGAAGAAGGAAGAGGAGGAGGAGAAGAAAGAGGAGGAGGAGGAGGAGAAGGAGGAGAAGAAGAAGGAAGAGGAGGAGGAGAAGAAAGAGGAGGAGGAGGAGAAAAAGGAGGAGAAGAAGAAGGAAGTGGAGGAGGAGGAGGAGGAGGAGGAGAAGGAGAAGAAGAAGAAGAAGAAGAAGAAGAAGAAGAAGAAGAAGAAGAAGAAGAAGAAGAAGAAGAAGAAGAAGAAGGAAGAGGAGGAGGAGGAGGAGGAGGAGGAGGAGGAGGAGGAGGAGGAGGAGGAGGAGGAGGAGGAGGAGGAGGAGGAGGAGGAGGAGGAGGAGGATAGAAGATCTGGTTTACACTGTACAACTTTTTCTTTTTTGTGTGTGTGCCGTTAAGAAAGCCGTGATGATGAGGATGATGATAATAATGATGATGGTGATGATGATGATGATGATGATATATAGTAGGAGGAGGAAAAGAGTGATAAATGATGTGCTGTGTTTCTGTTCTTCTATCATTTATTTAAGACCCGCAATCCCACTTCTTTGCATGCCTGGTGATGTGAGTAGTGAAACACACCATGCGCTACCATTTATGTGAGGAAGAGGATAGAAAGGACAAATTAGATAGTGCTTGTTTTCTTAATTGTTTTTTGTTGGTTCTCGTATTTCATAGAATGGTTTACACTGGTTTAAAGTATAGCTTCAAAATGCGTCTCTAGTATCAAAAGGAACAATACAGAAATTCTATTTTTTTAGTGGCCATCTCTATGAAGACCCTCTGTTAACTGTTACCTTAGCTCTTGAAACTACTACAACTTAATACAGTTTGATTTTAGTGAATTAAAGTAAAATATTTGTAGTTTTGTTTAGTGAAGTTGTCCAGGATCACTCAGATGAAGTAATGAGTGTCGATCTATCTTGTGTCGAGGTGTAATTATTGATGTTTTTCTCTCCTGTACTTTGTTTTATTACAGCTTTCATTTTTTGAAGCGAATGACATTACAATTTTATTCTTTATTTTCTAGTTTGGCCGGTCTTCACATTTAAAATAAGTGCCATCTGTTGTATAACGAGGTAAAAATGTTGTATCTTTGTTTTAATCCTTAATTATTTTGTACGTATTTCGTTTTTGAGGAACAACATAACAAACTGACTTTTTATCCCATTTTTCACTGTGGTCTGGTCTCCCAAATACATAAGATTTCATTAGCAAAGAACCAAGTGACTGTTATGTACCGCAATAAAATAACAGAATAATTCAGAGATATTGGGAGGCAATTACTGAAAGGTACATCTGGTGAGATACTGCAGGGTACGTAGGCCCCGCTGAAGACTTCGTGTTGTGTATGAAGGTGATGATTTTCAAGCTTGGTGGCCTTAAGTGTAATAGTAACTTTGGAAAACTCGGAAAAACTGTGGTGTTAATTACGTAAGTTAAGAGATGGTTATGAGCATTGCACTGAGAGTTACTGTGTCGATGATGGTGTAGCTGTTCTTGTTATTGTTGTTAGTATTGCCGGGAGTAGTGGTGGTGATGGTGCTAGTAGTGGTGGTGGTGGTGGGAGAGAAAGCCGCAGAGGTGAGAGAATGATTGATGTTAGACAGATATATTCAAAGAATGTATCCAGAATTTTTTTTACCTAAACGTGATATTTTCCTTCATCATATCGTGCACCTTTAAAACCACTTTTTTTCTTTTTTTTTTTTTTTTTTTGCAGGTGTTTTTACGTCATATAAAAGCGTATTTTTCCTTGGTTGAGTGATAAATAATTTGTATTACACACAATATGGAAATTGAGACTGACTGCCAACATTACTGTAACTCCGGTAATAAATAAAGATATTTGTTAATTGACAAACAATCAAGTAAATAATAGATTGGAGTAGACTGACAGGACGATAGATATGTAGTACGTAGGTAGGTAGGAGACAGATAGATAGATATTGGCAGAAAGCCAGCCACCAAGAAAGACATAAACACAGCTGGATAAAAAGAAAGATAAACTAATAAATAGATAGATTGAAAAAATGTGAGAAGGTGATTTCCTTATGATTACATACATGGAAGGGCAACTTGTGTAGCACCTCACATACTAACAGGAAATCATAAAAGTGAGATTCCTCGTATTAAGTTTTCAGCATTCTTTTATAACCTTGTGTGGGAAGGTATGTATAAAGCAAGATTTCATTCTATTTCTTTATGAAGGGAGTTTGATGGAGTTCACGGAAGATGGTGTGATTCCATTGATTCTTCATGTGTTACTCACCACGGAAAGAGCTCAGAGATCATACTGACCGATCTTCGGGTATGATTGAGACGACACCACACGCCACACCGTGACAGCGAGGCCACAACCCCTCGAGTTACATCCCTTACCTATTTACTGCTATGTGAATAGGGGCTACACATTAAGAGGCTTGCCCATTTGCCTCACCGCGCCTGGGACTTGAACCCGAGCCCTTTCGGTTTTGTGTGTGTGTGTGTGTGTGTGTGTGTGTGTGTGTGATGTACATTTGTGCGTGGGTAAGTCCGTGCGTGCCCATGCGCTTTAATAGAAAACTCAAAATACAAGAAAAAAATCAGCCAAGTATCTTAACCCTTCTAACTTCTCCTATTCTATCACATCTCATCTTATTCTTCACTTGTCACATCGTCTTCCGTGTCTACCATCTTTTCCAATCACTTTATTCCTATCCCTACGATGTGCTAACCTGTTCTTCACCCAGTGACCTTCCAGTCCTCTTCCAAGATCTACTTTTACCTTTCCGTACCGCCTGCTCCTACTCCTCCTGCTATTTTTTCTTCTCTTGTCACTTAGTGCCTATTCTCTCCCTCCTATGTTTACTCCTATCTTCCCCACCGCCCCATTCCTGATCCTCCTCGATGCAGTTTCTCTCTCTCTCTCTCTCTCTCTCTCTCTCTCTCTCTCTCTCTCTCTCTCTCTCTCTCTCTCTCTCTCTCTCTCTCTCTCTCTCTCTCTCTCTCTCTCTCTCTCTCTCTCTCTCTCTCTCTCTCTCTCTCTCTCTCTCTCTCTCTCTCTCTCTCTCTCTCTCTCTCTCTCTCTCTCTCTCTCTCTCTCTCTCTCTCTCTCTCTCTCTCTCTCTCTCTCTCTCTCTCTCTCTCTGTGTGTGTGTGTGTGTGTGTGTGCGCTTCTATCTTATCCGGGTGCCCTACTTCTGCTTCTCCCGCTAACATCGCTTCCTGTGCATTGCGAGGAAAGTTCGTCTGAGTTATGTCGTCGTATCATTTTTTCATCCTCTCGGAAACGCAGCACCGGTTTCTTTCCATTGCATTATTGCGTCTGACAAAAGGGGTTACTTTAATAGTGTTATTGAGCGTTGAGAGCACGGGAGTTCGGTGACAGCCTACGTAACTACCTCGCAGGACTGATGCGGGACAGATCAGAGTGTAATGGTTTATCTAATCGCTGGTGTTGGTGAGGTAATGTGTTTAGTTGTGTTGCAGTCAATCGTTGATAATGCGACGCGATGCTGGGACACTGCTTGTTGTCATTATTGTTATTGCTGATGTTGTTGCTATCGTTGTTGTCACTATTATTATTTAAGTTTTATTGTTATTATCCCCGCTAACGTTATCATCTTTAAATTATTTTTCTTTTTACTACTAATATTATAATAACCAGCAGTGTTTTAAGTAGTAGTAATAGTACTGGTAGTATTAGTAGTAATAGTAGTAGTAGTAGCAGTAGTAGTAGTAGTAGTAGTAGTAGTAGTAGTAGTAGTAGTAGTAGCAGCAGTAGCAGTAGTAGTAGCAGTAGTTGTTGTTGTTGCAGTAGCAGCAGTAGCAGCAGCAGCAGCATTGTTGTTCTTGCAGCAGTACCAGCAGCAGCAGCAGCAGCAGCAGCAGCAGCAGCAGCAGCAGCAGCAGCAGCAGCATTGTAATTGTTGTAGCAGCAGTAGTAGCAGCAGCAGCAGCAGCAGCAGCAGCAGCAGTAGTAGTTGTGAAACTGTAGTAGCAGTAGTAATGTTGTTGCAGTAGCAGCAGCAGCAGCAGTAATTAACTGTTAAATTGTAGTAGTAGCAGCAGCAGCAGTAGTAGTAGCAGTAGTAACTGCTGCAACTGTAGTAGCAGTAGCAGCAGTAGCAGTAGCAGTAGTAATTGTTGTAATTAGTAGTAGTAGTAGTAGTGGGTGGTAGTAGCAGCAGTTGTTGTGGTTGTAGTCATTGGACTGTCCAAACACAGACACAGACACCCCATCTCTCTCTCTCTCTCTCTCTCTCTCTCTCTCTCTCTCTCTCTCTCTCTCTCTCTCTCTCTCTCTCTCTCTCTCTCTCTCTCTCTCTCTCTCTCTCTCTCTCTCTCTCTCTCTCTCTCTCTCTCTCTCTCTCTCTCATCATGCCTCATACTCTTCATTCCTTCATTGCAATACACGGAAGACGAGCAACCGTGGAGCACTTCATTACATGTTTAATAATGTCCGATCAGTCTGAGTGAATTAATGTTTCTATAATAGCATATTCAAGATGGACATTGTTACCTGAAGTACTAAGTTGTGTCCTTACTATCTAACACAGAGAAGATTTTTCTGTAGTAGGAGCGAGACGAAGTTAAGAATAGCTATGGCTTTGTGTGGGAACAGCTGCATCCAGGCACTGTCTTGGCAAGGTATCTCTTCTGCTATGTCCTCCTTAGCCTGTTATTTCTCCCTTTTGTACTACTTATGTCCGGTTTCCTGACTTTCTTTCTGTCTTTGTATTATCTTTCTGTATATTTTTGTCTCCTTATATATGTTGTATGTGTTTGTTCACTC
>NC_059270.1:13476098-13483598 GCF_017591435.1 Portunus trituberculatus
AATTCACATTCGTTTGATTATTAGTGGAAATAATTAACGTAATGATGACAGGGACGTATGGAATAAAAAAAATAGTGGAGACTCAAAGCTTCCAATATATGGGCTTGGAAATTCCACTTTATAATTCATTCTCCTAATTTTCTCATTCCTTGTTGGTCCCCGGAAAACACTGGCCAGCTCCACATGTAGTCGCGGCTCCAGATTGGAAATGCCTGCTCTAATCGTTTAAAATATGAGCAATTAGTTAATCGAGCAGCGGCCACATTGTGCGAGGAGTAACAACCTGCAATTGGGCTAACAACAACAAGCCGTGTGTGTGTGTGTGTGTAGAGAGAGAGAGAGAGAGAGAGAGAGAGAGAGAGAGAGAGAGAGTGAGTACGCACACTACCTATATGTAACAAGTGTATCTATCTTTTTACTATAACCATTGATTTACGAGTGGAATAACAAGAAATATGCAGAACAAGACACATTCGGATGCAGAAAAAAGACTGAAACTGATAAAAAGCAGAAAGACAGAGACAAAAACTTAGGAACAATCAAGGAACTATTAGCTAAAGACCGAAATCACAACAAAAGGAACACAGCAACATTAACCGAAGAAGTACGTATGGCCTGTGGTAGAAAGGGAGACGTAGACACAGCACTGTACTCAAGAACCATTACAACCGTAGAGGCTTAGCGGATAACTAATGGGACGAGCGGAGGAAGAAAACAAAGGCCCTAGAGAATAGTAAAATAATTCTAGGCAGGTAAGCGTGGCGCCAGCGGCTAACCTGTGGCTGCCTTTGTTGCCGCCCACCAGTCCCGTGGCGGCACAATACAGTTAGTCAGTGCTTGGGGGGGGTCACTCTGTCCTCTATGGAAAGCTGGGGAGGCCACGTGACAGGCCGGGAAAAGGGGAACGAAGGGAGCAAGTGAGTGAAAGAATGAAGGTTAAGCGTGTTAGGAAGGTGACAGAAAGACCGAGAAGAGGAAGGAGGGAGAGGAACGGGTGATAGATAGGGATATGTAGGGAATGTGAGGGAATACCATCTTTTAGGAAGGTTTGTCTAAGAGAGAGAGAGAGAGAGAGAGAGAGAGAGAGAGAGAGAGAGAGAGAGAGAGAGAGGGCGCAGGAAGGGGGTGAACAGACAGACAGACAGAAATAGAGAACGTATCATCATTTTTACAAGTTGCACAACCTCACTCAACCGACAAACAGAAAATAACGTAATATCCTTAGGAAACAAATATATAATCGGCCACTCACGACAGATAACACACACACACACACACACACACACACACACACACACACACACACACAACCTCCCCCGTAAATGTGGAATTGCATTGCGTGGCTGCGGTATCAGATCTAAAACGAATTCCCGAAGATGGACAGCGAGACAAACTCATTCGTGTTGGATTCTCAGATTCTCGTTAGACACAAAGCCGCCACCTGGTCACCCGAGGCTGCACGACAGAGAGAGACGAGAAAAAAGAGGCGGTATCAGAGGAAGAATTAACCGCGAAGTGAAGGACAAGAATAGATAGATAGATAGATAAGTAGATAGATAGATAAACTGCAAAACGCCAAAGAGGAAAAAAAACTATGAGAAAAGTGCAAGGAATGATCAGATTTTGCTATGGTGTACTGGAATGACTGAGGGGAAAAGGATGACACACCTGGAGCGAAGGCACAAGACAGGGGCGTGTAGGGAAGCACGAAGGGGAAGGTGAAGGGTCTGTACCTTTGATTGCAGGGGTGAGAGTGCTGGAGGGGGAGCAGGTGGAATGTACACACGAGAGAGAGAGAGAGAGAGAGAGAGAGAGAGAGAGAGAGAGAGAGAGAGAGAGAGAGAGAGAGAGAGAGAGAGAGAGAGAGAGAGAGCGGGGATTGGAAAGGCAAGCAGACAGGCAATTAACAGGAATTAATCAAAGTTACAGATTCACGAGCTTCATAAAACGGTATTTGATAACTTGCCATTTCAGTAGTCGCCGCTGAACTGGACTATATTATTTTATCCTTTGATTTATATATTGATCTATTTATTCATATTCTTTTTTCACTCATCTTTTTTCACACGTCTCCTTTCATCTACAAAGTTTGCCTCCTTTCACTCCCTCCTTAGTTCTCGTATGTGTCAGTCTACGTAAGCAGCTGTTCCTCATTTTTAACCAATTATTCTATACCTGTCTTACTTCTTCCTTCCATTTATAGCCTTCGCATCTTTTTACGACCTCCTACATAGGCGTTTCGGTTCTTCATCGAGAATTAATCATCTTTTCAATCGACTATTGTATTTTTTTATCTCTCCTTCTTCCTCCTATTCTCGTCCTTCTGTCTATTTCACAAGCTGTTTGGTTGAATATGTGTATTTTTCAAGGCTATTGCGCGGTGCTTTTAGTATTTATGTTTGGAGTAAAGCGGTATGGATAGTAGTAGTAGTAGTAGTAGTAGTGATAGTAGTGGTATTGAGTTCTCTTTCTATTACTGTTTATCTATTCACTTATTTTTCATTTTGACTTATTACTCTATATGGGCACTTTATTCTAATCAGTTTCGTCTCCTCACTCTCTCTCTTAGCTATGTATCAATTCACTTAGTCAATCATTCCTCTTTACAGCCGATCATTCTATACGGTCTCCTTGTTCTGTTCGGTCTCCCTGCCTCCCCGCCTCCTCCCTTCTGCTGTCTTGTAAAATCCCCGCCACTGTCTAGTTCTCTTGCTCCATCAGTCTCTCAGGAGCACACGACGGCGCCCCACACAGCAGCCTTTATCCCCGGCCATCCCTTCTTCCGCCTCCTGCACCCAGCCAGACAGCCAGCCAGCCAACTAGCCACACACACACGCAGACACAGACACACAGACACACAGCACCTACATAGTCTCACTCTGACCTTTGGAGCATCGGAACGTTTTTTTTTTTTTCTATCGTTTGTGTTTTTTTTTTCTTATTTCTATTTTTTTTTTTTTTACAGTTGTGTTTTTCTTGTTTTTCTTACTTTTTTTTCTTTTATTTTATTTTTGAAGGGGGTTGAATTTTGTTTCGTGTTGTAGTTCAGGATGTTGTTCTTGTGTGTCTCTGTATGTGTGTGTGTGTGTGTGTGTGTGTGTGTGTGTGTGTGTGTGTGTGTGTGTGTGTGTGTGTGAATTTTTTATTTTTATTGTTATTTCCATTCTTATTTGTATTGTTGTTTTGGTTTTCATCTTAATTTCCATACTAAATTATCACTTATTATTATTTTCACAGTTATTATTATCAGTCTTCTTTTTCTCCTTCTTTTCTTCTTCTTCTTCTTCTTCTTCTTATTATTATTATTATTATTATTATTATTATTATTATTATTATTATTATTATTATTATTATTATTATCATTATCGATATCATCATCATTATTATAACTACTAATATTATTATCATCATTCCTATCATTTATATCATTATTGCCATTTTTTCAATATATTTTTGTTATTTCCAGGAGAGAGAGAGAGAGAGAGAGAGAGAGAGAGAGAGAGAGAGAGAGAGAGAGAGAAACAAGATCATTAAAACATAATCAGCATAATGTTATGAGACGAAAATATGACACGAAAGTTAGGAGTGTGTGTGTGTGTGTGTGTGTGTGTGTGTGTGTGTGTGTGTGTGTGTGTGTGTGTGTGTGTGTGTGTTTGGCTTACTTCGTGTCGTATGCTGCTCGGTTTTTTTTCTTTTTTTTTTTCTGGAAAAAAACCTTGACCTACATCCAAACCCCCACCTCTCTCTCTCTCTCTCTCTCTCTCTCTCTCTCTCTCTCTCTCTCTCTCTCTCTCTCTCTCTCTCTCTCTCTCTCTCTCTCTCTCTCTCTCTCTCTCTCTCTCTCTCTCTCTCTCTCTCTCTCTCTCTCTCTCTCTCTCTCTCTCTCTCTCTCTCTCTCTCTCTCTCTCTCTCTCTCTCTCTTACTACCCCTGTTATCACAAAGACAGGCAACCGATGTATGCATTTCCGCATCCACAATTCCTTAACCCGTCAAACCTTCCAAGAATCGCCGTCAGAATACACGGAGGGAGGAATAAGGAAGGCACCAATCACCTTCCCCCTTCACGTAATTAATTATTCGGTCACGTCTTGCAATATCACCTGACGCGGCGCCTGGATAGTGGCCGTCTCACCTCCTGCCGCACCCGCTATGCTAATCGCTACCATTAGGAAGAGGAGGCGGAAGAGGTGAAGGAAGAGGAGGAGGAGGAAAGGGCAAAATGTAAGGAGAGGGCAATTGTTTGGTGAAAAGAAAGAGGTGAAGGAAGAGAGTAGAGTACAGTTGAGGAAAGTTGAGTTGAGTAAGAGAAGTGTAGGTTTGAGAGATGAATAGGTAGAAGGAAGAAGTATTGGTAAGAAAAAGGATAATTAAGGAGGTGGAGGAAACAATACAAGTTGGAGAGGAAGAGTAATAGAAGTAATAGAGGAAAAAATAAAGTGCGGATTTGAAACTAGGAAATACTGGAGAGAGAGAGAGAGAGAGACAGGAATTATGGAAGGTAAAGAGTTAGAGATGAGAACAATACAAAATAGGGAACAAATGTTACAAAAATACTAGGGGGACAAAGAGTATAGATTTGAGACTGAAGAATATTGAAGAGAGACTGGAATTAATGGGGTGAACGAAGGGTACAAAGCTAGATAGAGATAGAGCATGTACTTGAAAAGGGAGGGAAAATACGGAGAACTGAAGCATGACGGGATACAGGGAGGCAGGGACCGAAGGAGCAGATGAACAGGAGTAAAGGGGAAATACGTGTGTTGTGTGTGTTTCTTCGTCACTCTGCGATTAAACACGCTGCTGAATCTCCCACTGAGGAAGGATTAACAAGACAGGGGAGATCGGGAAGGATGAAGAGGCGATGGTGGTGGTGGTGGTGGTGGTGGTAGTGGTGGTGAGAGAATACGCAGCAAAGGTTAGGAAGAGAGAGAGAGAGAGAGAGAGAGAGAGAGAGAGAGAGAGAGAGAGAGAGAGAGAGAGATGTATGCAGAATATCGGGAAAGCACAAGAGAAAGAGGATGAGAAACAGAAACAAAAGCAACAGGAAGACCAGTGCAAGATGAGCAAGAACACCTAAAGGAGGAAGAGGAGCAGGAAGAGGAGGAGGAGGAGGAGGAGGAGGAGGAGGAGGAGGAGGAGGAGGAGGAAGAGAAATAAAACTATACAGATAAGCAGATGAGGACAGAGAGAAGCTAGACATGACGAGAGGAGTGGCGAAGCGAGGGTGAGTGATTGTGTACACCAGTGAGAGGATAGAGTATTGAGAAAGAGGAGAACAACAGCCTTATTAGTGTTATTTTCGTGTGGTGCTTTGTTAAGGCTTATTGAGAGATTGATACGCGTAGGAGGAGTAAGAGGAGATGGAGGAGGGTTTTAGAAAGGCCACTCGCTAGGGACGTGAATCATTTATGCTGTATCACTTTGTCTCTACTCGGTCATTAGTCATCAGTTCTGGAGACGGTGGATTTAAGTCTCAGGTGTCCACTTTAATAGGAAAATATTTAAAGGACATTAGACTGTATGGATCCAAGATGTTATTGTTACCACCACCACCACTACTACCACTACTACTATTACTACAACTATCACTAGGTTTTCTTATTAGTATCACATTTGCAACCAATTTTCAGGCGCAACATACATCTACGCGAAACACACGAACGAACAGAGAAAGGGAGAAAAAATAGAAGAAAACAGGAGGATGAGAAAAAGAGAGAGAGAGAAAGAGAGAGAGACGAGCCTTGCCTTCATAATGCATAAATTTCACGGCCCCAGAAGCCAAAATCTTGTCTCAATTTAAAGTTTTTATCCTGAGTTGAAGTTGGCCTCTCAGTTCCTTCCTGGCGGCACACTCTTTCGTACACGCACACAAGTCGCCTCGCATCCTGTTACTCGGGTGCTTCAATGCTTTTCTTCCGCCAGTCTCTCTCTCTCTCTCTCTCTCTCTCTCTCTCTCTCTCTCTCTCTCTCTCTCATGAAGGGAAACTCTCGTTGTGTCCGTTTTGAGGTTACGAAACACTCAAGCGGAAGGTTTCAAGACACTTATCCTCGTGTTATTTGATCCGTCTATCAGATGTCGCTTTGGGTGCGGGGCTTTTTCTCTTTTTTTTGTTTAGTTTGGTTTTGGCCTGTGAACCTTTAACAGTGAAAAAACTATGTAATCAGATGATCGAAAAATGATATTGATAGCAGTTACTTGAGTGATAGGAAAAATGATAACCCATAACAGCTGTATAAATGGTAGGAAATAGAGCTGGCAACCTCTTATATATTGAAAAAAAATAATAGTGAAGTAACAACTTAAAAGGGTATATGAAAAAGATAATAAAGTAGATACATACACAGTCCTTAACCTATAAAGCTTTACACGTGTTCTTTTTTTCTCATTTTCTATCGTTCACCTTTTTCTTTCCTTTTCTTTCCTTCATCGTCAGGTCTTACATTCATACACGCCTTTTCTATGTAAGCAAGTAATTGTAAACCCGCACACTTACCCGCACACACACACACACACACACACACACACACACACACACACACACACACACACACACACGTCGTGAGTTTGTTGTGCATCAGCGGCTTTTATCCAAGGACAAATCTGCCCCACGAGGGAAATACTACTAAGTCACCAACAGGATCACGCCTCCGTCTTATATTTCTCCTTAAACTGATGCGCCGCTTTACGTCTTGCCGTGGAGGTTAATGTTAATGTTACAGTGAAGAGCGATGGGCGCCACGGTGCTCTTCCTCTCCGTCATCATCTTCATCACCTTCAACGTTATCGTTATTATTGCTTGTTACTTTAAGCTTGGTGGTCGTGACTTACTGTGTAGGAGAATTAATTTTTATTGGTGTTGTATTCACCATTGTCATCATTATTATCATCTTTGTTGCTGGCAGCCATTTATGGAATACCATTATGTAATTTCAATTGCTTTTCATTTTTTTTATGATATGATTTTATTAGGCCTAAAGAAATATTATAGCATGGAGGTTTAGAATGTAAATGGAACATTGTAATTACTGAAAACATTTTAATTGCATTTTTTTAATACAAAAAGAAAATTCCGTTTCACTGAATCAAACGATCAATAACATTGTTATAAGTACTTTCTTTCCTCTAGAAAGTCCACTTCTGTACATTTCATTGTACTCTTATATGAAAATTTACTTTAGAATTCCCAGTAGACAAGCGCATCCTACTATTTACGTATTTCATCCATAATGCAATGCAGGCAGACCATAATCAAAACAGTCCCTTGCATCAGTCTTTATTAATACTGCAAGAACTTCCTTCCTTATATTGCATCGACTCTCCAAGTTTCCGGAATTTTTCCAAAGAAAGTATCATAATACTCCAGGTTTTCCCTTGTCATACTTGTTTGTCTACTAAACGAGTCATAACTTTACAATGGATGTTTTAAAGTTAGGCCAATGGTGTGCAACGTGTTCTAATGGAATCTTTGTGAAGCTTATCCATTAAACCAATATCTCTA
>NC_059270.1:13488598-13491098 GCF_017591435.1 Portunus trituberculatus
CTTGAACACCACCATAGTTGTGTGTGTGTGTGTGTGTGTGTGTGTGTGTGTGTGTCGTATAGATAGGTAAGAAGAATAAAATGTGTTGAGAGAAAACAAATTTATCTGCAAAACCAAGTACTTCTGCTTCATCTCTTCCTTCTCACCACCACTACTATCACCACTATCACCTCCACGTTCACTCACGGACAGGCAGACACCAGTGACACATTCCCTGCAACACAGGTTTCCTCTTCCCAGCGTGTAATGGAGGGTGCCCGGCCGGGAGGGTGGAATTGTTCTTCGCAAAACATCAATTTTCTCCCTAAACCGTAAAGAAAACCCACATCATTTTCCTTCTTGTGCGTCGTTATTTTCATGCTCACTTCGGATGGTGGCTGTCACATAAAAGTTTTCAAGCACACACTGACACACACACACACACACACACACACACACACACACACACACACACACACACACACACACACACACACACACACACACACACACACACACACACACACACACAGAAGGGTCAAGGCAGATGCCTCAGGCAAACAATTGCATATTTCACCAAAGATATAAAAAATCATTAGCAGTGGTCCGTGCTGTATCGCATTAATGATCACTAATAGAACACCAGTATTTGATTAAACTCATATTAGCATATTACACCATGAAATGTGTGTGTGTGTGTGTGTGTGTGTGTGTGTGTGTGTGTGTGTGTGTGTGTGTGTGTGTGTGTGTGTGTGTGTGTGTGTGTGTTAGTCCTCAACATTTACGGTAATGTTCCTCCAATGTTCACTGCTTCATAAAGAAAAACTGCGATTTTTTTTTTCTTTTCGCGGGACATATGCGACGGTCCCTTCAGTGGATAATTCAATAGCGCTGGTAATTTGCCAGTCATTAAGGAAGAAATGGGGCAACGAAATAAAGGCGTTCCGGCACGAGAGAGGTGGAGTGGAATGGGTTGGAGTGGGAGGCCTTGGACAGTGGGCGAGGCTGTATGTAATTCACCTCGGTCGTCTGCTGGTCACCCAGCCAGTCTTCCCCATTACGGAGCGAGCTCAGAGCTCATAGACCGATCTTCAGGTAGGACTGAGACCACATCACACACTCCACACACCGGGAAAGCGAGGCCACAACCTCTCGAGTTACATCCCGTACCTATTTACTGCTAGGTGAACACACCCCACACATTAAGAGGGTTGTCCATTTGCCTCGCCACTTACCGTGTGTGTGTGTGTGTGTGTGTGTGTTTTATCTAGAATTTCAAATAGTTTAATTACTCTAACGTGTAATCTCTCTCTCTTGCTGATAAGTCTTTGGAAAGCAAGCATAGAAATTGACAAATTAGTGTTTTTCATAATAAATCATTAGCTTAACAGATATTTCAAAACAATGGAATTTGTAAAATGCTGATGCGATTATGACATGATGATGATGATGATGATGATAATGATGATGGTGATGATGTCTCCCTCCCTTCACCTTGTTATTTCTTCCTGCATCCTTGAACCTTGAGCAGAAGGAAGACGAAAGTGTTCCTTATAGATAATTTTCTTCATTACGACCTTCTTTTTAGGGGCTGGCAGGTGGAGACGCGGCTCATTAACGCCCAGGTGATGGCCAAGGTGTGTTGCAGCCACCTGACTCTCATGACACTCTTCTCACCCAATATTTTCTCCACCTATGAAAGCCAGGAACCCTTCCCAAACGTCCATCTGTAACTGCTTCCCTCAATTTACTCAGTCCATACCTTTTTTTTCCAAGTATTTTTTTATGTAATTACATATGTAGCTTGTCCTCCCACGTCATATTCCATTTTTGGTTATTATTCCAGTGTTTCACCACATTCCACTAGGTGTTTTTTACCCACCTCATGAGATAGAGCTCCTCATTACGAATATTTTGAATCCCATATTTATAAAGCGCAACCTATTTATAATGGCGAAACTCTGGAAATTTACCCATTTTGTCTCTTTGTTATGTCTTTTTTTTCTTGCTTGTATTTTTCATATGTTCAGTATATATTTTTATTCCTTTGTTTCCTTTACGTCTTATTCACTCCAATTGTTTTATTTTCCGTCATTTTTCTATCGTCGTGTTTCTGATTTTCAGTGGGATAGTTAATTAGTGATTCATTCAATCAGATAGTTACTATTTCTTTTGTTTAGTCTGTCACCAAGTCTTTACTCTTACCACACGCCAGCTCTACAGTCTGCACAATGCTCTTACCAACCTTACTTCACTTCTTCTATCATCCCTGAGTGTTTGGGATAAGTTTCATCACCTTTACTCAACTGTTGCAAACATATTCCAAAAGGGGACAGGACAGATATACAGACAATCAGACAGACACACATACACACTCACTCACACACACACACACACACACACACACACACACCTATTGTGATACAATTAAAATGCGTCATAATGGAGATTTACCAGCAGGCGCGGCTTAATGAAACTCAATCCCTCCCGATCCACAGCACGCTAATGATATGGCTTACAG
>NC_059270.1:13498598-13528598 GCF_017591435.1 Portunus trituberculatus
TTCTTTTTCTTCTTCTTCCTCTTCGTCTCCGTCTTCGTCTTCGTCTTCCTCCTTCGCCTCCTCCTCCTCCTCCTCCTCCTCCTCCTCCTCCTCCTCCTTTCTCCGTGAGTCCATTCCCATTTCATTTCTCTTATCATTGACATCTCTCTTTCTTTCCCTCTCTTTCCCTCTTTTTCATACACACATCCACACGCACACACACTCACACGCGCGCAAAATTCTCTCTCTCTCTCTCTCTCTCTCTCTCTCTCTCTCTCTCTCTCTCTCTCTCTCTCTCTCTCTCTCTCTCTCTCTCTCTCTCTCTCTCTCATCCTGATATCCTCCACCTCGCTGCTCTCAAAACTCCAGCGTTAACATCCAAAACTGATTGGACGAGACTCCGCTAAAATCAACTGGCAGGCTCGTCAGAAAGTAGCAGCTTAACCTGGATTTGTTTCTGGCGTCAGCATTGGCGCTTCCTCTTCTGCAAGGACGCCACGGCATGGGACAGATGGAACGTGGGAGAGTGGGTGAGGATGTATACTGCGGAGAATTGTTGTAAGGCGATTGTTTTTTCTTCACCCCTTTGGAAATAAGGTAGAGAGAAGATGAGGGACGGGAAGGAAATTTACTGCGTGGGAAAAGAATAGTGGGAAGCAGAAGAGAAGGAGGAGGAGGAGGAGGAGGATGAAGAGTAAGAGGTGAAGGATGTAGGTGGAAAAAGAATTGTACTGTATAAAGAAGTTGCGAGGTAGAATCCATCTTTCACTGCTTTGAGGATGATGTAAAATAATGCGAGAATATGGGAGAAGAAAAAGAAGGTTAAACTTGATAGAACAGAATTTCTATGGTACGATAGTATTCTTTTGACTGGTTGGAGAATAATGTAGAACTTACAAATATGATGAATGTAGGATGAGATATATTTTTTTCTTACCTTCCTTCAAAAATTAGATAGATAAATATAAATAATCTACTTGATCTGTATGTGTGTTTCACTGTTTGATCTGCTGCAGTCTCTGACGAGACAGCCAGACGTTACCCTACGGAACGAGCTCAGAGTTCATTATTTCCGGTCTTCGGATAGGCCTGAGACCAGGCACACACCACACACCGGGACAACAAGGTCACAACTCCTCGATTTACATCCCATACCTACTCACTGCTAGGTGAACAGGGGCTACACGTGAAAGCAGACACACCCAAATATTTCCACCCGGCCGGGGAATCGAACTCCGGTCCTCTGGCTTGTGAAGCCAGCGCTCTAACCACTGAGCTACCGGGCGTGTGTGTGTGTGTGTGTGTGTGTGTGTGTGTGTGTGTGTGTGTGTGTGCGCGCGCGCGCTTACACTAGTAACACATGTTGGGTACATCAGATGTTTCCGCCTTGAGAGGAAGCGCTCAAAACGTTACTGACGAAGATCTGTGAGTGATGGAACGTGACAGTCCCTACCCCACCCCGCCCACACACACACACACACACACACACACACACACACACACACACACACACACACACACACACACACACACACACACACACACACACACACACACACACATACAGATCAAGTAGATTATTTATATTTAGACTGGAGGTTTAATAATCGACTGGGATATATGTATATACCAGAACTTGTATTAGTGGTGGCAGTAGTGATGGTAATAGTGATGGAGGTGGTTACTAGTTATAGCTGTAGCAGTAGTTGTTGTTTTTGTTCTTGTAGCAGTAGTAGTAGTAGTAGTAGTAGTAGTAGTAGTAGTAGTAGTAGTATCAATACCAGTAAGAAACCGTATTTAAAGTTACTTGATTTTATTGCACTATCATTATTGTCATCACCATTACTACAACCATCACCATTACCCTCACCATCACCACCGCCATCACCATCCCGGACTCCTTTCAGAGCGAGTTTCCTTTCGTATCCCTCTCTCACGGCGGCGGCGTTTCCTTCTTGGCTTTCTAATTTATTTCCAAGACTGAATGAAGCTACACGGGCGGACTGGCGTTGAGTCGGCCTCATTTACTTGTACACATCCTTAATGGCGCCAAAAGTATATTGCTTCTTGGAATTTGTTGCCGATACCAGCGCCGAGGAGAATTTGCACTCGAATAAATTAATTTGCTGTGTCCCTTTCAGCTGGCGGGAAGTGTAGCTAGTAGTGTGGCAGGAGTGTTTCGCGGGGGCCGGGTGTCGCTGCTGTGGCTGCTGCGGGCTGTTTGTGTATCTCGATAGTGTTTTTCTCTCGCAAGCTACTCGGCCAGCTATTGTGCGCCTGTTGTTGACGATGGTAATGGCTAGATAAACCCATTAGTGCCCCGTTTATGTTGAGCCAGGCCTGGCCGGAAGCTGGTTTAGTAGTAGGAAATGCTTGCAATGATAATCGTTAGAGGTGAACCGATGTTGCCGGATTATTTTGCTCTCCTCACCAACCTACCGACACAGACTGACACACGAATACCTGTTTCTGACCATCCTTGTGCTGTATATGATTTGATTCTGTGTATTCACGTAATCTATCCAGTTTTTTTTTTTTCTTGATTCTTTATTTGTATTACCCTTTTTTCCTCCTCCTCATCTTTTAATTTGTCTGTTGTGTTACGCATGTGTCTGAGTGTGTGTGTGTGTGTGTGTGTGTGTGTGTGTGTGTGTGTGTGATTTTACTATTGTCTTTATTAGTGTTGTTATTTTAATTATTGTTACTACTACTACTACTACTACTACTAATAATAATAATAATAATAATAATAATACTACTACTACTACTACTGCTGCTGCTACTATTACTATTACTACTACTACAACAACTAGTTCTATCGAAAGTCGGCCGTGCATATCATCACATCTCTGAAACACATCCCGACAAGGCAGCTCCTCCTCTTCCCCTCCTTCCTCCTCCTCTTCACCTGTTGCCACGGACACGTAACGCACAGTTTTGATGTTTTGACTCGCGTAATACAGCTTGATTCCGCCAGAGAGAGAGAGAGAGAGAGAGAGAGAGAGAGAGAGACAGAGACAGAGGGAGAGAGGGGGGGAGTTAAGGGAGTGGGATATTTTAACAGACCGAATCTCTCTCTCTCTCTCTCTCTCTCTCTCTCTCTCTCTCTCTCTCTCTCTCTCTCTCTCTCTCTCTCTCCAATGCACACGATGCCTCAACAATTATTCCAGATCGTGTCCTTGAATTATATCATTGAAGCTGAGCCGTCCACTCCTGAGCGTGTGTGTGTGTGTGTGTGTGTGTGTGTGTGTGTGTGTGTGTGTGTGTGTGTGTGTGTGTGTGTGTGTGTGTGTGTGTGTGTGTGTGTGTGTGTGTGTGTGTGTGTGTGTGTGTGTGTGAGTGTGTTTGTGAGACCCGTACCATCCAATCAAGTGGTCCGCTTTATTCCTGTGTTACATCCACGTCCCATTATTCTAGTAGTGTTTAGGGGGTGTTAGAGGGGAATGCCAGTGTCCTCTGCTCCTATTCTCCCAAGCTCCTCCCTCCCCCCAACCCTCAGCAATCTTTTTTTTATATATCCATCCATCTATCCTACATATATTCATTTGGTCAAAAGCTGTTTGTATCCCTCACATCGTTTTATCTCTCTCTCTCTCTCTCTCTCTCTCTCTCTCTCTCTCTCTCTCTCTCTCTCTCTCTCTCTCTCTCTCTCTCTCTCTCTGTCTCTGTCTCTTTACACACGTTCGTTTACAATATTCTGGAAAGGCGTGCTTCGTATAAAACAGCGCACTTTTAATATCTATCTTGCGCCGGTCCATCCATTCTCACCACGATCGCTGCTAACCCTAATGAAGTTCCCATGGGTTCTTTTAGCACCTGTTAGCACGTAAGGCCTCTGTACGCGGTCGTTCTATAGTTCCCAGCACTTATAATCCATCTCACTACGCCTCCCCCGCTAGATCCCCGGCACCCCTCCGTCAGTAGTTCTGCATATAGAGAATTCCACTGCTTGCATCCAAAGTGTACCTTATCCCATCCTCTTAAAAAGAATGGACAATATTCACTGTCTCGTCCGCGCCAGAAATTACCCTCATTAAATATTTATAGAGTAGGAAGGGATAAATCGGAGGCTGGGAGGGAAGGAGGGAAGAAGGGACAGGTGGTGGACGGAGGGAGGATCTGGGAGGGTGGGAAGGGTACCAAGGGACAGTCATTACTAAATTTCATCCTTTCAGGCTTTCAGTTTTGCACACACACCTCGAGCGCACGTGAGGCAAGGTAAGGGTTTGCGAACACACACACACACACACACACACACACACACACACACACACACACACACACACACACACACACACACACACACCAATAACCAAAGGGAAACAAATCCATGAATAAAACCACACATGTCAGTCACACAGTCAGACACACAGACGGACAGGCAGACGAGGGAAGCTCACATTCATAAACAGATTTTTGAACACACACACACACACACACACACACACACACACACACACACACACACACACACACACACACACACACACACACACACATACATATATATTCTTCTATATCACGGGTGAGCGAGTAGCGGGATTCCAATGGTTCGCTCGGTTCCCACGCTGACGAGGGCAAAAGCGAAATATCTATATAAATACTATCATGCGAACCTCGGCTCTCAAAGGCCTCAAAGCAATGTGTGTGTGTGTGTGTGTGTGTGTGTGTGTGTGTGTGTGTGTGTGTGTGTGTGTGTGTGTGTGTGTGTGTGTGTGTGTGTGTGTGTGTGTGTTAGAGTGATGGACGGACAGGGACAGGAACAGGGGCAGGGATAGGAAAGGAGTGCATGGTATGGTCAAATGTTTAGTGTAGTATGGAAGAAATGGAATATTTGTGTGGTTTGTTATTACTGACTTCCCAGCCATCCTGTTAGCTATTTGTCCTGGTTTATCATATATATATATATATATATATATATATATATATATATATATATATATATATATATATATATATATATATATATATATATATATATATATATATATATATATATATATATATATATATATACATCCATATCCATCCATCCATACGATGTTATTGTGAGTCTTATAAAATTATGTTAATTTGATGTTTTTGTTGTACTTGTATAAGGAAATAAAGAAATATAAGATGCGGTCAATATAAATCGGAAAATCTTCTTAAATATCGTAAACTTGGTTATGAAATATGTTAAAGCCTCTCCCACCATTAATGCAACCACCACCACCACCACCACTACCACCACCACCACCACCACCACCACCACCACCACCACCACCACCACCGCTGCCGCCATTATGATAACTGGCTGTGTACATAAAAATAAAGACAGCACGAGACACTTTCAATTTCCGGCGGCCTTTGATTAATGAATGTCGGTGGATGAGAGTTCAGGTGTTCGAGGGACGAGGTTACTGATGCTGCCTTCCCCACATCTTACCTTCTTGCCTCTTTGCCTCCCCGTCTGCTTCCCATTCTTTTCTTTGCTTCTTCACCTATTTTGTCTTTTCTTGACCTAGATCCAACTTTTTTTTTCTTTCCGACTCCTCATTTCTTTACCTGTTTTGTCTCATCATCACCTTACCTCCTTCCTTCTTCTCTCTTTCCAATACGACTTTTAAGAACACATGTATACCTATTGCCCCCTATCATCTCCATCCATAAGCCTTCTATAAACTTTTAAGTAAAGATCCCTAATGACTCAGCACTTGTCTATTGATTCTATTCCATTCATCTACCACTCTTTTGAGAACTAATTCCTTCCCATTCCTCTTCTAACATTCCAATTACTGATCCTGAGGAGTTTGCTTATGTCATCGTTGAAGATCTCCTATCGGATGTTCTCTTAATCCCTTCAATACTCGGACGCATTTTTACTATGAGTTTTTAGTATGATTAGACTTTTATTTACATTAGGGAAGGGTCTATGGAGGTCAGAAGATTAATAGCCAGTCTTCATTATTTTGATCCCCACATAAGTTTCTGAAGCTGTATAAAATCCCCATACAGTAAGCAGAATAAACATGAACACGTGTCATGGTAGTGAAGGGGTTAATCAATGCTTCTGTAAGGAAAGTTGTTTATGTTTCTATACTTGTGTTGACGATTACTGAGGTTGTTTTACTGTTTTCCACTCGTCACATCACCTTCTGTGCTCTTAGATCTACTCTTAGTCTATCTAATAAGCATTTAACCTTGCTTTTTTTAACTATGTTGTCTCTCAGTGAAGTTTCCTGTTGTCCTTTCACCCCAATACCTCCTCCTCCTCCTCCTCGTTCTCCTCCTCCTCGTCCTCCTCGTCCTGCTCCTCCTCCACCTCGTCCTCCTCATTCTCCTCCTCCTCCTCCTCCTCCTCCTCCTCCTCCTCCTCCTTCTCCTCCTTCTCCTCCTCCTGTGCACTGGTCCTCTCCCCCCTAAAGCTGCAGAGGGAGAGAGTATGGTTAATTCAACGGCAGACATCACTTTGCAACTCACCGACCGCCGGGAGCCTTTGTTTCCTAAGCCATTTACTGATGTACATGATGCTTATTGTTATTATTATTGTTATTCGCCTGTAAATGTTAATGGTTAGTAATATTGCGAGTATGTATGTTATGTTGTTGCTGTTGTTGTTGTTATTTTTTTTGTGTGTGGAATGAAAAATATGTCTGTGTTTGTGTTTTAGTGTGTTTGTCTTATCTAATTGTCTGCCTGTCTGTTTTGCTTTTGTTTATTGGTCTGTTTATGTCTTCATGCGACTATCTTTCTCTCTCTCTCTCTCTCTCTCTCTCTCTCTCTCTCTCTCTCTCTCTCTCTCTCTCTCTCTCTCTCTCTCTGGATGGTTTGATTTGTTCCGCACTGACTTACAAAGAAAATGTGGAAAATCATACATTAACTAGATTATTATTTTTCAACAAGATAATATCCTATAACCTACGATGCTTTCACTTTTACGGAACTTAGCAAGCGGTGTTATGTATCAATGACCTTAAACTTTTATTACCACGCTTCTAACAATGCGTTTAAATACCAAAACTGTATCAGGATATAAAAAAAAAGTGTATTAAATCATTGTAAGCTCATTAACTATAAAACGTTCCTGCTTATTTTCCTTTTGGTCGTGGTATGGAAGGCGTGGACTTACTGTGTTTGGTTGGTGGTTAGCATTGGTTTGGTATTGTTAGTATTGACAGGCAGCCTTGCATATAAAAGTTCTGAATAGAATGCATGAGTATTCCTGTACAGCAAGTCCTTGAGCCACTTTCCTGTTTGCTTCACTTCTGGTCCTTGTATGCATGGCGTGAATTAATTATGTATGGTCTTAATGTTTTAGTCTTGATACGTAAACTTGTATGGAAAATTATTATATTGCAATAGTGTATAGTTAATTTCATGGCAACTTTCCTGTCTGTCTGTTTTATGCGTGGTGTTAGTATGAATGGCATCGTTTCGTTAGGTTAGGTCGATGTTTAAGATTAGTACTCGGTCGTGTATGGGAAATCATTAAAAGTATCCCTCAGGTCACGCTTCATCCTACCTTTCTCTTTTTTTCCCCACTCAGACTCTCATGCAGTCCCTCACATACCCTGCACTTCTCTTCCACTTCCTTCTTTTTTTTGTCCACCTCCGATACGAGTGCGTGAAAAGTAGGACAATTTATCACTCGGTATAACGTAAAGTGCAAGTGTTTTGATGGAAATGCGCTTATCATAAATTAGGAGTTCATGATTATGCTCTTCACACGAAATTTATTAGTTAAAAAATCCCACGTAATTGCAGCAGGAATTAAAAGAAGGCAGAAAAAAAGAAAAACAAGAGGATGCGTGAATTACAGGAGCCATCAGTAATTATTGGCAATGACAGAGAGGTAGGAAATTGTTATAAGCTCAGGCATGTAATACGAGACGGACTGACCACCTTTACTCCGCACGTCATAATAATCTCCTTTCGTATACATCTAAATAAAAAAAACAGAGGCTGCACACGGCATGAGTTAATGGAGCTTTCAGTAATTATTGGCGATGGCAGACAGGTATTCACGGACACGAGAAACATCAAACTAACCTCACTTACTTTCCGCACCGCTCTCACCCGCTTTCCCACACCTCATTAGAAAAACAGAAGCTATCTACACACGCCATGAGTTAATTAATGGGTCCGTCTGAAATTATAAGAGGGACCACAATGAAAACACCAGCACCAACTGATCACTTTCTTCTTCTCTCTCCTCATGACCACTTGCGTCCGCTTACCTTATATAAAGAGTCTTCATTTTAAGTAAACATTACAGTACCTCATGTTGTGAATTGTGTGATGCTTTGGAATTACAAGTTAAGCAAAAAAGATTGATGGACGTTTTTAATGCACATTCGTATAGTTTTTTCATGATTAATATCTTGCATTTTTGCCTTTCATATTTCAAACTAAAAAGTGAGGTAAATGAACAACCGTGTTAGGTATCACTGGAGGGAGAGAGAGAGAGAGAGAGAGAGAGAGAGAGACTGGATATTCATATTTATCGTTTCACACGTCACTTATATATTCTTAACTCTCTTTCCTTCAGTTCATTCTACCTTAGCTCGTATACACATCAGCCATAAATAAAACCCATCGGTCATTACCCCTACAGCCGACCACCGCCCCCTATTCCTTCCTCCTCCATCTATTCATCCCTTCCCTCTCTCGTCCATCCGTCATCCACCAACCTTCAATTAAAACTTTTTTCCCTGGCGGTGAAGTTGAGTTTCGATATCGTCTCTCAGCTCCCATTCCTCACACCTGGTGGGCTGCGGTGCGCGGGAGCCGCCTCTGTCCCTCCCTAGTGCACAACGTGGCCTCTACGGGGACTCGGGGCTTCCTTAACCTCTTCAGTACTGGGACATATTTTTGCCTTGAGTTCTGTGTACGATTAGACAATTTCATCGACATTATGAAGGATCTATGGAGGTCTGAAGATTAATAGCCACAGTCTTCAGTATTTCAATCCCAATGTAAGTTTTTGAAGCTGCATAAAATCCCGAAATAGTAAGCAAAATAAATATGAAAAGCATGACATGGTACTCAAGGTGTTAACATCGTTCGCCACTGTGCTTGTATAAATCTCAGCTCTTCGACTTCCTTATTAGATGTGTTCTCTTGATATGCTCGAGTTTCTTTCTGTAGTTCTCAAAGACGGATAGATGAACAAGAGTAAATGCAGTAATCAGGATATTAGTGTTGAGTCGTTATGGAGCTTGAAAAAGAATACTAGGCAAGTTTATATAGGAGAGTATAGGTGGTGGGTATGTTTAGTGTAGGGACTGCCACGTGCATATAAACATTACGATTTCTTGCATCTTAACCAATTCTCTCTCTCTCTCTCTCTCTCTCTCTCTCTCTCTCTCTCTCTCTCTCTCTCTCTCTCTCTCTCTCTCTCTCTCTCTCTCTCTCCCACTACTCCCCAACACACACACACACACACACACACACACACACACACACGCCAGGTATCTCAGTGGTTAGAGCGCTGGCTTCACAAGCCAGAGAACCGGGGTTCGATTCCCCGGCCGGGTAGAGATATTTGGGTGTGTCTCCTTTCACGTGTAGCCCCTGTTCACCTAGCAGTGAGTAGGTACGGGATGTAAATCGAGGAGTTGTGACCTTGTTGTCCCGGTGTGTGGTGTGTGCCTGGTCTCAGGCCTATCCGAAGATCGGAAATAATGAGCTCTGAGCTCGTTCCGTAGGGTAACGTCTGGCTGTCTAGTCAGAGACTGCAGTAGATCAAACAGTGAAACACACACACACACACACACACACACACACACACCGCGTAGTGTAGTGGTTAGCACGCTCGACTCACAATCGAGAGGCCCGGGTTCGAGTCCCGGCGCGGCGAGGCAAATGGGCAAGCCTCTTAATATGTGGCCCCTGTTCACCTAGCAGTAAATAAATACGGGATGTAACTCGAGGGGTTGTGGCCTCGCTTTCCCGATGTGTGGAGTGTATTGTGGTCTCAGTCTTACCCGAAGATCGGTCTATGAGCTCTGAGCTCGCTCCGTAATGGGGAAGACTGGCTGGGTGACCAGCAGGCAATCGAGGTGAATTACACACACACACACACAGACAGGGAAAAGTTTAGATTCATTAGACTTCCATTTAGTCGCACCGGCCACGCCCTCCACGTGTCCCTCTCCACCCTCTCCGTCCTCTCCCTTAGGACACGCCTAAGTGGAGCCCTGACGCCTCACGCACGCCTCGTCCCTCACACACTTGCCTCACGTTCCGTCCTGTGCCGCTTTGCGTTTCTCATTCAGTCAAGACCACGACCTCCGCTGATCATGTCACGCACTGCCTTAAAAAATACACGTAATTTTTTTTTCATATATTTATTTATTTTTCTTTTATGTTTTATGTAAAAGTGTAAGAGTGCAGTGGTTCGTCTCGCGGGCAATCAAGCATAAGCATTCATATCCTCAGTGTGTGTGTGTGTGTGTGTGTGTGTGTGTGTGTGTGTGTGTGTGTGTGTGTGTGTTGATCACTGAAGAAACGCCTGCCGTAGTGATGTTTGGTGTAGAAGAAGAGGTACAAGAAAGATGATGACGATTATGGTGAAAAGAATGAAAAGAAAACATGAAATACGAGTGCACGGCGGAATGAAGAAAAACAAGAACGAGGATGATGAAAGGGGGAGAGAAAAAGGCGGACGAGGAGGAGAAGCAAGAGGAGCAGGAGTAATATTACCTGTGTACCCACCTGGTGTTAGTTCAGTGTGTTCACCTGTCACCATTCCTTAACCCACACGCACGCACAGGCATAGATAATGGCCACGCACGCACCGACACACACACACACACACACACACACACACACACACACACACACACACACACACACACACACACACACACACACACACACACACACACACACACACACACACACACACAATGACCGACCTCCGCTTCACCCAAAGACACGCATCTTTTTAATCAACAGAAAAAACACCACAAAAATCACGAATGTATAACCAGATACGTAAATTACAAACAAAGATACACATACATGTAGACTAAAGACAAGGCCGTAGGGAATAGTCACCGTAGGAAATAATGTAGTCAATAGAGTAAAGGTGAAGGAAATAAAGGGATAAGTAGAACACCTATTAAACATGGCACGGAATACAGACTATTTTGGAGTATGGACGAAATAGACCTTCCACTTAAAGGAATGTTTAAGAGGAAGATACTAGAAAAGAGTGTTGCCATAAGATACTGTAGAGTGACTGATGATCCTTGAGATTGCGAGGTGAGGTCTTAGTGATACGACTGAACGAGAAAAGGTTATAGTTGTTGAAAGTAGCAGAGTTATGCAGTTAAAAGGGAGTGATGATACGGAAAGTGAGTTGAGGAGACGCTATCTGGAAGTGACATAGGACTGTATCGGGATGCTGACGGAATGGTGGCACTGAGAAAACGCAGCGTGTTCTTAGCAGTGCAGCGGAAGAAGACGGAGAGAAGTGGGCAATGACGGACTTGTGCAGGGAATGAAAGGAAGTTGGGGGAGACGATATCTGGAAGTAACGTGGTGGTGCGTGGTGCGCGATAAAGGTGGCGGGAGATAAGAAGGAAGCGTGGCGGCGGCGAGGTGGTGGGAAGGATACGAAGACGTGTGGCTGGCTGTGGAGAGAGGAACACAAATAATTTCCAAGATGGCACACGCGGAATGGCCCACTGGAGGGTGATTCACGGCAGGTGTTGCGTGCAGGTGTAGGACAACACCACCACACCTGTTGTTGCTACTGATTCCACACCTACACCAGCTCTTTGTACGCCTTTTCTCCCTCCGCCGCAGCCGCCACACCTGCCGGCTCCTGCACCTGCCCAGAACCATCACCACCTGTGCTTTAATTCTGCCGCGACACTAACGCACAATAAGATCATTCCCGCCCCTCGCCCGGCCGCCGCCCACCTGTCGCCTCACACACATGACACAACATTACTCATTCATTTATCTGCCGCATCTGTCTAGCTTCTCTTGCTAAGGTCACAACTTTGCAGGTAATTAATATGACTCATTTTCTAATATTTTGTTATAGGAATGAATGAACGAACAATCAAGACGTAATTTCCATGTAGATTTCCCCCACCCCCCACCATTTATCTTCACATTTCAAATTCTTCTTTATTTACTAGCGTCAGTTTTCGATATCGTTCAGTCTGTCACTCTCACTGCGACTTTACAAACACCAAGCCAAGTTTTCTTCACTCATCAATATTTCCTATAGACGTAATTTCCATATAGATTTTTTTCCCCATTTATATTCATGTTTCGCGTTCTTCTGTATTTACTAGCGTCACTTCTATATCGTTCAGTCTGTCACTCTCACTCTGACTTTGCAGATACCAAGTCTAGTTTTCTTCGCTCATCAATATTTCCTGTAGTCTTCACTCTCTATCCTGACACAGCAGCACACGCTCCTCTTTAGCCTCTGCCTTGCCCCGCCTTCTCTCTCCTGCAACTTCACAACTCCTGCCTTTGCATAATGTCTCTATCCAAGTCTGTGTGCAGCGGCTCTTCTCTCACGGCTGCTTTGGTTTCGTTGTGCCGCCTTGAGAGTCTCATTCCGTCTCTGTTATACATGACATGTCTGCATCTTAATTTATTGACCCTCGCCAGCAGGAAAACACGCTACGCACGCAACACCACGAAACCAAAATTATTGTGTGAAGAGAGAGAGAGAGAGAGAGAGAGAGAGAGAGAGAGAGAGAGAGAGAGAGAGAGAGAGAGAGAGAGAGAGAGAGAGAGAGAGAGAGAGAGAGAGAGAGGTAAATACTCAAAAGGTGTGCCTGGTTACTAATTAAGGGTTACACACACACACACACACACACACACACACACACACACACACACACACACACACACACACACACACACACACACACACACAGTACAAACACACAAATAAGCAATCAAGGCAAGTAGTTAAGAGCTGCTGGCTGAGTCCATCGAAACTCGTCATAGGAGGAAGGAAAAGGAGGAGGAGGAGGAGGAGCAGCAGGAGCAAGAGTAGGCGGAGGCAGTAAAGCAAGAGGAAGTGGAGGAAGAGGAAGGTCCCAGTTGAGAGGCAGCGGTATTCGTACAGTGTTTGTGAGTCATTACGTTGGGGAGCAAGTGATCACCGGCGGCATATTGGATCAGAGGCGAGAGTGTACGAGGCAAGGCGCGCACTGCCTGATAATTTGCTCCGCGAGTCATCCACTTAACACCCAGCCACCTGCAACACTAACTGGGTTTTCCCGGAGCATAATACTGCCGTCATCTGGAGATCCAAAGATTGATAGTTGACGTGGTGAATTTGATCACTGGAAAACTGGGTGGCTGGTTGAGTGGGTGGCTAGAAGACTGGACTATTGAAAGAACTGGATGGCTTGCAAGAACTGTTAGAGTTAAGACTGGATGAATTAATACCTGTAAGACTAGATGGCTGAAAGACTGGATGGAAGGAAGACTGGATGGTTGGAAGAATTGGTGACAGGAAGAACTGATGACTGAAGTAAATGAGGTTATGATACAAGACTGAATGAATGGATGGCTGAAAGGTTAGATGGATGGATGGATGGATGGATGGTTAAGGGAGTGGATAGCTGGAAAACTGGAGAACTGAAACACCGGAACACTGGAAAACTTGACAGACTAAAGACTAAAAATAAAAAAAGCACAACAAAATGAACACCAGACATAAAGAAAGAGAAAAGAAAAAGAAAAACTGACAAAGTAAAGAACGAAGGAAGAAAAAGCATGAGGAAAGAGACGAAGATGGGAGAAAAAAGGGATAGACAAGCTGGAGTATGAAACCTAAGGACTGGCTGATGGAGAGAGGAAATAGAGAATAAAGTGGAGTAGTGTTGCTAGGCGTGGAGGAAAGAAGAAGAGAAGAGTAAGAAATGCGAGTTGAGAAGAGCATGAGGAAGTGATGGTGAAAGAGGAGGAGGGAGAGAGAGGGGAAGGAGGCAAGGGGTTACTCGGTAGTAGTAGAATGAAGAGGGGGAGATAAATAGAAGCTTTGTTAAACTCTTCAATGCAGTTTGGGAGTCTGAAGGAGAGAGAGAGAGAGAGAGAGAGAGAGAGAGAGAGAGAGAGATTACACTTACACTCTCTCTCTCTCTCTCTCTCTCTCTCTCTCTCTCTCTCTCTCTCTCACAGGGGTCCCACAGTCAGCCCGGCGCGACACATCACCGGCAGCCTTATCGCCCCTCGACTCCAGCGTGGACAGGCAGGAGACGTGTTATCGTGCCCAGGGTGACAGCCGCTCGTGGCCTCTCATGTGCTGCCCTCATATTGGGACAAACCGCCCGATTTATTGTCCACCTTCACTCCCCTTCCACACCTCGCCTTCCTCCTTGCCGCTTCTCTGCTAATGTCCTCTTCCTCCTCCTCCTCCTCCTCCTCCTCCTCCTCCTCCTCCTCCTCCTCCTTGTTCCCGATCTTCTTATTTTCTTCCTTCTCTTTTTCTTCATCATTTTATTCTTGCTAGTTTATCAGATCGTTCTTTCATTTTTTTTCCTCCTCCTCCTCCTCCTCCTCGTTTTCTTTCTTCTTGTCCTTCCTATCCTCCTCTTATTTTTCTTATTTTTTCACCTCCTCCTCCACCTCCTCCTCCTCCTCCTCCTCCTCCTCATCATCATCATCATCATCATCATCATCATCATCATCATCATTATCATCATCATCATCATCCTCATCCTAAATCTTTGTTATTTTTTATTCGTTTCTAAATAAATGTCGTAAAAATAAATAAATGTCGCTGTTTATTAATCTCAAGGGTCTTTTTTTGCATTTTCGTTCCTTGTCCTCCTCTTCCTTCTCCTCCTTTTCTTCTTTTGTTTGTTTTTCTTCTTTCTTCTTATTCTTGTTCTTGTTCTTGGTTTTCTTGACCTTATTCTTGTTTTTCTTGTTCTTCTTGTTCTTGTTCTTGTTCTTCTTGTTCTTCTTGTTCTTCTTCTTCATCATTTTACTTTAAATTTTCTTTTTTTTCCTCTTGCGTGTCATATTTCACCGACGTCCGTATACTCTCTCTCTCTCTCTCTCTCTCTCTCTCTCTCTCTCTCTCTCTCTCTCTCTCTCTCTCTCTCTCTCTCTCTCTCTCTCTCTCTCTCTCTCTCTCTCTCTCTCTCTCTCTCTCTCTCTCTCTCTCTCTCTCTCTCTCTCTCTCTCTCAATAATAGATTTTTTAAGCTCGTATTCTGAAACACTTTCGTCTCTCCAGAATGACTTTCAAACCCACAAAGGTGATCAGGACTGTATTCGCGAGTGTTGTAACTATTACTGATCCAAAG
Organism: Portunus trituberculatus; assembly: GCF_017591435.1. Classification (NCBI taxonomy): domain Eukaryota; kingdom Metazoa; phylum Arthropoda; class Malacostraca; order Decapoda; family Portunidae; genus Portunus; species Portunus trituberculatus. The sequence goes on from NC_059270.1 coordinate 13,513,858, forward strand.
TCATTGTCAAACTCTTACTACATTCGTCAAAGCATCTTACTAAGTGTGAGATTTGTAACCAGGAAGTGTTCACCAATATGACCTTCATTCCTTCAAACCACTTGTAATTATTCGCATATTCTTAATTTCCAGAAGTGATATTCAACAACTTCCCTTTAAAGTCAAATTATATCCGGTACTTTGGAGTAATAAAAGAACTCGCTGGGAGAAAGTCTTAAACCTTCTCGTTTTTGGTTCAATAGATAGGTCGCTCTTTCTCCCACACTGCCCTGGCCCTCCCAAACCCTCTGGCTCTCCTTGATCAACACATCCACGCCTCTTCCTAAAGCCGCCCTCTTCATCCGCCATTCAAACTCGGTCGTCTGAATAAAGCTCTCAATTAATAGTTTTCAAAAAAAGTTTTCCTGGTATTCTAAGTCACCCTGAGTCTACAGTGTCCACAGCGACTTGTTTTCTTTGCTTTTCCTTGTCGTTTATTTATGATGCGTGTATTTGTCGAGCAGGTCAAGCGTTTGTGTGAGTCTTGCTCGTTGTTTAGTTTGTGAAATGCATTGTGTTCTGTTGAAGTGTTGCTCTACAATCACTGCTGTTGATCTGCTGTGCTAACTCTTTCACTATTTTCTTTTCGTCTTTATTTTTTCCTCCAATTCTTTCTCCTAAACAATTTTTTGCTTTCTTCTTGTTTCACTCTTTCTTCCTTTTTTTCTTCCTTCATTCTTTCCTTTTTACTCCTTTTCCTCCACATTTTTATATAGATATACTACTAATATTCTTATAACCACCACCACCACCACTACTATACTCGTTACCTGTGACAAGACAAATCACGTATTGTAACCTCCATCTGTAATGACTCCCAGCAAAAGATCAAAGAACAACATACGTACTGAGAGCTTCATTTGAACCTACTATTCTCTCTCTTTCATCATTGTAGAATATGTTCCCGATGAAAAAAAAAAAGTCCATCGTTTGTATGGTTAGCCGTAATCGCGCCTGTTATGTTGCAAAATGGAAGGTTTATGGAGAGTTTTTCAATGCGCATAGCAGGTATCTGTCTGCCATCAACCAAGGGATAGGGAAAAAAGTATTTGCCCAATGGTGCCGTGCGAAATGTAAAAGTGGAAAGAATTTTGCTATTATTTGATTATTTTGTAAATTCATTCCGTAACTCCGAATATTTCTATCATTGAAGAATGAGGAGTTTGGAAGAATATATTCAAGAGAGAGAGAGAGAGAGAGAGAGAGAGAGAGAGAGAGAGAGAGAGAGAGAGAGAGAGACGCAACATGACACTACACGACACAACACGAGATGAAACAAGAGACAAGGGACGAGAAGCAGCAAGTAAGCAGCGAAAGAAAGGAAAAGAAAAGAAAAACCAAGCAAAGATGCAGAGAATAAAAAAGAAAGGAATATATAGTATAGCATCTAAGTGTTCTAATTTGCCTCCTTGTGTATAATCCTGTTTGGCTCATGGGGTTCTCTCGCAGCGTGGCGATAGTTCCAGTGATGTGTGTGATCATTATGTTTGTTTACTGTGATGGTGCATTGCTTCACTCTAGACTGACTGGCGTGGCTCGTCCTTCTTTCTGAGGGCATTGGGAGAGAGAGAGAGAGAGAGAGAGAGAGAGAGAGAGAGAGAGAGAGAGAGAATAGGGAGGGAGAAGGACTGAACAGCACGAAAAAACCGATCCTATATGTTCCACAACTCTTGCTTTTATTTTGTTTTTTTCCTAAGTTCGTAAATAAGATTTTTTTGTCACTTCTCCCTCCTTTCCCAGCCCCGCAAATTTTAAATTGCTCTTAATTTGAAGCAGATTTTTCTTTTTAACTTTACTAAAAAAAAAAGTTACATAAATCTGATGTAAATACTTTTACCATAAAAGACTACCACAAATTGCACATTTATAACACACACACGCACACGCACACGCGCGCGCGCACGCACACACACACACACACACACACACACACACACACACACACACACACACACACACACACACACACACACACACACACACACACACGGAGAGCGTGCACTGAGGATGACTGGACAGTACAATTTCTGGTGTGCAGACTAACCTCTGTGTTTGCTACTATGCACATATTCAGATGGCCCTTCAAAGCAGTACATACAAAGATAAGAAAATAAGGGAGGTTGCAAGAAGTCATCAGGCATACAAGTGACACTCCTTGTATAAAACATATGGCAACATATATTCATACACCCCTTATGGTTATCTAATTAGCTTGTAAATTTCCGCATTGTCTCTACATTAACAATCTGATTATTGAGTGTGAGATGGGGTTTAAGCTTTACTTCCTTATCTCCGGATATATATATATATATATATATATATATATATATATATATATATATATATATATATATATATATATATATATATATATATATATATATATATATATATATATATATATATATATATATATATATATATATATATATATATATATATATATATATATATATATATATATATATATATATATATATATATATATATATATATATATAGAGAGAGAGAGAGAGAGAGAGATATATATATATATATATATATATATATATATATATATATATATATATATATATATATATATATATATATATATATATATACATACATATTATTAATTTGTTTCCTTGAAAACAATCATCTTTTTTGCCCCACATTGGTTTGGCAGCTGGAGCAGCATAGAGCTGCGCCTACACACTGCAGGTGGTGCCGGTTACGTTCGCGCCCTGCATCATCATAAACTTTTTCTCTAAAAATCTCAAAACTTTTTTCCAAGTAAAAACAAAAGCCATGAAAAAACTCGTGGCATTACTACATTCATATAAGTTTCTTTTAATATGTCAGGTGTCTGACCTGAAAAAAAGTTCCTTTTTTCATCCTTATATTTCAAAAGATTTTTCCTCTCACTTCAGTGTATGTTTTATAAGGTTGCAGAGTATAGCATCAATGTGTGTCGAGACAATACGAAGCTGACGCGGATAGTGATGTTAGTGCGAAGATCTGGAGAAAAGTAAATTGGAAGGATTTAGAAATCATTAGTCGTAAGATGAATCAAGGAAGAATGGAAACTATGAAAATATGTCTGATGAACGAAAGTAAATGAAACCTCTGACAACAGGAATACATCGACAAGAACCTCCCACCAGCGTCCCTGCCGCCACCATAAACATCCCAGCAAGAAATGACGTGTCACGAGCAGATAACAGTTTGTCAAGGCATCGTCGTAACCTGCGCTCGTAACCGCTGCCCCACCACTTACCTGCCCTTATCGTCTGATCTCCCTCTATGTGTTATGTCTCACAAAATCACACCTACCCATCACCTTTGCTTGTTTCATAATGTTTCGCTTTGGTTTCTCTAGTGAATTATTACCTTTTTGTATTAGAGTTATCATTTACGTACTTGAGGGTCCCACCAGTTTTTTCACTTCCACTAACACACCTAGAACACTACCACCTTGTGTGTGTGTGTGTGTGTGTGTGTGTGTGTGTGTGTGTGTGTGTGTGTGTGTGTGTGTGTGTGAGTTGGTCGATGTGCAATCTTCTTAAGTGATCTCATGTAGGAACTTTAGAAAGAATTCGTACTGGTGTCTGAAGTCCGAGTGCGACCGCTAACCCTTCCTGGCGGTGGTGGTGTTGGTGGTGGTGGTGGTGGTGGTGGTGGTGGTCGTCAGGAAGATCCATGCTAGGTTACCGTATGTGTTCGTGTGTTCGTGTGTGTGTGTGTGTGTGTAAATATGCATATGGTTAAAGATTTGTGAGTAAGGTTTTATGTCTTTTTTTTCTATGTATGTTAGTCTCTCTCTCTCTCTCTCTCTCTCTCTCTCTCTCTCTCTCTCTCTCTCTCTCTCTCTCTCTCTCTCTCTCTCTCTCTCTCTCTCTCTCTCTCTCTCTCTCTCTCTCTCATTTTCTATATATTCATTTAATCCACACAATTTTTTTCCCCTCATTCTTCAGAAATCGTAGTAGATGAATCCTGTCTTCACGTACTTTTGATAACATAACATACTAGTAAAAAAAATGACTAAAGGTTTCCTACTGACTGAATAGCGTAAAGGAATTATAAGTTATTTTTACTTTAGAACAATAAAAGCATAATGGCAAGCTCTTAGGAAGCTTTGTAGTAAATGGTATTATTATTACTTTTTTTTCTTTTGTTATTATACATTTTCGACTTGCCAGTAATTCTGAGATCGCTTGTTTGTCGCTGGTAGGATTATATAATTGAAAGTGTTGTTATGTTTTTTTTTTTTAATGAGTCTCACTTAGTAGCGGGTCAGAATAAAAGGCCTTGTACTGTGTAAGAGTGTAAGGCCATTATTGTTTCATTATGTTTACTGAGAACCAACGCGACACAAAGGAGATTAAAAAGATAATATCAATACTTCCGATTGAGAACTTACAGAAGACTGCAACAAATGACTACTTTTCTTTGGTAATACAGAAGCACGTCTTTAATACAATATTTGTACCATACTGCTTTATTTTTCGTAAAGGAAAAATACTATTAATATCGTCGCCTGTGTACTGCTAATAGTATTATGGAACCCCGCGAGGATAGACAGTATAAGCTGTTTTCCGTGAGATAGTTTTTTTTTTCTCACATAATCATGTCGGCCATTTACTGAAGATTTTACTTAAAGAGAGGTACACATTTACCATTCTATGAAAAAATACAGTATAAGGTACTAGGAGGGTAAGTACAGGACGGTAATTGAAAGTGCTGTTAGTGGCGCCGAGGGAGCCATGCATGCGGCCACCAGGATGAAGGGAACGCCGGGCAGGAGAGCAGCAGTGGGGGGATAGCAATAGATACAGCATTGCGGCAACTACTGGACTCGTACTCACACTCGAATAAGGCAAATGGAGAAGGCAAGTACTTGTAACCTTTCCTTTAGTCTCTACAAGATTCATTCTTATTAAGTGGCAAGATCAAATGAGCGTTGATTAATTAATTCAACACCGAGTCTCCGAACAAGAAAAATGGTGGGAGAGCAAAGTTTGAAATTGTCATTGTGTGGGTGTGGGTGTGTATGTGTGTGTGTGTGTGTGTGTGTGTGTGTGTGTGTGTGTGTGTGTGTGTGTGTGTGTGTGTGTGTGTGTGTGTGTGTGTGTGTGTGTGTGTGTGTGTGTGTGTGTGTGTGTGTGTGTGTGTGTGTGTGTGTGTGTGTGTGTGTGTGTGTGTGTGTGTGTGTGTGTGTGTGTGTGTGTGTGTGTGTGTGTGGGTGTGGGTGAATATTCGCTTTATGAATCATTTAACTAATGAATGACATTGATATCTGAGGACGCAACTGACCGTGAAAAAGGACATGTTCTTGTTCATCGCAGGAAATGTTTTGTTTCGAAGAATGACACTTATAGTTATTAACATTACAAGTGCATCCGACTAAGTTCTTAAGCCCTCGGTAGTGACTGATCAGTGAGCATAAGAACATTAGGAAATAAGGTAAACTACAAGTAACCATCAAACCTACACGTGGCAGCTATAATGTATATCACACCAACATATTTCCACATATCCTCATTCTTAAATTTTGTCTAGTCTTCTTTTAAAGCTCGCTATTGATTCGTCACTAAAAACCTGATTACTGAGCCTATTCCATTCATCTACCACTCTATTTGAGAACCAATTCCTTCCTATCTCTTTTTTAATCTAACTTTATTGTGATCGAGAGTGGTAAGAGCTGGTGGAGTCGATGCGGGGTAGGTGGCGCCCCTTGGCAGTGATATAGAGATTGTCTTGCCTTTCCATTGGTTATTGCCGGGAATGTGAGTCAAGTTCAAAACAGATGTGGCCTTTCAAAGTGATTCTGCTATCAGAGAACTCGAAATTACAAACCTACGTATATGTTTGTTGACCACATATAAATTTTCTTCCAGCCTTAGCGTGAATTTATCTCTTGTGATAAGAGAAGCTGGAGGAAACCTGCTCTTATGTACACGTGGCAGGCCCTCTATATAACAAACCTATCTATTATTCTCATCCATAACTTTATCAAATATGCAAAAGATTTTATACCTGTGTTGTTTTTTCTGTATATCAACATACATATCTCCCTACCTATTCACCACACACACACACACACACACACACACACACACACACACACACACACACACACACACACACACACACACACACACACACACACACACACACACACACACACACACACACTCTCTCTCTCTCTCTCTCTCTCTCTCTCTCTCTCTCTCTCTCTCTCTCTCTCTCTCTCACTTACTGGTTCAGTGTCCGTCCACGTAATGCTGAATATGCTCTCCACTTAAACTCTCCAAAATTTATGCCATGGAACTTTTTGGTAAGGTAAGTGTCTAATACAAAGTTAAGACTTGTAGAATACATTAATTATCCTCTTTTGTCTCACCTGAATAAGGAGGATGAATTACCTCTAACTGGTGTCGTGTTTTCCTAAGCATGCGTCTCCGTGGCTCTTTGTTTATGGCCACCTATTGCTGCTTCTGATCTTGATGCTGCTGCTGTTGTTGCTTGTCTATTAAACGTATTGGTAACTTCTTTCTAGTGTTTGATTTTTTACTTAAACCGTGAAATGTGGGGTCTAATGGTGATTAATTTGTGTCTGGGTGAGTTTTCTGATGTTTATTGGAAGAAAATTATTTACGAACTTCAGATTAAGTTTGGCAAAGTTTGTTGTTGTTGTTGTTGTTTGTTGTTTGTTGTTGCTGTTGTCGTTGTTCTTCTGTTATTATTACTGTTGTTGCTATCATCATCTACAGCAGGGTTTCTCAACCTTTTTCCTCGTTAAGAACTCCCTGAGTTATAAGGCCATCTACCCGAGCCCCCGTAATCTGACATCGAATAGAATGTTCATTTAGTGACTGACACTAAACTCAATATGCAATGGTACTGCAAAGGATATTATTAGATCAGTCATCTGAATACCCCTGGAAATCTTGTGAACTCATGGGGTTCCCAAGATTGACAACCCCTGATCTATAGCATCAGCTGCACTGTTTTTCGTATATTCAGAATATTTCAAAGACACACACACACACACACACACACACACACACACACACACACACACACACACACACACACACACACACACACACACACACACACACACACACACACACACACACACACACACACACACTTTTATCAAAGAGTTTGCATATATATATATATATATATATATATATATATATATATATATATATATATATATATATATATATATATATATATATATATAAAATTTCTCTCCTACAGATCTTCGAGCAAGCAACGTCAGCAAAACTTGGTAAGTACAGATGGTATATTCTCTCTCTCTCTCTCTCTCTCTCTCTCTCTCTCTCTCTCTCTCTCTCTCTCTCTCTCTCTCTCTCTCTCTCTCTCTCTCTCTCTCTCTCTCTCTCTCTCTCTCTCTCTCTCTCTCTCTCTCTCTCTCTCTCTCTCTCTCTCTCCCCAGACTTTATATGCAATTATGTGGCCTCCTACAATTATAAAACATTAATGGAAAAGAACTCATGTATAATAATGCTACGGCAGTGCACTGTTAAGACGAATCACTAATAATGATCGCTAACTGTAGAAGGTCTTGTTTGAGTTAGTACAGATGAGTGACTGGAATTATACAAGGGATGCAAAATATTCCTTAGGAGGGAGCGATTAAATCCTTCAGAGATGTGCAGGTTTACATCGGCTTCTGATCGCGATATTTGGTCAGCATAAGAGATATAACAAAATTCAAGGGTTTCTAATCAGGGTAGAAATGAGAGTGGCAGGTCTGTTCAAGGTTGTTAAAGATTTAGTTTAAAAAAGATATATGGAGAAATGGACCCCAAATAGAATAAAAGAAGCATGGAATAGACTCAGTAATCCAGTTGTTGGCGCTGATTCAATAGAAAGCGTTAGAAGTTTAGATAGGTCTATGGATGGGGGTGATAGGCATGGTTTAACTTATCGCAGTATTTCTAGTGTTTTGCTTTATATTGGAACTGGAAGATTCAAGTCGTATATAATACATCATTTCCCTCCAAAGATGGTAAGACAGATACAGCACTACCCCTGGGATGCCCACTTTTCTTTCTCTCTCTCCCCCCCTTCTCTCTCTCTCTCTCTCTCTCTCTCTCTCTCTCTCTCTCTCTCTCTCTCTCTCTCTCTCTCTCTCTCTCTCTCTCTCTCTCTCTCTCTCTCTCTCTCTCTCTCTCTCTCTCTCTCTCTCTCTCTCTCTCTCTCTCTCTCTCTCTCTCTCACGCCCAGCCAGTCAGCCGTTCTGCCTCTTAGACACAGCACACCCATAAAATCCCCGACTTTGTGAAGAATAGACCAACTCGTGGAGGCGCGAGACTCGGGGGGAGGAACCCAGGGCCGCTTTGCCTCCAGTCAGCTCATCTCTCTCGCTCTCTGCTTCCAAGGCGCCACTCCACGACTTCTTCAGCGACACACAATGCCTGCCCAGCTGTGTGTGTGTGTGTGTGTGTGTGTGTGTGTGTGTGTGTGTGTGTGTGTGTGTGTGCGCTCGCGCGTGCGTTCTTATCTTAAAAATTAGCAAGAGAGAGAGAGAGAGAGAAAGAGAGAGATGCATGTATGCCTAAAATTCCTCACATTAATCTTCTTCATGTTTTCTTTGGTTACATTTCTTAATTCACGCTTCAATTTGTGCCCAAAATACTACTCTGTTTAACGGTACTGTGCGTAGAAGGGTTTTGGCGGGGTGGCATCTGTGTGTCTGTCTGTCCGTCTGTCTATCTGTTTGTTTATTCATGTACTTACGCTTTATCATCTTTGTTTTCCTAGGAGATACATTAGTTACCTTCTATGATTGATATTTTTACTCACTTTCTCCACCGGTTTGCTGCCACACGGAACACAGTACTCGCTCGCGTCTCAGCTTACCTTCTGGAAAGAACGATTAATACACATTTTAGTTACCGGAAGGAAGGCATGAAGGAGTGTATGGGAGCAATGACGAAGGGAGAGAGAGACGCGATGATATATATGTAGGTAGATCGATATTAAGCACTAGAGAGTATGTCACTGAGGGAGATGGATAAGTGATAGAGTCTCAGCTTTAGACTGAAATTATTCATTCAGCAGGTTTATGATGAAGAACGTGAGAAGCTGATAGTTTTACACAAACAAATTGCTGCACTCCTACACTGAAAAGACTACGAAGAATCTACAATATGAACACGTGTTGATTATAATTGCCCCTGAAAGACTCATTTATTATTAAGACACCATTGATATGTTAACACTGATCATTTTAATACAAATTTCAACACACACACACACACACACACACACACACACACACACACACACACACACACACACACACACACACACACACACACACACACACACACACACACACACACACACACACACACACACACACACACACACACACACACACACACACACACACACACACACACACACACACACACGTATTACAAAATAAAATACCTTACAACCATGCTAATATCCACCACCCCGAGAACCCTAAGCAATATATCCTAGCCGTAATAACTTGGGTTTCTTCAATACCCAGCAGCTCATCTCTTCTTCTAATCATCTCACTGAGGAAACCACCATGGAGAGGTTGAAGTCTCCACGCGCCTCTGGGTCTCATTCTCTCAAGGGGGCAATGAGCGGTGTGGGAGTCTTGACATAACGCTCCTCACACTGGCCATGCCTTAAGTGAAGAGGGGCAGGAGAAGTAGGAGGAGAAAAAGGAGGTGAAGGAATTGAATATGGAGGAAGAGAATGTTGAACCGTAGATATCCACACTGGTGCTCTGTCTTAGAAACGGTTAATTAAAGAAGGAAAAGGGAGTGGAGGAAATTAATAGGAAAGGTGAGGAAGAGAGGGATAAACAACAGATATGCACATAGATACTCCCTTAGGTCAAGAGGGAAAGATGAGTGTTTGTAGGGGGGAAATGAGGGTGAAGCAGATGAATAGGAAGAAAGGTGATGAAGAGAAGGATAAACAATATATATGCACACTGGCGGGCCTTTAGCTGACGAGGGAAAGGAAAGGCAGCTGGAGAAGAGTGATGGAAGACACAAAGTGGATGAGGAAGAGAGAGAGACAAAGAGTAGATATGCAGAAAGAAAGTTAAAAGGAAACGAAACAGGGATGAAAATTACGTGAAATCGTCTCTCCCTTTGAAACATACCTGGAACAAATAAATTGAGAGGAAAATTGTGGACCATCTAGAAAACAATGACAAAGTAATATTACGGTAAATAATTAGAGGAAGATGGTAAACCCTATCACAACACATTGTTCCGCTATAACTTGGAAGAAATTAATATCCTTGGTAATAATGAGCAGGTGAAACAATTCTGAGATAAAAATATAATAAGAGCTGAAACCAGATTCTCGGAAATGTTAATCTAGATATTAATTTAAATATGACTTGAAACTATCTTTAGTCCCAGAACTAATTACTAACGTTACGAATAATCTTAGTAATTAATAACTTAGACAATGACTCACGATATACTAGTGAATGTGTTACGCCTTCTTTCTTTTAATTCCACGACTTAATCACTTGTAACTGTGGCGTGATTTATTCAAGAGTCTTTTTGTCACTAAGATTTTTTTCTAGTTTAACAATTCAACATCTTCAATCCGAGTGTCTCTAATCCTTCGGTTATATTTAACATATTTAGCTAAACTTTTTTTATGGAGTTGATTAGTGATGTTAGAAGTATATTTTAGTAATTACTGAGGTTAGGAATCTGTCTTAGTGATTAATAACTTAGACAGTGAGGTACATGCAATTGATAGAGGAACGTGTTGTATTTATTCCTTTCACGTCGTCACCACTTGTTGTTGAGGGTATGCCTTGTTCAAAAATCCTTCAGTTCCAACATATCTTTCGGATTTTACACTGTATAAAATGCCAGTCCGATCATCTGCAATCTTTCTCTTGTAAGCCGCTTTAATTTTTCCTTGAACGGTAAAATTTGCAATGTAGGAACTTGTTTTGTCACTCTTCTATTTTTTTTAGAATAGTTTTGCTTTATACTGTGATTCAGAGATCAAAAAGCGTATTTTTTTTTTTTTATTGTGACAAACCGTCAATGAATCATCAAAGTGTATAGGATTTCGTGTATAAACGAGGTATACGAGGCAAACCTTAATAAATATAGTTAACGAGAGAGAGAGAGAGAGAGAGAGAGAGAGAGAGAGAGAGAGAGAGAGAGAGAGAGAGAGAGAGAGAGAGAGACACACACACACACACACACACACACACACACACACACACACACACACACACACACACACACACACACACACACACACACACACACACACACACACACACACACATAGATAGATAGATAGATAGATATTTTATTGACCACAGCAAACAGATAATACCAAAGGATTGTACATAATACTATCACATAATCTACACACACACACACACACACACACACACACACACACACACACACACACACACACACACACACACACACACACACGAGGTGAAACTGTAGTAAGAAAGAGGTAAAGGCATGAGTGGACGTGAGGGATAAAAGTCCTTCATTATCGTTCAGTATCATGAGCTTGTTAGTCCGGCACTGGGATCCCAAAGCGGCGGCCTGATTGGTTAGTTAGTAGCCTGGACGGGTGACGAGGCCCGGATTGGCTAACTGGCTACCCAGCGTGATTATGTATTGGGCTGACAACGTGCATTCCCAAACCCCTCTTCTGCAATCTCCAAAGGAAAAAAAAAAAAGTATATGTTTGATAAAATATAGGTATTTTTCTTTTTTCTATTTATTCAAAAAGTTCTGAGATATAAATTGCAGAGGGAAGGGGCTTTGGCTTTGGTGGGGTGTACTGTCACCCCTCCACACACACACACACACACACACACACACACACACACACACACACACACACACACACCGTCACCAGCACATCTCCCCCGCATCTCAAGGGATGAAGATACTGTGACTGCATCCCTCGCTCTCCCAAACACTGTCTGGGCCGCACTGCCACACAAACCACCATACCACCCAGACCGCCCGCCGCGCTGCCTGCCATAGCCGCCTGGACCCTGGGGAGGAATGCTGCTTTGACCACACAGGCGTGAGAGACTCAAGCCTGTGACTCGTTCGTTCCTCGACCCTGACTCTCGCACCACTCAGACTTGTGTATACTTGCATGGGCGTCCAAATTGAGAGAAAGGTGAACATTATGAAAATTCTCTTCTTGCTTTTATTCTTCATTGCTTTATCTCATAATATCTCCATGACTGTTCTAATTGAGAGAAGGACTAAAATTATGATAAGAATTTTTTTCATATACTTCGTTTATATAGTGTTGTGTGTACGTGTACATATAAGCGAAAGAGGATAAGGATGTAAATGGTGTCATGTTAGTATTGGTGTTTCATTGCTTTGTGTTTCATTTCTGATCATGTATTTGTTATTGTTTCATTCTCTTGCTTCATGTAAAAATCCGAGCCTATGTCTGGCTTGCCTGTAACATCAGAGGCAGAAGGAATAAAGCAGGCCTGGAAGTCACTTGTCTCCTTCCACCTTCACCTGTCCCTACATATAGCCCATGTTATTTCATATTTGACGTTAACCAAGCTGCGTGAAAAAAGGAGAAGTTATGTAAATTCTATCTTTTCTTATGCTTTGTTGATACGCCCCATGTTTTTTTCTATTTGTGTGTTTATTCAAATTGAGAGGAGAGGAAAAAATATAAAATTCACATCTTTATCTCACAATTCATTTAAGTAATCGTATAATCCCATTTATGACATCATGGATAGACACAGAGCACAGTCATGAAATAGTTATCACAGGCTCACCAAATTACATAAAGGAATAGGAAACCCCAGCTATGCCCAGTCCATATACACTAACATTTCAACACGGAACTATAGTGATATCAGATTAACCTGCTGGTATCACACAACATCTATACAGCCGCAATAATAAACGCTTCAGTGGACGCTATTATAAAAAAAAAAAAGGCCTCCATAAAGAAAGATTTACTACTCCATTATTATGACGTACACAGACATACGCTTATAAAAGAACACAACACGTAAAACCAGATTACACACACACACACACTAACCAGTACAGAAGGTTATGTAGCGCCAGGAAATTATGTCATATTTGTTTCGGTAAAAAAATAAATCGGTGTCAGACTTCTGCTTATCATATCCCCAGCTCACAAAAAACATCTTTAGTACTGTATGTCTATGATGACTCTAAATATAAAGAAACCTCTAAATATAAAGCATTTCGTAAGTTTATATATATTAATCTCGTTACATTTATAGATATGAGATTGACTGGCTTTGGTGATGCCGTGTACACTCAAAAACTCCCTATCAGCACTTGTATTTCCCACATACCTATGACCTGGACCCCTTTGTAATGGAGGTTTCAAGACAATTCCCAGATTTGTACACCATTTTTTAGCTGCATTATTCAAAGACTAGCCACTCCTTGAACATTAATTTTGTTTCATTTTTTATCTTATTCTTCTACTTTTTTTGTCATCTCGTATAATAAAAAACGTCATGATGAGAGAATAAAGCGTTTTGAAATATGTGCTTATAAGCAAACCACTTGTATAAAAACCCATTACTAAACCACTAAGTCGATAGAAACCTTCCCTCCTCTTGCACACACACACACACACACACACACACACACACACACACACACCAAGCACCTAGTATACCCAACCACATGATAAATAACAAAAAGGTGCGTAGCTACACTATAAGTAAAGCGCAATAAAGGCTGCACGAACGAGGCCGGAAAACCGTAATACTGCCGCGCTATAAAGAGACAGTAACCGGTAGGCCACAAACAGACGCAGAGGAGCAGCAACCAGGTAGTGGAATAGAAGTAACATTATGTGCAATAGTGACGGAGGAGAAACGGGACCAGAGATTCACGGGGATAAGAGCCATACTGTATTTCCCAGAGAGAGAGAGAGAGAGAGAGAGAGAGAGAGAGAGAGAGAGAGAGAGAGAGAGAGATTAGTGGCAAGGAATATGAGAGTCTGGTTGTTCAATATAGAGAGAGTTTCGGGGTGCGAATGGAGCCTGAGAGATGATGTGTGTGTGTGTGTGTGTGTGTGTGTGTGTGTGTGTGTGTGTGTGTGTGTGTGTGTGTGTGTGTGTGATAAATTCTGGTAAAGTCTGGAACTCCCTGCTGCTTCTGTATTTCCATTCATGACATAAACTTATTTAAAAAGGAGGTTTCAGGACATTCATCCCAATCTTTTGGCTAACCCTCTCGACCCTGTTCAGTGACTGGCATCTAAGTGCGCCTTTTTGTTTAATATTTTTGTTGCCCTTGACCAGTTTTCCCCTCTTGCAAATGAAAAATCAGAGTACGGCTTAAGGAATAAAAAAAAGAATAGAGGAGAGAATCAAAATATAGAGAGATGCTGGGTGAGTGTCTCTTTCCTCAGAGAGAGAGAGAGAGAGAGAGAGAGAGAGGATATACATGTCAAAGGCCAGGCCAGCATTACCATGTATGTCCGAGGCGGAGCAGCTGTGGTTGGTTCGAGAATGTTGTGGTGCATGCTCTCCCTCTCTCTCTCTCTCTCTCTCTCTCTCTCTCTCTCTCTCTCTCATTTAGGAATTTTCGTGTCGATATACATATATACGCATGTATTTTGTATATTACATTTATTTTCGTCATGTT
>NC_059270.1:13538598-13553598 GCF_017591435.1 Portunus trituberculatus
GACACATTTCTGCATCCAGCTGTACTGCATTGTTACAGAAATAGGTACTTTTCCACCACGCCTTTTATGTAAATACGACATGCTGTACACTGCCATATCTTTTTCTGTATACTGGACGCCAAGTAGCCCATTCAGGTTTTTTTTTTTTTTTTTACTTTATTCACTATGCAGATAAACACAGCACTTTTTTACCATTGTGTTTCGCTCTTACATGTACTTTTATTGGCTTTTTCTTGAATGTTCTTGTTTTTTTAATCATATAAAAGAGACAATTAGTGAGCATTTTATGCTCCTGAATTTACCCTAGTGGTTGGTTTCCTATATTCATTAAATTTGACTAGGATTACTATCGTTATCAGTATATGGAACTCTATGTACTTTAAGGAACATTAAAGTCCATATAATGTTTCTATATACCTTTGAGGAATATCTAAATCTATATTTCAGTTCTATATCACTTTAGAGAACATTCAAATCCATTTTCTTTCACATCAATTTAGGAAATATTTAAATCCTTATTTCCATTCCGTATCATTCTACACTGGAAACATTTAAATTCATAACACTATTGATTGCATATCACTTTATGGAACATTCAAGTACATAGCATGCTTTTATATCAATCTAAGAATCATGCATAGCCAGACTATGTTTCCTGTGTTTCTCACATTGCTTTCACACTTCTATATTGCTCTACCCTGACGGTGATACACACTCTAGCTCTGTCCCAACGCAGCACAACAACCCAACAATATTTTTATAGTGCTTCTCTTGTCCACTTTTCTGTTCTTTTCTTCTGACAATCCTTATTATGTACGTAATCATTCGTATCCAATTTTTCTATGTACATTTCATCATTCAGTAATCAAGCTTTTCATCTCGCTCTTATTCAGTGCACAAAGGTATGAAAGAATTTTCATATTTTTGGATCCTTCCTTTTTTTTCATAATATTTCTCTGCTTCCCTAACCCGCCCTTTACTTCGCTCCTATTTTTCATCCCCGCTTGCTTGTTTACACCCACAAAACTCCAAGGTGGTTTACACTGCGAAGCAACAATTCATCACCGGGATAGATGAGACTGAATACATTACTGATATTTACCCGTTAAACATTTCCTCTCTTCTCCCACCCAGTGTTGCCCTTACCTCTCCCATAAGCCATTCTTTTTTTTAAGTTTACCGTGTCTTTATGGCCACTTTCCTTCAGGTCAGAGAGGTGAGGATTATGCTTCTAGAATCATAAGAGCACGTGTTTATGAGGCATTATCATGTTATTTTACTTGAAATATTCAATGTTCGCCTTTACTCAGTATTTTATCTATTAATTTTCTTGACTCAGAGTGGTTTTAATCTATTCCTGACGTTTATTTTGTGTGTTCCTTTATACTTTAATTTTGACAAAAAATCTCAATTTAAATCACCCCTGGATAGAGATTTTAGTTTAACAAGAAGTGCTTGCATCAGTCCCGCAAGATTGTATCTCTGGCTATCTTCTGTGGCTATTTTCACGCTAACTGCTCTTCTGGTCTTACTAACTGCACACTTCCTTCCTCCCGTGACCTCGCTACACAAGGCTTTCTACTTTTCGCAACCCTCTTCTATCCACCTCCCTAATACAAAAGTTAACCATTATTCTCAACCTTTAGAACTCTCCACCTATTTCTGTGTTTCCTTCGTCTATGACTTAAGCTCTTTCAAGAAAATGTTTCAGTATATTTCACGGAACAATAATTTTGATTTGTTTTTTGACAGTCTTAGGGATGGGCACTTCCAATGAGCTTTTTATTTTTCTTTGTGTACTATGAAAATAACTGTATCATCTTCATTTCTCGTTTTTTCCCATAACCAGGAGTAAAAATGACGGAAATCAAATCCAAGGACCATAGCAAGTCCCTCACAGAAATGCACAAATTCTCCTTCACACGACACCAGCCATCGACCTGGGCTGGCCGAGACCTCCAGTAACAATCTCCACGCTCCATTCCATCCATTTGCCTCGGGAACAGACAACACCCTGAGCAGAGCCTCCCTTCCCTCCCCCGCCAGACAACCAAGAGGCAAGCGGAAGGTCAGACCGAACTCTCATAGCCGTGCGTTGCCTTCATTACGATTTTATCCTTATATCATTTGGTACAACAATATTTCATTATCTTCCTATAAATATTCTAGCCCACACTTTTCAACCATTCCATTAGTGACGTCAATATTAATAGTGATGTGGTCAAAAAATATTTATTAAATGTCATAAAAATGTCTTTAATGTCAGTGTAGAGGACGCCATCCGGTAGTTTTTACTTGTAAACTCTGGAACACACAACCTGCATCCGTATTTCCTCTTGCCTTTGACTTATACTGTCTTAAGAGTGAGGTTTCAAAGCACCTATTCTAAAATATTGATAACCTTTTTCACTACTACGCTTTTTTTTGGACTGGCATCTTCACTACCCCTTTTAATAGCCTTTTCCTTGTCTTATGTCAGAGATTCCTCTTGCGTAAAAGAGAAAGGTTACTAGTACACCGTCAAACGTTCTCCTCCGTCCTCTCCCTTGCTGACAGTCACCCCAGCAACTCTCGATCGCACTGATATCAAGTTCATGACACTTTACGCACCACTGTGTCACCTTGCCTAGAGAAACCCGTATCGCTGTTCCCCTCACGTCTGGCCACTGATCACCACGGCGCTTGTGACCAGTAAAATCTGCAATCTGCCTCTCGATGGGATGCACTTAAAAGATATTGGAATTTTGTAAGATACGAAAATATGTATCATTTGTTAACGTTATTTCGTTTTGTGCTTGCCAGTGAGTTACGTGTATGGTTTATCAAGAGTAAAACAAAAAGATATAAGTACTTTATTAGAATAATGAAAAAATGAAAGAGAGAGAGAGAGAGAGAGAGAGAGAGAGAGAGAGAGAGAGAGAGAGAGAGAGAGAGAGAGAGAGAGAGAGAGAGAGAGAGAGAGAGAGAGAAATGATCATGTCCATTTAGATGATACACCAAGATTAGCGCAGGCACACAAACAAACACACACACACACACACACACACACACACACACACACACACACACACACACACACACACACACACACACACACACACACACACACACACACACACACACACACACACACATTCTCTTTCTCTCTCTCTCTCCCGTACACAATGTTTCCATGACGTTACCGGGACAGAACAGCAGAAGGGCCCCTTGTCGCATCATGTTTCCAGCCACTTTAAGATTTAGTGTCGCAGCTTCGCCCGCCCATCACTTCCCCCTCTCGGCTCCCGGGCAACAGGTGGTCTACCTTCTTCACAGTGGCTCTTCAACTCTTCTTCGATTCTTTTCCTCCCTTATTAATCTCTCCAATAGTGGGATAAATTTTACCTTGAGATTTGTATACGATTAGACCATTTTATCGACGTTAGAATTGGTCTATGGAGATCAGAAGATTAATGGCCACAATCTTCACTATTTCAATCTCCCACATGAGTTTCTGAAACTGTTTAAAATCACCAAATAGTCACCAGAATGAATATGAAAATGCGTCCTGGTACTGAAGAGGTTAATCAAGGTCTGGATTTAATTTAGTTCAGCCCACATTAACAGACTTAGAAGAGTGTGTTGGTGTGTATATACTAATTGTGTTCTCCCTGGTTATTTTTTTGTTTTTGTACGCAACATTTGCTTCCTTCGTCTTTTTCAGAACTCCACCTCCTTCTCGTACTTCTCTTTGTGCTTCTTTCCTCCTTCCTTCTACTCTTTCATCTACGTGCGCCACTCCCTTCTGTTTCTTATAGGACTCCTCTTCTATTCCCATTCGCCCTCCTGCTTTACTCTCTAGCTTTCTCCTCTCCTTATGCTGATCTCCTTCCTTCTTCCTTCTGTTCATTTACATGTTCCTCTCCTTCCTATCTTTTTTCTCACCGGATTCCTTTTCATCTACTTTTCATATTTTTTTTTCTTCTTTCTGTATTTATTTTCTCTCTCTTACTTATTTACGTGTTCTCTTTCCTCTCCTCTGCCTTGCCAGTTCTTCGTCCTCCTCCTCCTCCTCCTCCTCCCCCTCCTCCTCACCCTTCTTGTCGTCCTCGTCCTCTTGTCTTTCCAAACTGTGGATCCTTTCTCCATTTTCTAGCGAGTGACCTCGACATAATCACTGAGCCAAAAAGACCAAAAAAAGACCTCCACAAAAAACATGTCGAACTAAAAGAAAGGGGAGTGTGTTTCTTGTGTGGAGAGAGAGAGAGAGAGAGAGAGAGAGAGAGAGAGAGACTATTACTGCTGCTACTGCATTTCGTTCTCAAAAAACTTCAACCCAAGAAAAAAAAACATTATATTTCTCGTTGGCTTTCACTTCCATAATGTGGCTGGATAGTAATGATAACAGCAATAATACGTGGCTTTTACCTCCGTGGCTCGCCTTACCTGCCTGCCTCACCTCACCCGCCTCGCTCACCTGAGACTTATGGAAACAACGCCTTCCCACGCACGCATTATGCACGCAGTCTCCTCTATGTATGTGTGTGTGTGTGTGTGTGTGTGTGTGTGTGTGTGTGTGTGTGTGTGTGTGTGTGTGTGTGTGTGTGTGTGTGTGTGTGTGTGTGTGTGTGTGTGTGTGTGTGTGTGTGCACGCAGACACCATAATGTACTTAGTGTATATATATACAGAAAAAAGGGGACACTGCCAGCTACACACGAATGCAATCAAGAGTCGGGAACACACACACACACACACACACACACACACACACACACACACACACACACACACACACACACACACACACACACACACACACACATGCACATACGCAGACTGACGCAGGCACAGGACAGAGCACATTCTAAACATTAGATTTTCGTACAGGGCAAAGCAGCCACTCTAAATATGCAAATGAGAGACGATTGTGTGTGTGCATGAGAGAGAGAGAGAGAGAGAGAGAGAGAGAGAGAGAGAGAGAGAGAGAGAGAGATACTGAGACTGTGCGTACGTTTCTGTCTTAACGTGTGTGTGTGTGTGTGTGTGTGTGTGTGTGTGTGTGTGTGTGTGTGTGTGTGTGTGTTACGAACGTAAGCCCTCTTAGCAGCCTCTCTACACACACTTACTGGCTGAGTGGCATCCAGATAGAGTTTCGTGTCTCTCCACTCACGTTCCCGTCCCTTCGTTCCTGCCTCTCCTTTTCCATCCCAGCCTTCTTTCCCCGAGCTATTAAGATGCTGGTACCTCATTCCTGTCTCCTTCCCGTTCTTCCCCTTCTTCTTCTTCCCCTCGTCTTCCTTCTCTTACCTCTTATCGTCCTGTTTTCAAGGTTGTTTTCCATTTCAGCATCTGGAAACACTGTGGATTTTTTTTTTCTGTGAGCGTGTTATAGTTTGAGTGTTTGTGTTTGTTCTTAGCGCAGCAACAAGTTAAAGCTTTTGCTGTGATAGACAATGAAAGTCTCCTCGCATCATCAGAAAGTCTCACTCGTATCCATTCTACAATTCTCGTCTTTCGCTTTGCTGAGGATGAATGGTGAAGAGCAGCACTGACTGTTAAAAGCTAATGCCGTCATGACTCAGTAAAAAGAATAGAAATGGAAAGAATAATGAAAGTAATGCAGTTTTATATTCATACCAGTAGAGAATAGAAATAAAAACGAGGATATGAAATATAACGACGGTCTTATATGTAAATCACTGAAAGTTTTGCATGAGAATGAAACGATTCCTGATGTAAAGAATCACTAATTAAAGAAAAATGTTTTTTTTTTCAAACTTTGCAGTAAGAATGGACAAATAAAAATGAAAAGAAGAGTCAGTGCGTTAACATCAACTTTACAAAATAAGAAAATATACAATAGAAAATAGAAAAGCGGAGGCAGAAAATAGACAAAAAACAACAACTAAACACTGAATGACCTGACGGATAATCTTTCGGTAAACACACACACACACACACACACACACACACACACACACACACACAGGCGCACAAGACGAAGCAAAGGCAGAGGGAGGCAGTTCCTTACTGACTTCTACTATATTCGGATAAGTTTACGCCGTCCGCCGCGCCGGTAATCAGGAGTGAAGCCGGTTAATGCACGCCGGTGGGAGGCATAATCAGGGGTGAACGCTCCTAACACGTTAATGCGAACTCATGATCAGACCCCGCCCCTCTCCCAACGCCTCCCTGCCGTGCTCTCTCACTCCTCTCTTCCCTAGCACCTACCAGCACCACCACCCTCTCCCAAGCACTTCAGCACCCTTCTACCACGACACGATCACCACCCTGCCTACTTCCTTATCCTCCTCACCTCTTCCACCTCCTTTCCTTTACCATTACAACTCCTCCACCGTCTTCAGGATCCCCTTCTAGTGTGTATTCCAGCCTCCTCCTGTTCCACTTACATCCATGATCCACCCCTCTCTCCTCTCTCTCCTCCCCTACCCCTCTTCCCCCCGAGTCCTTTCCACGCAACACTAATGGAGGCGAGTAATCAGGTTGGCAAGACATGTATTCTTTTCTTTTGCCATTGTCCCGGAGTGAAGTGGAGGATAGGTGAGGTAAAGGCGAATTTGTGGACGCAGTGAGGTGGGTTGTTCTTGTATCGTAGCTGTTTAGCGAGGAAGGAGTACGTCGTGGGCTGCATAACTACATAAGAAAGTAAGGGAAGCAGGAGGAAGGCTTCAGGTCCTCGGTAACGGAAACTATGTCTAAAGATAAGAATAAGAACATGAAAAAAGAATTACACGTGGGAGTCTTATGTACGGCATATGGCCACCAATTCTCCCCATCCATGCATTTGTCTAGTTTTCTGCCTCCTTAATCTCTCAACCTGATTAATGAGTTGTTGTTGATCTTGTTTTTTCATTCATCTGTCACTCGATTTGAAAACCAATTTCTTCTGAACTCTTTTTTTAAACTTTACCTTTATAAAAGTTTGGACCCATTATTCCTTCTCTTATCCTGATTAATGAGTATAAGAATTCTGCTGCTCTCATCGTTGTTATATTCCTTTTCCACTTAAAGATCTTTGTCAGCTTCAATCTCCTTTCGGAAAATAAAATACTTTTCACCCTCTACATTGTTTTAATTTTTCTTTTAGGTGAATCAAAGAGAACTTACGTACTGTACATTCTTCTTGTGATATCAGGTGGTGACTCAGCACTAACAATCTGATCACTTAGCTTTACTCACTTAGCACTCTATATAATAAACCATTATCTTGCTCTTTTTGAAATGTACCTACGAATATCAAGCTTGAACCCTTTGTTTCTCCCCCTATTAGTGAATGTCAAAGTTTTGCAGCAACAGAGCGGGTGAAAAGGGTCGCCGAGATCTCCGCATTGCATGGCGACGCTGGAGTAATTTTCATGCGAGTCAAATAAATAATGTGCCATCCTGAGGTGTATTTTACGGCAGCGTTTTGGCCGTCACGTGGCACTGGGGCACTGGGGAGGCCAGGAAGGCGGGGTGGCGGGACAGGAAGCAGCAGCAGCGAGGAGCAGAAGCTTGAATCAATATCTCGAATTCCAATAAACGAACCACTGATAAGCATCGTGCACTGATCACTAAACACACACACACACACACACACACACACACACACACACACATTTTACCTTGTTATTTTTTTTTCAAGCGAGCAAAATAGTTGTGACAGGAGACTTATTGTGTGTATTATGTATTATGTCAGTCCGTTGAATTGTGTCACCGTAACTACAAACAATGCCGCTGCCTAGCAATACAAGACTCATTCAGCAACCCTTTAACCTCTGCAGTACCGTGCCGCGTTTTCATACTCATTGTGGTTAGTATTTGGGGATTTTATACGGCTTCAGAACATATGTGGGGATTAAAATGATAAAGACTCTGGCTATTAATCTTTAGACCTTCATATACCCTTCCTAATGCAAATAAAATCGCCTAACCATACACAAAAATCGTAGTAAAAATGCCTCTCAGTATTGAAGAGGTTAAAGCTGAGGTGAGTTGTACAAAGAAACCAAAAGTCCTTAGATTGAATTGCATTATAACTTCTTGATCATGAGAGTTGCATTTATGAAGTGACAGAAACCATGAAATGTGGGAAAAAATTGCATTGTTTCTGTTCGTCTTTCTCAATTACAGCGAACATCAGCATTGTTCAAGTCAACTAACACAAAAACTAAAGCAAAGTGTTGGAAATATTTTGTGTGGAGTAGTACGGATTTATCCCACTAAATATTCTACCTTTTTATTACGTCAATGATTAAGCCGCATTTACATCCACGAGAGAGAGAGAGAGAGAGAGAGAGAGAGAGAGAGAGAGAGAGAGAGAGAACTCATACAGAAAGCAGAGAGTCAAGATCATAGGCAAACAGACGAAGGAAGAAGAGAAGGAGGAGGAGGAGAAAGAAGAAGAAGAGGAGAAGGAATAGGAAGAGGAGCAGTAGCAGAAGTTTCATGGAGAGTGTGTTTCAGTCTTCAATTTTCTGTCACGCTACATTACATACCATCAACATTAGTCAGTACAGAGTATAGTAGTAGTAGTAGCAGCAGTAGTAGTAGTAGTAGCAGTAGTAATAGTAATAGTAAAAGAGAGATCTCAGTCAGTCAATATTCATTTCATAATCTACGTGCAATAACCTGTACAACACCTCATATCCTAACAAAATCACTTCAGTTTTCGGTAAGTGCCATTATGAAATCCTCTTTCTGACATGAATTAGTACCGAAATGATTAGTGTTAAAATTATATCCATACTGTAATGAGAGTAGTAGTAGTAGTAGCAACAGTAGTAGCAGTAGTAGTAGTAGTAGTAGTAGTAATAGTAGTAATAGTAGTTTCTCGAGGGCAGTACAAGCAAACCACCTTCACAGTCACGACAGGAGTAAGCCAACCAGACGACACCTATAATTTAATTGCCGTATATTTCTTGTGGCGATTTATTTTTTCCGCGTATTTTCAAACAGTCGTGTGTGTTAGAACTTCGGCATTCCGCGAATCGACAAAGGTTTCCGCTACTGTCTTGCCGAGGTGGTTTATTTCTATCATTCTATTTTTTTTTTTTTAATCGTAGTTGTTATTTTCATGTGAACATACATTCTCTCTCTCTCTCTCTCTCTCTCTCTCTCTCTCTCTCTCTCTCTCTCTCTCTCTCTCTCTCTCTCTCTCTCTGCTTCAAGATATATATGTTTGTCTAACTGTATTTGTATTTGTTTGAGTGTGTGTGTGTGTGTGTGTGTGTGTGTGTGTGTGTGTGTGTGTGTGTGTGTGTGTGTGTGTGTGTGTGTGTGTGTGTGTGTGTGTGTGTGTGTGTGAGCAGTACAGGTGTGTGTGCGGGCGTGGCTCCCTCCTCCTCCTCCTCTTCTTCGCCTCTTTATGGCCGTGTTTACCTCCGCTTCCCCCCGCTGCTGACCAGAACACCGTGACGTCACCTTCTTTATCTGTTTACCTCACCTTGTGTTTATTGTTCCTCTTCCAGCTTGCCTTCCCTTCCCCTTACCTTCCCTTCCTTCTCTCCTCCACCTCCTCCATTGTCCTCCCCCGCCTCCTCCTCCTTTTCCTCATCCCCCATTCTCATCCTCGTCACCCCCATCCTCCTCCTCCTCCTCCTCCTCTGCTTTGCATCGCATCATTACACATATGTTTGTAGTGTTTCCATTTTATTTTCAAATCTTCCTTCACCACTGCATCGGTATTGTTGTGTTGTTCTCTTGTTGTTTTGTGTTGTAGTGGTGTTATGTGTTCTTTCCTTATTGTTGATGGATTTTTCTTTTGTGTGTTTATATATATTTATATATATATATATATATATATATATATATATATATATATATATATATATATATATATATATATATATATATATATTTATATATATTTATATATACTTATTTATTTATTTATTTATTCTATATTTTACTCCTCTTTTCTTACGTCGTTAAATTAATGTTTTAGTTTCTGTAGATTTTTTTTTTTACCCGGCATTATTGAGTGTTTTTTCTCTTTTCTATTTTCTTTTCACTGCGTCTTCTTTTTGTCTTTTATCAGATATCCATGTTCTCTTTCCTAATCTCTCTCTCTCTCTCTCTCTCTCTCTCTCTCTCTCTCTCTCTCTCTCTCTCTCTCTCTCTCTCTCTCTCTCTCTCTCTCTCTCTCTCTCTCTCTCTCTCTCTCTCTCTCTCTCATTAGCATAATGCCTTTTGTCCGGCTTAGTACACTTGAATATTTACAATAAAATCTGGGTTCTATTTTTAATCATTCTGAGTAATCACTCACGACAGGCAGGAAGACAAACTGGCTGTGTGTTTGTGTGCCTAAGTGTGGGTGTAGGTGTGTGTGTGTGTGTGTGTGTGTGTGTGTGTGTGTGTGTGTGGTGTGTATAAGAGAGAGAGAGAGAGAGAGAGAGAGAGAGAGAGAGAGAGAGAGAGAGAGAGAGAGAGAGATATTCGAGTCCAGACCCACCAATTCGTAGCCAAGCACACTAGTCACTGAGCCACAGAGATGCACAATTTTCACTACAAACACGAATTTTAAAGAAAGGAGAAATCTAACCACAATCCAATTTCAAAACATTAATACGACTGAAGAAGAACTGCATGGAAATCTGTATACATATAGATAAGTCCTTTTTCATGGAGCATTCCCTCAAAAACTATAATATTCAGGAGACACCGTGACATCACACACTTAGTCCGGCAAGGATAGGCAGGCAGGCAGGAAGGCAGGCAGGAAGGCAGGCAGGGAGGCAGGCAGGCAAGCAGGTCCCGTTGGTGTGGCAAGGATACTATGCCTGCCTTAACTGACCGTGGAAAGACGGACTGAGGGAGAATTAATCCAGTTGTCGGCCCTTCTCGTGCTGTAAGACATAATTGCTTGATATTCCAGTACATACGTGTGGTGGGAAAGGCGGAATGTGGAAAGGGATAGAGGGAGACACGTGGTATAACAAAGGCAAGACAAAAGGTATTCGGTGCATGGTAAGGGAGAAAAGGGAGTATGGAAGAAGAGACTGACAGTTTGGATGGGTGGATAGGGAGGGACAAACACGTGTTAGGAGGGATGAGGTGGTGATTGCAAAGGAAGACAGTCGATGGTGGCTAAGGTAAGGAATGGTCGGTATGGATGTGTGAATGTTTTAAAGGAAGGGATAAAGAGGAGACGCTAAATAGGAAGGAATAAATAGTGCATGTAGAGAGAGTAAGAAATGATTGGCAGGAGAGATGTGTGTGTGTGTGTGTGTGTGTGTGTTTTCGAATGTGTGAATGTGTGGGTGTGTTAGAGCGAGTTTTATTTTACGGTAAAATTATTATATACATATTTCCACTGTTTTACGAGTTTCATAAGAAATTTTCCGCCTTAACTTCCTTCGTTTTTTTATGAGTTTTATGCTATATTTTTTCCCCACAAGTTCTTTCCCCTCCCATCTTTCCTCCACTTTTTTTTTCTCTACAGCATTTTCCCTCTGCCTCCCGTGTTTCCGTTCTCTGTCTCTCCCCGCCTCTCTTTTCTTTCTATGCCCAAACTTCGCTCTTTCAAGTAAGCGTCCATTGATTCTCTGCATCACACTGCCTCTGCCCTACTTGTGTTAGGCTGTAATTTTCCTCATAAGACATCGTATAATCTGCTTTTATCGCAGTCGTCTTTCTCGTTATTGTCTTTTATCTCTTCTTATAAATTCGCATTCCCTCTCTTTCTTTCTCTCATTGTTGTCGTTTCTCTCTCTCTCTCTCTCTCTCTCTCTCTCTCTCTCTCTCTCTCTCTCTCTCTCTCTCTCTCTCTCTCTCTCTCTCTCCTTCCCTCCTCATCCCTGCTACCTCCTTCCCTACCCCCAGAGTGGCGAGTGGCTGCAGTAATCCTGTGATACAAGGTCTTATGCGTGGCGCTGGTGAAGGCCCCGGTAATTGGTGCGTGTTACGGCAAGTGGTGTGTGTCGGGGAGTGTAGCGGGGACTGGGAGTGGTGGAGGCCGGCAGAGAGAGGGAGTGGGGAGGGAATGAAGAGAGGAGTGTAGCGGAGTGTGGCGGCCAGTTTAGCGAGGAGTATCGAGGGTGTGGCGTGGAATAGTGGTTGGCAATTGGGAGTATGGATAGGCAGTCTTTCTCGTCCTTGCTTGTCAAAAGAGTAATCCAACGTTTGAAATCTCCCTCTTGAAACACTTATTTAAATGAAGAAGAAAATACGTAGTCCTTAACAATCTTTTATGTCTGTTTCTCTTGGCTATATATGAAAAAAAGTGTCCATTAAAGGTACAATTCCGTAAAGATTGTAGTCATCGCAGGATATCGATATTTTGAAGAAAGTTTCACAGAGTTCCTTAATCTTCTTTTGAGTTACATGGATGGTAGGACCTTATCTATAACAACCTCGTGAGGGTCAACAAGTGTGTTACTGTGTGTGTGTGTGTGTGTGTGTGTGTGTGTGTGTGTGTGTGTGTGTGTGTGTGTACGTGTGTGAGTAGCGAGGTGTACCCAGAGATGTGATGGGTTTAGCTTGGAGTATGATGGAATGCGGGAAGTAGGAGAGCGGTGTTGTGCAGGAGAATCCACTAGTATGGCCCCGTGTAGTGACAAGAGGTGCAAAGAATGAGGGATGCAACGTCATGGGGAATGTGAGCTTCAGTAATGAGTATTGTACGTACGTAGAGTCTACAGATGTATAGTGACTGAGTATCGTGTTTAGGAGAGGTTACAATAAACAAAAATGTGATAAAATAATGAAACGAGATATGTATCATAAAGTATAAGATATTTCGACAGTTTAGAAAGGAGTAAAAGTGCAGGAAGTGTCGAAGTATAGCCGGGGTGTAGCGAGGTGAGGGGTGAGGAATATAGTGTGTTTTGAGGGCACGAAGACAGACATAGAGTGTGGCAAGGGGTTATGCAAGAAGAGAGAGTAAGCACATGGAATGATTTGAACAGAGAATATGGAAGTGAGGAAGGAAATATGGAATGCAGCAGGGGAGTGAGGCAAGAAGGGATGTATAGAGAGAAGTAAGGAATGTTACAGAGAGTGATGGAACCTAGAGACGATGAAAACGGAGTGATGGAGGCAAGGAGTGAGCCAGGATTAGGACGAGAGCATTGGAGTTGTGAAAACAGACATGGAGTGATGCAGGAGTCTGGAATGTAGCAGGGAGGGAATGGTATCACGGACTGGTATTTTATATGGACATTTTTTTTTTACTGACAAAGCTAACAAATTATTTATAAACCGCATGAAATTATAGATTCCACACGTCAAGCATCCGAAATACTCGTATATCATTCGGGATGGCTTTCAAAATGTATGAAGAATTTCGGCCTGCCGACGTGATATATGGAAAATTTAGTTAACAGTCAGCCGTTAATGGATCTCCAAATTTGCTATGCATGTATTCAAAATTATGGGATTTTATAAGTACGGCAGTGCGGAGAAACAAATTGGAAATCGCCGCATGGATCAGAGAGAGAGAGAGAGAGAGAGAGAGAGAGAGAGAGAGAGATAGTACAAAGAAATCTTGAAATGTTAATATGAGTATTTGTAAATTCACGCTGGATGTGATGTGCATTTTCCGTATGTTTTCATTTGATCGTCTTCCTGACTTTTTGTTACTCTATGGTCACCTGATGCTTCCACGTTGGCTGTCTCTTAGTCATCGTCAGCTGACCCTCTTGTTACTGTGTCGCCGGTCACGTCGCCCTCTTCGGACCGTGAATCTGGTATCTACTGGACCTTTGATATTACCAGATATGGGGAGAAGGTTCTGGAATCTTCTCTCCTGTTCTGTCACTTCTCATTAATTACTTGTAGATTTCTAATTCGCCTTTGTTTCCATAGCTTGCTTCGGGCTGCGATATTTTCGACTTGTCTTACTATTTAGCATTACTCATGTATTTGTCCTTGGTATTTGTCTCTTGCCATGTTCTGCTTGTCTGTATCTCCGCGTTCACGGAAACTTCCCGAGCTTGGTATCTGTCATTCGTATTTGCCTTTTGTCGGCTTCTGCTTCTGTCACTGAATCCGTGGAAACCGCCCCCCCTCTTGGATGTTTTTGTCATGCTTGTGATTCACCGCCATGTGATCTGTACTGGTCATGTTCCTATTTGCTTTAGTATCTACAGTTTGCTCGTCCCACGTGATCTTCTGAGTTCTCTGTCTATCCCTTTCTTCCTTCTATATTCTACTTACTACGTTACTTCTGCTTGTTTGCCTCCCTCGATATTTTTTTCCCCTTTTCTTCTACTCCTGCGTCGCCTCAGGTCACAACAGTGCTTTCCTTAGAGTCGTACGTTCTTTTATTTTTATGTAATATGTCTTGTGTTAGTTTATTTATTTAGCTCCTTCCTCTGATTTGTATTATCATGTTCAGTTGTCTATAAGGATCAACTGTTCAGAAATTAACTCTTAAAAATAAATTGACCTTTTGCACTTTTTTTCAGTTATTCACGTTCCTTTTTGATATGTGTTTTGTTAATCTAATATTGGTTGGTTCCTTTCATATGTATATTGTCCCTTGGCACATAACTAACTTTTGTAGAATATCGATCACATTACTCTCTCCTTATCTTATACACTCCAAAATTCCAGCGTATCTAAAGAATGCTAATCTTCACCATATATTCCTGCATTCCTATATTCCTACGTATTTTTTTTTCAATTTATACATCACACGATTCCAGGTCAGTTCGTGTAAAAATCTTGATGTTCAATAATACATAACGAACATGTATAGCGTATTTATCTCTTACTTTCCTTATATTTCTACCATCCTATATGCCTACGTATGTGTTCACCTAGTGCACATTTCCTGGTCGGTTCCTTTCATATCTATTTGTGCGTTGGAATCTTATCTACTGAACGTTCTGGACGCGAGGAGATGCATATCAGTAGCCGTGGTGGGTTCGGAGAGGTGTCTGGCGAGGGAGTGCTGTCCGTGTTACCGCGTTGTCTCCCCTTGACGGAATGAAGGACGCGGTGTAATGGAAAGCACCAAAGTGAGTTCGAATTTCATAGAGTGAGAGAAGGTTTGGTTTGGAGAGAGAGAGAGAGAG